>NC_045781.1:10739544-11042574 GCF_008692025.1 Phocoena sinus
TGCGGAGCCAGGCGGAGGCGCTGCAGAGGTGAGCGCGGCGTTTCAGGGTGGGTTGGAGAGGACTGGTGCTTTATTTAGTCTGTACCTCCCACCCCTAAGGTGCTCTTTGAGGTCTGCGAGACCCCGCCCTCAGCGAGTTTGGGGCCAACCTTAACGGGATATCTGCTGAAAGCCCTGCTCCCTCGTCCAAATCCCGACCCTCAGCGCAGGTTTTGAGGTCCACGAGGTTCCACCTCAAACTAGCGCTCTGTGCTTGACCCTTTTCTATCATCTAGGCCAAGGGTCAGCTAGAAGTCTGGACCTGTCATTCCAGGTTCCGCCTCCTGCGAGCGCTCTGAGGTCATGAGCCCCCGCTCCCTCGCGAGAATTCTAGGAGGGACCGGGACCTAGCGCCCAAACACTGTCCCCAGGCCAAAGTGTGAACGAGGGCTCACTCTCTCCAGGCAAGCTGGTGATCCCCGCGAAGCTTTTACCCGAAGACTCCACTCTCCAGTCTTAACCCTCTTGCTCACCATCTGCTTGGTTCTCAAGCGACCCCAGTCTCCGGAGAGCCACACCCTAAGCGAGCTTTGTCGTTTCGGGGGCCCTCCCCCACTTCCTTTTTCTAATCCCCTTTCGCTTCTGTGTCCACTTGCCGGCTACCTCGTGAATTTTCTCCCCCAACCCTAAGCGGCCTCCTTTTATAGACGTCAAAACGAGGCTCAGGGAGGGGTAGCCTTTCCCCCAGGCCCACCACTCGTCTTTCTTCCTTAGCCACACACCCTCGGTAAGAACTAGTAGATGAGGGTTCTCCCCTCACCTGTCTTTACAGCCCTCCTAACTCCTAGTCTCAGGAAAGAGCGCCCTTGGTGACCTTGCCCTTGTCGAATAGGGCTCGATTTTCGTTTAGTCCTCAATACAGTCGCCATTCTTTCTTTGCTCTCAACTCCACTCTCTATGAGTTTTGCCCCGCCCAGCAGGGCTTTTTCTTAATCCTGCAGGTCCCTCGAAAAGACCCGCTCCCGCAGAGTGTAACCCCGGGGAAGGCTTAGCCGGGTCCCCATTTTCGACTCTGTTGGCAACCTGATTTCTGATTTCAATCCAGCCGTCCCACCCCTTCTTTAAGCCCCTCCCTTTTCTTCCTAGCCTCAGATTCTGTTTCTGTGCCATTAGTCTGGCCCCTCCCTTTCCTGATTATTCAGAAAGCTCCTCCTTGTCATCGTAGCCCAGTCCTGTCCCCCTAGCCCAGCTCGCCAGCATTTAGCCCCTCTTCTGCCCTTGACCCCATCCCTCCCGTTCCCCGCAGGCTCCTGCCACCGGCTCAGGATGGCTTCGAGGTGCTGGGCGCTGCAGAGTTGGAGGCTGTGCGCGAGGCCTTCGAGACGGGTGGCCTGGAGGCGGCGCTGTCATGGGTTCGGGCCGGCCTGGAGCGACTGGGCAGCGCGCGCCTGGACCTGGCCGTGGCCGGTAGGGCTGACGTGAGCCTTGTGCTGAACATGCTACTCGGGTTAGATCCTGACGACCCAGGTGCGGTGCCTGCTTCGGCGCCCGCGGAGCCCATGCCCTACCCGGCCCCAGAGCGCCCCAATGTGGTGCTCTGGACCGTGCCTCTGGGCTCCGCGGGCACTGCTGCCGCCCCCCACCCAACCCACTACGACGTTCTCATCCTCGTCACCCCTGGGGCCCCCACTGAGAAGGACTGGGCCCAAGTCCGGCCCTTGGTGCTACCAGATACGCCGCTGGTCTGCGTGCGAACAGACGGCGAGGGCGAGGATCCGGAGTCCCTGGACGAAGAGGAAAAGAGCAGCGAGAGCTTAGAGAACGCAGGCGGAGGGGGGTTTAAGAATGCACGCAGTGAGGGGAGGGAGGAACGTGGCCCTGGATCGCAGAAAGCAGGCAGTGGGGAAGGTTCAGAGGACGCAGGCAGCGAGAGTTTGCAGCCGGTTGGCGTCGGCGTGAAGAAACCGGGCAGCGGGGACTCAGAGCGCGCGGCCGCACTGAGCCCAGAAGATGAGACGTGGGAGGTGCTGGAGGAGGCGCCGCCGCCGGTGTTCCCGCTGCGGCCGGGCGGCCTCCCGGGGCTGTGCGAGTGGCTGCGGCGTGCGCTACCCCCGGCCCAGGCCGGGGCGCTGCTTCTGGCTCTGCCACCCGCGTCTCCCCGCGCGGCCCGGACCAAGGCTGCGGCGCTGCGGGCCGGGGCGTGGCGGCCGGCCCTGTTGGCTAGCCTGGCGGCGGCGGCGGCCCCGGTACCGGGGCTGGGCTGGGCCTGCGACGTGGCTCTCCTGCGAGGTCAGCTGGCCGAGTGGCGGCGGGCGCTGGGCCTCGAACCCGCGGCGCTGGCACGACGCGAGCGCGCGCTGGGCCTGGCGCCGGGGGAGCTGGCCGAGCGGACACGCTTCCCGGGTCCGGTGACGCGCGCCGAAGTGGAGGCGAGGCTGGGCTCGTGGGCGGGCGAGGGCACCGCCGGGGGCGCGGCGCTGGGCGCGCTCTCCTTCCTGTGGCCGGCGGGCGGCGCGGCGGCCACCGGGGGCCTGGGCTACCGCGCGGCGCACGGCGTCCTGCTGCAGGCGCTCGATGAGATGCGGGCCGACGCTGAAGCAGTGCTGGCACCGCAGGTGCCCGCGCAGTGAGGGGTGGGTTGAGGGCCGGGGCTTCCGGGGTGCCCCGTGTCCCGGCTGCTCGGCTTGGTCAGGGGTTGAGGACTGCAAGTTGCCGTAAGAGGGAGAGGGCGTGGTGATCCAGACTCTGGCATGCTAGTATGGGATGTCTGGGCTTGTGAGGTCACAGAGCGGGGGGCGGGGGGCGGGTGAGGTGGGGCGCGGGGGCCGCCACTCAGAATCCTGGGTGCTTGAAGGCGATGAGGGTTCTGACTACCGGTTGGAATGTGTGACTTCTCGTCACCAGGATTCCTGGGTCCTGAAGGGGAATAGAGTTCGGGGGACATGACTCCTGATTTCTCTGGGGGACCAGAGGGTTTGACCCTCAGACTCCTAGACTCCTGAACTCCTGAAGGGAGTTGAGGGTTTGGGACTCCTCCAAGGGGATATATCTTGGTCTCCAAAGAGTAGAAACTGGATCTATTAGGTGTCTAGTCCTCCAGGGGGAGAGGAGGTGGAAGCCCTGATTCCTGACGAAGGGGGTCTCCACCACACCGGGGACTCTAGCATGGAGGAGGGGGTCTGGGTTCCCCAGGGAGCTGGAATCCTTGGGCTTCTGAGCCACAAAGGGGTATAAGGTCTGGGTTTCTGCGGGGTGGGGGGATAGGCCTGCATATAAAGGGGGCTTTGAATTTTCATTGGGGGGAGGAAGGATCTCTGGAGTCTCAGAACTCCTATCTCCCAAGAGGGCTGTGGACCTTGATTCCTAATTCATGGGTGGTGGAAGGTCTCCATCTAGAGGAGGGAATAGGGGGCTGTGTAAGAGAGCTGGAGACCTTTGGTTCCTCTTGGGGAATAGAGGGGTCTCTAAAAGTTGCTCCACCAGGGGCCTGGTGACCCAGATTTCTTTCCCAGTTGTTGTGGGGAGAATGGTACCACAAAAATGAGAGGAAATAAGCGTTCTGGGCATGGTGGGCTCTGGGGGGTAGCCATGGACCAGGAATGAGGCCTTCTGGGTGTGGAAGGACAGAAACGCCTCCCTCAGAGGTATCTCCCCAAAGTCCCTAATGGGTTTGGATCCTGGTAACTAGCTGCCTTTCTCTGAGTTGGACTGGAAAGGGATATGACAGCCCCCATTTTATAGGTGCTGAGCGACTATGGGGCTCTCTGGGGACTCTGTTCGTCTGTCCCTCTTTCCTTTAGGGGTTTCTATCTTTTTTTGGTCTTGGTCATTAAACGTTAGCCCTTTCTGACCTTGGTATTATATACACCTGCCTTTTGGGAAAAGCAACTGTATTGCTGCACTGATCCCAACGCTTCTGTGTTGGCTACCTCAGGTATCCCCGAGAGAGACACAGAGAATGCCACAGTGAGCAAGGGACCCACGGAGCAGCTGGGCAGGTGTTCCAGACTGTGGGAATGTGCCACAGTGAGGCAAAGGCAGAAACCACAGTGCCTGGAATGTTCTAGGCTGCCAGCTACAAGTAGAGGAGAAGCCACAGGTCACAGAACTCTTCAATGCCGAAAACAGAAAGGGAGGACCTGAGAGGCCATCCAGCAGAATCTCTGTTATGTTAGATGGGGAGAGCAAAGCCCAGAGAGTGCAGGCTCTAGGCCCAACAGCACGCGGCAAGGCCCCTGCCTGTTCTTATTTCCTGCTCCCTCCCGTCCCCCCAATCAACCTGATCTTCCTTCTGATGCTTGAGTGGGCCACCTGGGATCCTGCCTCAGGACCTTTGCACTTTCTGTTATTTCTGCCTAGAATGCTCTGCTCCCAGATCTTCCCACGACTGGCTCCTTCTTGTCAATCAAGTCTCAGCTCAAGTGTCCCCTCAGAGAAGCCTTCCCTGACCTCTGTAACTGAAATAGCTCACACCCCCACCCCTATTATTTGTCTTGGCCGGTTATTTTTCCTTGTAGCAATTATTACTGTAGAAAATCACCTTATTTATTTATTTACCTATTTATTGGCTATTATCCCCATACCTGTCCTGTTCTCTGCTGTACCCCCAGCACGTAGAATAGTGCTTGACATAGAGAAGGTCCTTAGTAAATATTTAATTCATTAATCAGTGGCAGAATTAGGGCTGGAATTTAGGTCATCAGCCTCTTGGCACAAGACGGGGAAAAGGTGTGAGATGGGGGAGAAACAAGTATCTCATGGGAGAGGAAGCTCCTGTCTGAGGTCGGGGGACCTGGGAAGCAAACACAGCTTTGCCACTGTCACTCCAGGTGACTTGGGCCAGTGCCTTTTTTTGCCTTTTCCCACCTGTGAAATGAAAGGGCTGGACAAGAACAATAAACACTTCTGAGATCCTGTTTCCTTGGACAGCTGAAGGCAAGGGAGACCAATCCGAGGGGCCGGTTCCACCATGTCTGCCTTGAACTCCTACCACCGGCACAATCTGTCCCATCAAAGTTGAGATGGCCAAGATGGGGATAAAGCATTTGGTTCTATACTGAATGGCTCCAAGCATCGTCCTCAAAGCTCTTCTGGCCTTAGGAGAACGTCCCTCATCCATATCTGTAATACCCAGTACAACACTGTCCCCTCCTCAAGTCCAGCATTCAAGCATCTGCATTAAGCCTGCCTGCCGCGTGCAGAAGCAGGAGACGCGCAGAGCAGCGCTGTCCAATAGAAACAGGATGTGAGCCACACGGGTAGTTTCACATTTTCTAGTAGCCACGTTAAAAAAGGAAAAGGAAACAGGTGAAACTAATTCTAGTATGTTTTACCTCAGTATATCCAAAATATCATTTCCGCATGTAATCAGTACAGGAAACTACTAATGAGATATTTCACATTCTTTTGATGCTAAGTCTTTGAAATCTGCTGTGTATTTCTCACAGCACATCTCAATTCAGATGATAGATTTTCATCAGAAATATCTGACCTCAATTTAGATTTCAGAAAACTCATGTTTGGAGAAGTCAATTCATATACCCAAGTTGTCCTAATTATATTGGATAGTTTTCCAATAAGTGAGATGAGTAGCAATTTTTTAATTAATCAGAAGTAACTAAAATGTAAACTTCAGTTTCCCCGTTGCACCAGGCACACGTGGTGAGTAGCCACTGTATTAGACGGCACTGCCCTAGAACACTTCCCATTATCAAAGAGAACTCTGTACACACTGCTCTAGGGTCAGAGAGCCCTTTGACTGACCATGGGGGTGACCTTGGGCAAGTCACTCAGCAAATGGCATCTACCTCACAGGGTTATGGTGAGAATTCAGTGTATGCACGTATGTGCATGCATTCTCTCTCGTGCCCAGCAACGAACTTGCAGCCCCTCCTGGAAGCTGGCACACTGGGAGCCCGAACGTTAGCCTCACCCCCATGCCTTTGCTCCGAGTGCCCTCCTCTCTTCGTGCTGCTTTGCCACCATCTCTAACTTGGTCCCGTCTGACATCTCTGCTCTCTACGTGCCTCTGTTCCAAATTCCCTCTTCCCTCATGCCAATGGGAATCATGCCTGAGATCAAATCTGAGAAAGCAAGACCCAGTTTTGTTTCCGCGTGTCGCTGTCCGTCGTGGAGTGTGCTGATTGTGTTTGTGTAGTTGTATATTGGCACTCTTGGGTGTCACGACTATCTTTTAGAGTGGTTGCCTTTTAAATCATGACTTTTAAAGGGATTGAATTTTAGGCTCTGTAGAGGCAGCAAGTTGCTGGTGAGGCATCTGTCTCTGGGAGCATCCAAGCAGAAAAGACTAAGGCTCCCTTCTGGATGACTGCCATCAGGGTGTGTCTACAAGGCTGGAAGGCCCTTGAAGGCAGAAATTCAAGGAAAAGTATGGTGAATCTTGGCGTTGCCATCGCCAGAAGCAGAAGAGGCACAAAAGCCTCATTACCTTAGCTGAGTTTCGTACTTGTCTGCATAATGATGGAGAGACGTGTATCCACTGAGGTAGGAAACCATGAAGGCGGGTGAATCAAGGGTGGGTTGGCCTGTGGTGCTTTTTGGAGGAGTGAATAAAAAAGTAGAAATTCCACTGTGTGTCTGTTCTTTCGGGGTTTAAAGGGAAAAAAAGATGCTTGGGATTTTGACTGGAGCTGGAAGCCTAGACTCCTGGGTCCCTGGAGAGGAGGGACAGTGGGGGTGTGTGCAGGGTAGAATCCCTTGGGCTGGAATTGAGAGGCTTTGAGTTTTGCCACCCTGGAGCGGCTGGAGCGGACTATTAATTGTTTGCGCCTTGGGGGCTGTGATGGTAAACGTCTTAGCTCCGGAACCAGCTTGGCCCATTAATGCCCCCAGTCTGTTCAGCTTCTCTGCAGCCCTGCCCTTGGTTTGTCCCTTCTCATCCTGACTCTAGACCTGGTCATGGAATCTGCTTGGCTACTGAGACAACAGCAAAAATGATGGGCAGAGGCTTGAAAAGTGCTCATGCATTGGGACTTCCTCTCTTGCTACCCGGGGGACCCCTGTCACTGCCACCACATCAAGAAGTCCAGGCTAGGGAATTCTCTGGTTGTGCAGTGGTTAGGACTCGGCGCTTTCATTTCCGGGGCACGGGTTCCATTCCCGGCTGGGGAACTAAGATCCCGCAAACCCCACAGTGTGGCCAAAAAAAAAGAAAAAAAAAAAAGTCCAGGCTAACCTGCTGGTGATAAGAGACATGTGGCCCAGTCAGCCCTGACACCCCAATCAGTGTCAACCCTCTGAAAGACAGCTGCCTAGCTGACCAGTAGCTGAACCCAGCAGACAGCAGAAGAACCATCACCCAGCTGATCCCAGACCACACTGCCAACCAATTATTCTAAGCATCTGAGGTTTGGAGGGGCTTGTTACGTAGCAAAGGATAACTGATACAGGCTTGTCTGCTCTCTCTGTGATGTGGTCTCTTTTTCCCCTCAATGTGACCCGATGACTAAAATCTTAAACTCTGCCACTTTTTAGCTGCTACGACCACCAATGTGACATTCCTTCTCTGAGCCTCAGATTCTTCTGAAAACAGGGATGAGAATAATAGCGCCTATCACGTGGAGTAGTTGTGAAGACACAATGAGAACCAGCCCCAAAGGTCATGGTGGCCATTCGTGCTGGTTATGAAATGTGTCTGGCCAGGCGGGGGCTCAGGTGGGGCATTTGGGGCCCGGACTGTGCTTCCTCCTCCCCTCCCGGTGGGGTTTGGTAGGGTCATGTGACCAGCTCCACCCAGTGAATTGTGTCAAGTCATTTCTGGGTGGGCAGCGTTTAATCATCCATGTGAAACCTTCCTGGGCTCTCTCCTGTGCACAGAAATCGGCATTAAGTTGGTGACTGCTCCACGATTATAATGAGCAGAATGCCCTGTGGATGGTGCTACACATGGAAGGTCAAGGATAAATCAACCTTTTTTTTTTTAAAAGAGTTTTTGGATGTGGACCATTTTTAAAGTCTTTATTGAATTTGTTACAATATTGCTTCTGTTTTATGTTTTGGTTTTTTGGCTGCGAGGCATGTGGGATCTTAGTTCCCCGACCAGGGATCGAACCTGCACCCCCTGCACTGGAAGGCAAAGTCTTAACCACTGGGCCACCAGGGAAGTCCCTTAAATCAACCTTTTGTGAATACTTTGTGAATACTTGGGGGTACTTCTTCAGCAAATACCACTCCTCTCCCTCCCACTGGAGGGGGAGTATACTTCCCTGCTCCACTGCTGTTGGCTTTGACCATATGATTTACTTTACTCCATGGAACATTAGCACCCCCGACCTCAGCCGAGGCCTTCGGTGCACTTGGTTTTTGTGCCCCCGTGATCTGCCATGAGAAAGACATTAGCCAGGGAGCCGCTGATCCCAGAAGACTGTGAAGTGCCATGGAGGAGAACTTGAATCCCCCTCCCAAATGGGACCCAAACCCATCAAAGCACAGCCAGAAGGAGAGCTGCTCCAGCCACCTACAAACCCTTAGAAAGAAGAATGATTGTTGTTACAGTCTCAGCTTGGGGATGGTTTGTTACACAAGCATTACTACAGCATGAATCGACTGATATAACTTTGTTGCTTTAAACCACTGAGATTAGGGACTTGTTTGTTACTGTAGCATAATCGATTCTGTCCTGACTGATGCCAGGGTCTAGCACCTGCCAACTAATGGCCACTCAGTAAGTGGCAGCTATTAGGATGATAACTATTTGGCCAGACACATTGTCTCCAGAACCAACATTGTCTTAAAGGTGCTGGGCACTGCACTAAGTGCTTTTTTAGTTTTCTTTCATTTGACTCTTAAGACAGCCCTTTGAAGTTATGGCTATTGATAGCCACAGTTTACAAACGTGAAAACTGAGGCAAAAGAGGGAGAGGTTAACCAGGAGAGGTGAGCATGGACTCTGGAGTCTGATCTTCCCTAGCTGTTTGACCCAAGCCAAGTGACACCGCAACCTGTGCCTCGGTTTGTTCCTCTGTAAAATGGGGACAATACTTTCAACTTCACAGAGTTGTGACTATGCAATGAGGTACCACAGGAAAACACTTAGCATGGGGACCCAGCAGGGAGTAATCCCTTAACAAAAGGTAGGGTCTTCCCCCCTCTTCCTTCCAAAGAGGGGGTTCCCAAAGGTTGAGACCCCTGCTTTTTGCATCCCACCTCCCTGAAATGCATCACATCACAAGGACTCAGGCTTGTTCTGTTGTTTAATAATATATTGGCACATGGGAAGCTGTACCTGAGAACAAATCAAGACCAAACGTGGCATACGCCTCGGTTCTTCACTTAGCCTTGCCAGAAGGCTGGGGGCCTGGAAGACAGTTGGCCTGGGTGATGGTGTAGATACGAGAGGCCGCGGGCACCAGGGTCCCAGGCTTGGTGTGGCAGGCATTCTCTGTAGCGCAGCCCCGAGTAGCAAATATGACACCTGTTGGGGGAGGGATTTCAGCCTGGAGTCAGGACTTCCAACCCCTCCCTCCTCATGACCCGGGGTCATGCCCCTGCCACCTCCTCACCCAGTTCTCTGGACCCACTCTCTCCCCTAGAATCTGGAAGTATGAGCCTCCAGTTCTGGGAACCTCCCTGTCCCCTCCCCCAGAAATCTAGGTGCCCCTCACCAGTCTGCACTTTGCCAGCGCAGGTGATACAGTGGCTTTCCTGGCCAACACAGAGTACTTTCTTAGTTGAAGAGCATGTTTCCTTGAAGTAGGTGATGCAGGTAGGGCACTGGAGGCCATTCTCCGTACGATTGTTCTCAGGAGCTGGGGAGGAGGGTGGAGTGTAAGGTGTAAGGGACGTTAAACCCTTTCCCAACCTCACAGCAACCCTGGGGACACCGGTTGCTAATGGACACTGCATTTTACAGGCGAGGACCTGAGGCTCAGAGCAAGGAGGACGCTTGCCAAAGGTTACAGCGCGGGTCAGTGGTGGGTGCTCACAGCAGGCTCTCAGGCGGGGCAGGAAGGGACTCTCCGGTTGTGGGGCTGCGCTGGCCCTTACCCGGCAGGGGGTCGTGGTTGCAGGCGTCGCTCTGACAGCAGCGTGTGTTGGACACCATGTAGTTCTCAGGGTCCATGGTGATGGAGACAAATCCTGAGCTGCAGATGCTGGATTTCATGCACCCCTTATAGGTGTTCAGCGACTGGTGGCCCTCTGCAGGATGGCGAGGGAGGGGAGGGCTCAGGGGCCCTGGCCTGGACCCTGGCTTCCAGGTCTCTCCCAACCTTACAGCTGCCCCAGCCCGCTGCTGTCTAGGGAGGTCTCTTCCAGCCCCCCAGAGTCATACCCCCTTATCTGCCTGGGGCATGGTCTGGACTGTTTATTAGGTCCGCTCCACCCCACCCCCTCCAGGCTTTGGTGGTCTCTTGCAGTTCCCATCGGCAAGCCCTGGTGCCTGCCTCAGTGGTCCCTTCCGCCCCCACGCCACCCCACTGCCATCCTCTAAGGGTCACACCTGTAGTGGTCTTTTTCAGGCCGCCTATGGCTGTCTCCATGGCGGTGTGAAATGGTCTCTTCCAGCCTTTCGCCCTCCCCTGACCCTTGGAATCCCTTCCACCAAATACTGGAATGCCACCCTCGCCCCCCCCCCCCCCGCACCCTGTAACACCCATATCCTTCTCTGTCTAACGTGGTCTCTTCCAGATTTCCCCAGGGTCACTCCCCAGACCTCCCACCGATGGTCTCTTGCTGCCTCCTTGGCTACTCTCAAGTCTTGCCTGAAGTGGTCTCGTCCAGCCTCCACAGCCTTCCCCCTCCCCCTCCCCACAGTACGGTGGTCTCTTCCAACCCTAGGGTTTCCCCTCTTTACCCCACAAAGATGGTGTTTTTTTCCCCAACTTCCTCCTGCGGTCCCAGGGTCCCATCTCCCTCCCATATCCTCCTGGGTGGCCTCTGCAAGACTTTCAGGTCCTTCCCCCACCTGCCCACTCTTGCTAGGTGAGTAGGGCAGCGTGCAATCTTCTATCCCACTTACCTTACACACACCCTCCGGTCGGAATGCTTCCTTCCTACACTCAACGTTGGCCTTACCTCCCGTCACATCCTTCCTTCTCCAGTCTCACGCCGCGCCCCACCATCTTCCTTTAACTAAGGGTTTCTGGGTCTCTTTCAGCTTTGAATGAACACCCCACCCCCCGTGGTTTCTTCCTTTGCTCCCCTTCTCCCCCATCCTCCCTCAGGCCTGGGAGAGTCCCTTCCATTTAAGTCTTGCCTCTCTCCTCCCATTTTACGCATATGTCTCCCCACTGCAGCAGCTCCCAGGAATGGTCTCTTCCAACCCGCGTCCCTAGGGGATCCCTCCCACCCCAAATGGTCAACCTGGTCACATTCCTTCCAACCCACCCCAGCCCCTTCCTTCTCCTCTACACGCCCCCCTCCACCTCTTGCATATTAGATTTTCCCCCTCTCGCGATTTCTCTCTTCCCCCTTGTCCTTTCCTTCCCTAATCCCCTCCTGCCTAAGGAAGTCTCTATATCTGCCCCCCCACCCCCACCCCATCAACTCTTTGGAGTCTAATTTTCAGAAATCCCTGACAACAGTGGTTTCTGTCATTCCATCGGATTCTCCTCCCTCCATCCACCTCGAGATTGCCTTTCCCTCTTTCCTGCCTGCTCACCACTGGAAGGTTCCTCCCCGCGTGTGCTGGTATCTGCTACCCCGAAAGCACAGCCCCCTCCCCAGGATCTGACGCCACGCCCTGAGCTCTTACTCCTGTTGGTGTGAGCCACGATGACCACGCAGGAGTCCTGGTCGGGGTCACAAGTTTGCACATTTCCACTGCACGTGGGTCCGGAGCCTGTACACACCTCACAGCTTAGTGGGTACCCTGCAGTGTAGAGAGCAGGGCTCTAGTCAAGGGTGGTGTGGTCTGCGGACCAAGACTTCGGACGGAGTCCAGAGGGGGATGGGGGGGGCAGTCTGAGGGAGGAGGGAAAGGTGTCTCCCTGATTGTTCTTGGACGGGGCATTGGCGGCTGTCCGCGGTGGTGCTCCAGCAAAGCCGCTTTCCGGGGTGCAAAGCGACTCCACCAGGGAGCAAGTTTACCTAATTACAAGGCTGGGGACTTTAGGGTCCTCTGAGAAAGTCTGGGGACAGGGAGGGGTCCTGGTGAAGGTTTCCATGGACTTTTGTGAAGCTTCAGGTCGAGCTGGTTCTCGGAAGTGAGATCCTCTTCCTTGTAGGTACCACGCGTAGGTCTTGTAGACAGTAGGAGCCCAGGCAGGGGTACCTGAGGCTGGGATCTGCATCCCAGGTCAAGAAGGGAGAGCACGGACCAGGAGGGCAAGCGCATGGACCCCTTGGTACTGAGAGAGGAGGCAACTGGGGGCCCAGACACTGGGCAACTGCATCCTGGGGAAGGTGGGGCTTGCCTGAATTCCTGCATCTAGGGGAGGACACCAGGGGTCTGAACTCCCTAGAGTTCTGGGAGAAAGAAAATCTCTCCCCCACCCCATCATTTTTTTAAAAAAAATTTCCCTTTCTAATCATACTCTGATTTTCTAGAATTCAGACGTCTTTTTTTTTTTTTTTTTTGGCCGAGCTGCATGGCATGCGGAATCTTAGTTCCCCAACCAGGAGTCGAACCCCCGCCCCCCCTGCAGTGGAAGCGCAGAGTCTTAACAACTGGACCGCCAGGGAAGTCCCCAGATGGCTTATTTTGAGACCTTGCCTGGGGGACAGGGGATTCAAAGCCCATCAAATCCCCTTCTTTCTCAGGGATTCACACACATAAGCTTCTGAGCTATTCTTCCCTTGGGGCCCCAGTCTTTCTGTCCTTTACCCTCTGCCTTTGCCATGAATCTGAATTCCCAGGACACCTCCTCTTTCCCCCTCCCCCCTGAAGGACCTTGCTGAATGCCCCTCTCATATAGTCCTCTTTCCGAAGGTCCCAGGATTCCAGGCCCCTAGTCACTTACCCAGACCCAGGAGGGTGCAGAGCAGCACGGAAGCCAGCAGGAAGGTCTGGGATTTCGTGGAAAGCCTCATGTTGGATGAGTGAGTGAACCTGCAGTCCCAGGTCCCCAGCTCTTCTTATAGGAAGCTGAGGAGGGGTGGGTCTGGACCCACCCTACCCCTAGGGTGAGAAAGAAGTGACGTAAGATCTGGGGGCAGGTCTCTGTAGCTCTGGGGTGGGGAGGCAGAACCAGAATCTGAATGCGACATGGGCATCTTGTGCCCAGCCCCCTCCTCCACGGGGACCCCAGGAGTCTGGACTTCCAGCCCTCTCTTCCGTCAGGACCCAGAAGATCACTTCCCTATTTTCTCACATTCCCACCCCACCCCCCACCCCTATCCCCCGCTTTTCTTTTTTTTCTGACCTGAGGCCCAAGATCAGAATCTCAGAATCAGGTCATTTGATTCCCTGCAGGGTAGGGCGGCTGCTAGGACTGAGATACCCTTCTTTCTCTTCCCAAGGAGGTGCCCAGCGTGGGTGGGGCCCTACCGGGGAGCGTCCAGCATGTTCTGTAGGGGCACGCTTGGTTCATACTCACTTTTCCGTGTTTGGGTTGTCTCCAGCTCCGACCCCACCCCAAGATGCCCTTCTGGGTCTCTCGGGGACGGAACAGAGGGGTGCTTGTCACCGGGCAGGGGTGGGCATGGTACGAGACAGATGCCCATAGGTCACATTGGAAAACTGAGGCATGGTTGGAAGCACTCAAGGCTGGATGTGTGTTTGGGCACATGCATTGTGTTTTATTTAGGTTCTTTACCCACTCTCTCTGCCGCAGGCATAAGCTTGAGAGATCAGAGATTGTGTGTGTGTGTGTGTGTGTGTGTGTGAGTGTGTGTGTGTGTGTGTTGGTGGCGGGCATGGGGAGGGTAGCCAGCAACCGGTGGAGGGGAGCCTGTTGCGGTAGGCTCCAGGCTCCCTGCAAAAATCCACTCAGATTTGCTGGCCTCTTGCTTTCCAGGCTTCAGTTGGGGTGGTGAGGATGGCGAATTTCTTCTGGGGACCAGTCCTGGAGGCCACGCCGGTTGCTAGATGCCCGGAAGACCTAGTGTGAAAGTCACCGGGAGGGGGGGCTAGAGAGCGGTTTGGCCAGAGGGAGGCGGGAGAAGCCCGTTACTAGGCAACTCAGCCCCTGTCGCCTCTCTCGGGAGAGACGCACTGGGCTTGCGCAGTGTTGACGCGACCTCCGGCGCGCCGCTGTTTGAAAGGCCCGAGCCTCGTGCGCTTGCGCAGTTAAGCCCGCGCAGGGCGCCCCAGCTGTCTGCACCCTAAACTCAGACCCTCCAGCATCTTCTTGGTCAGGCGAAGCCCACGACGTTGACATGCCGGAGATCCGCCTCCGCCATGTGGTATCCTGCAGTAGCCAGGACTCGGTGAGGGACTGGCGTGGAGGAGGTTGGAAGAAGTAAAGGAATTCTTGAGGGGGCCCTAGGAGAACTTTTGGAGCCCAAAAGGGGTTGAACAATAATCAGTTTCCGGGCTGCGAAGAAAAAAGAACTTTATTTGGGGTTTTAGGAACTGATATTAGAGAGACACAGATTTCCGTAAAACCGAAAGTGTGTTGGGAGAGAGAGTCAGGGGCTTATGAGGACAAAGGTCACCAGGTGGTTAAAGTTGTCTAGAGAGAATTGTAATTGCTCTGATACAAGAAATATTTGGCTTTAAAGAATAGGGTGTCATGAGTTACTTTAGGGTAAAGGCCCCATAAATAGGCCGTCATGAGTTACTTTACGGTAAGTGTCCGATAAGTATCTCGAGTTTCTGGTAGATGTCCTGGATGTTTGTGTTGAATGCAATAAGTGGTCAAAAGGTCACATTCCATCCAGGCTGAGACCTGCGTGGTCCCAATTCCTCGGTGGCCACCCAGCTCCATTTTAGAGAGCCCTTTTAGCAATACCGACTTCATTTTGATTTTCCTTTCACAAAAGGGACTTTGTGGAATTCTAAGGAGGGTCCTGGGAGAATTTCTCAGAGGCCATAAGGGAATTCTAGAGAGATGTGGAATAGAGGAACTTTCAGAGAGAAAAGGAGGGATAGGGGAGCTTCCTTGGAAGGCCCAGGGGTAAACTTCTAGGGGAAAATGCTGTAGGGGACTCAAGGCAGATGGTGTGTGGGGATTAATAGGGAAACTTAAATCTGGGGGATCTCAATGGAATAATCTGAGAGCTGGGGACCTAGCTGTCATCTCTGCACCCTAACTTGCCCTTTCCCACTCTTCTCTCCAGACCTACTGTGCAGAAAACCTTCTCAAGGCAGACACTTACCGAAAGTGGCGCGCAGCCAAGGCAGGCGAGAAGACCATCTCTGTGGTGCTCCAGGTGATTCTGACCTCCCCCCATCTCCTTAATAGGAGTCTGGAGTTAACTGGCAGTGAGTTGAGGCACTTTCCCTTTGGGCCTCAGCTTCCTCACCTGGAAAATGAGCAGTGTGATCCCTGTGCCCCTTAGCAGGGGAGAAAGGTGATCCAGACACTAGGCCAGGGGTGAATCAGTGTGTGGTCCAGGTAGGTTGCTGCTACTTTCAGGGCCTCAGTTTTCTCAGCTGGAACAGAGTAAATCATTGCCGTGTATCCCGCCTTCTAAAGTCTCTGGGCTCAGGGCTGGAAGTTGTCTCATTATCATCTAAGCCAATCAACCTCATTTTATTTTTTTATTTTAAAAAATGTTTATTTATTTGGCTGCGCTGGTCTTAGTTGTGGCATGCGGGATCTAGTTCCCTGACCAGGGATCCAACCCCAGGCTCTCTGCGTTGGGAGTGTGGAGTCTTAACCACTGGACCACCAGGGAAGTCCACAGTCAACCTCACTTTAAAGATGAGGAAACTGGGGCATAGGGCAGGGCGAAGTGAAGTGGCCAGTCTAAGCTACCATGTCTGGAATGCTGAGCGCTCTGGTACATTCTCTGTGAAGTTGGAGGGAGGCAAAGAGGAAAGGGTAGTTTGACCCAAGATGGTTACAGAATTCCAAACAGGCTGTTCCTCTCCGGCATAAGAAGCTGGTGGGAGAAGCGAGCTAGGTGTGTTGCCAAGCATCTGCTCTTTGCCTGGTGCCGCTGGCCTGGGTGTTTTACCTGTGTGACCCGACTCTTCATGGAGTTGGATAATGTAGGGGCTGTCATCACCACTAATAAACGGCGGTGCTAAGACCTGAACCTACTGTGGGTGTTCTTAGCCGCTTTGTCCTGCTGCTCTGTGTTCATACCTTGGCTTTCTTGATTTTGGCCACATTCCTCCCTTCTGAATGTAGGGGGTGTTTGGGGAGGGATGTTGGGCGGCAACGCTTACCTGATTGTGTTAAAACCTATTACTGTCTCTCTCTTGCCCAGTGGTTCTGAAAAAGTTTTGGTTCACAGAACCTTTTGAGAATTAGGGAGAATCTGAGAATTCTCTTCCCAGGAAAAATACACAGACCCACAAGATTTTCTGAATGATTTTAGGAATTTAAATATCTCTTAGGTCCCTAACACAGTAAGAATAATGAGAGCTAACATTTATTCAACGTTACAGCTGCCTGGGAATTCCCTGGTGGTCCAGTGGTTAGGACTCCATGCTCCGAGGGCCCGGGTTCAATCCCTGGTCAGGGAACTAAAAGGAAAAAAAATTACAACTGCCGGTCACCATTCTAAACACCTCACATGGGTTAATTCATTGAATCCTCATAAAAACCCCATGACCTCGAGTCCTTTATTATCCCCTTTTACAAGGAAGAAACTAGTCCCAGAGAGGTTATACAAACTTGCCTAGAGCCAATGTTTTTTTTAGTTAGTCTTGGGACATGGATTTAAGACCCCACGTGTCCCTCTTACTCACCCTGTGACCTCAGGCAAATGGTTTCTTTTCTCTGAACCTGTTTTCTCATCTGCCCATTGGGAATAATGTGATCTGAGCCCAGGGTTGCTGTGAAAATCCGGTGATGTAATGTTTGCAAAAGTGCCCTGTCAGCAGGCAGGTGTTTGTGTAAAGGGAGGGATTCATGTGTTAATTACTGGGCGCTGATTCTGCTGGGCTCTCTGGTCAGGAGATGATCAGGAACATCCCATTTGGGTCTGCACCCCGGTTGCACTGGGAACAAGAAGAGACAGGATATGGGGACCGAGGGAGCCAGACAAGCCACCGGATTCTCCGCCCTGGGAGACCAAAGGGGATATTGCACCTGTCACCAAAGTGGGAAACCTCGACAAGGGGCAGCTTGAGAAGGTGACACATTGGTTGGGATGTCCGGGTTTGCTACGACTTTGGGACATCCAGGGGACAGCTAGCGATTGGACATGGAGCTGGAGATAGGGCTGTAGGAGTTGTCAGCACAGGGACAGGCCCTGGAGACTTGGGAGTGGATGGATTCATTTGTTCATTCATTCATAGAAGCGCCTTCTGTAGGCCCAGCACTGTTGTAGGTACTGGGGCATAGTGCAGGGGACATCACAAGACAAACGTACGTCAGTCCTGTGGAGATTTTACGTTGGCAAGGAAGGACTGACTGATTAATAAGTAAAACGTACGTATGTCAGGTGATGAGTGCCTAGGGAGGAAATTACATGGTTAAGAGAAGTGAGGAGGGACTTCCCTGGTGGCACAGTGGTTAAGACTCTGTGCTCCCACTGCAGGGGGCTGGGGTTCGATCCCTGGTCAGGGAACTGGATCCCACATGCGTGCCGCGACTAAGAGTTCGCATGCCACAGCTAAGGAGCCCGCGGGCCACAACTAAGGAGCTGGCGAGCCGCAAGTAAGGAGCCCGCCTACCGCAACTAAGACCCAGTGCAACCAAATAAATAAATAAATATTAAAAAAAGAAAAATGAGAAATGCCTCCAGTGGAAGATGAGGCAGTGGCAAGAGGTTTTTTTCTAAATAGGGGGTTAGGGAAGGCCTTCCTGAGTTATGCAGGTACCTGGGAAAGAAACAGAGTCCAAGGCAGGCTGGCGCCCGGTAGGCCGGTGCCAGGCTGGTGGTACCTGGCTGGTGTCTGGCGGGCTGGAGGGACAGCAGCAAGCCGTGTGTGTGGGTGGAGCGGAGTTGACAGGGGAGAGGGGTAGGTGCCGATAGGGTGGGGGTAGAGGACCCCTAACCTACGTAAGGCCTAAAAGCCATTGTAAGGATTTAAGCATTTACTCTGCATGAGATGGGAGCCGTGGAAGGCCTCTGAGCAGAGGAGGAACAGAACGTGACTTAGGTTCTCACAGAATCTTTTACTGATTGATTGATTGATTGATTGGCTGTGTTGGGTCTTCGTTGCTGCGTGCAGGCTTTTTCTAGTTGCGGGGAGCGGGGGCTACTCTTCATTGCAGCGCGAGGGCTTCTTATTGCGGTGGCTTCTTTTGTTGCAGAGCACGGGCTCTAGGCGCACGGGCTTCAGTAGTTGTGGCTTGCGGGCTCAGTGGTTGTGGCTCGCGGGCTCAGTAGTTGTGGCTCGCGGGCTTAGTTGCTCCGCGGCACGTGGGACCTTCCCGGCCCAGGGCTCGAACTCGTGTCCCCTGCATTGGCAGGTGGATTCTTAACCACTGCGCCACCAGGGAAGCCCCCTCTCCCAGAATCTTCTGTGAGGTCTCCAGGTTGAGAATAAACTGCAGGGGAAAGTGCTGGAGCAGGCAGCACTGTCACAGCGGTTGTCGATTTATTTCGCGTTGGAGACCCTTCGGAAAATCTGATGGCGTTTGCCAGTTGGCAGCGTGCAGGGTGACTCCAGGCTCACCGAGTGCTAATTTCGGTTCTTTTCAAGCAAGTGATGAGAGGAAACTTCAGGACCCCAAGACATGTAGATTGATCTGTGGATTTTCCTACTACTGTGTATTTTTTTCCCCTCAAATAGCATCTCACAATATCTCTGTATTACCATCTGGGGTTCAGCCCTCTGCTCGTGGTGACAGCCCCACACGCCTTTTTCGTTTGCGGTGGCCGAAAGAGGCTCTATCGCCAACCCATCACCTGCTCCCAGGAGGGCAGTTCCAGCCTCTTTACTAACCGCTCCTGGGCCGGTGGGAGTAGCTGAGACGTAGCCCAGGTGTAACTCCTCCCATCCCCCCCGGATGCTGAGGTGTGTTCTTTAGAAAAAACGTTCAGTAGCAAGGTGGACACGTTCTCTTTCTGTTTTTCAGTGGTTTTCTCATCACCCAGTTTGCCATTATGATGTTTTAAAATTTTTTACCTTCTTTTGACATGACACGTGCGTACAGCAAAGCATACAGTCCAGTGAATCGTCAGGAACTGCAGCCCGTGTACTGCCAACCAGATCAAGGAACAGAACACAGCCCCTCCCATGCCCCCTTGTGCTCCTTCCTGTCACTGCTCCCCGACAAGGGTAACCATGGTGTAGATTTTTAACAGCATTGATTAGCTTTGGCTGGCTTTGAATTGTTCATAAATGGAATCACAGGGTATATAGTACTTTCACCTCTGGCTGCTCTTTTCTTTCCCAGCATTGTTTGTTAGTTTCATTTTGTTAGTTTCATCCTCCTTGCTGGGTGTGGCTGGGTAGTATGCCATTGTTGGAGATAACCACTGAGATTTTTTATTAACTTTACTTATCAAATGGGTGTTATTTGCATATGGTGCCGTAACTCAAAAGGCACAAAAGGGAGGGTATACAGTGAAAAGGAAAACTCCTCCCCACCACCTGCTTCCATTCCCTACCCCCGCCCTCCCGATTTCTGCTGCCCAGGTCTTCCCTCCTGTGGCAACCACTGTGAGCCGTTTCTCATGTTACCCCCGGGTCACTCTGTCCATGTACAAGCGTATATATCCACCCCTCCCGACCTTTTAAAAAGTACACTGTATGTAAACAGTCCTCTCCCTTGTTTTCTTCCAAGAAACTGTATCTTGGAGATCCATTGTCATGGCATCAAGTTCTACCTTATTCTCTTTAATGGTGCATCAAGTTCTATCTTATTCTTTTTAACGGTGCATCAAGTTCTACCTTATTCTTTCATGGATGTGGAACAGTTTTTTTGTTGTTATATTGGAGTAGAGTTTATTAACAATGTTGTGTTAGTTTCAAGTGTACAGCAAAGTGATTCAGTTATAGGAATACATGTATCTATTCTTTTTCAAATTCTTTTCCCATTCAGGTTATTACAGAGTATTGAGCAGAGTTTCCTGTGCTATACAGTAGGTCCTTGTTGGTTATCTATTTTAAATATAGCAGTGTGTACATGTCAATCCCAAACTCCCAGTCTGTGCCTCCTCCCAACCCCTCCCCCTGGTAACCATAAGTTCGTTCTCTAAGTCTGTGAGTCTCTTTCTGTTTTGTAGGTAAGTTCGTTTGTATCTTTTTTTTTCTTTTTTTCTTTTTTTTATAGACTCGGCATAGAAGCAATAAAATATGATGTTTGTCTTGGAACAGTTTTTTTAATAAGATGTCTCTGGGACTTTGCAAACCTTCCATGTCTCATTTCTTCCACTGTCGTGAATTCTGTCTTCCTGGGAAAGGCGCACACAAACCCGGGCCACAGATGACTCACCCTGTGCTTAAGCCTTTCTCCTCACAGCTGATACTTACTGAACACTCACGTCTTTTTTCTTGAGGTAAAATTCACGTAATGTAAAGGTCTTAACCATTTGAAGTGTACAGTTCAGGGTTTTTTAGAATATTGACCATGTTCTGCCTTCATTCCTGCTGTCTAATCCAGAACATTTTCATCACCCCAAAAACAAACCGAAAACCATTAAGCGATCACTCCCTATTCCCCTTTCCCCAGGTTGCTGCTGGCAACCACCGATGTACTTTTGTTAAAATAGGGAATTCAATTGTTTATTTTATTTTATTTTTTTCACTCAAGTGAATTTACTGAATTAATCTGCATTTAACACTGCTGGTGTACATTTATATCAGCACTTGATATTAACCTTTTTAATTTTTAAATCTTCAAGAAAAAATATATTACTATTTTAGTTTAAACTTAAAAAAAAATTCATTTATTTATTTTTATTTGGTTGTGCTGGGTCTTAGTTGTGGCAGGCGGGCTCCTCAGTTGCAGCTCGCCGGCTCCCCATTTGCAGCACGTGGACTCCTTAGTTGAGGCCAGTGAGCTCCTAGTTGTGGCTCGAGGGCTCCTTAGTTGCGGAGGCGGGCTCCTTAGTTGTGGCATGTGAACTCTTAGTTGTGGCATGCACACGTGATCTAGTTCCCTGACCAGGGATTAAACCCGGGCCCCCCGCGTTGGGATCATGGAGTATGAACCACTGCGCCATCGGGAAAGTCCCTCCAGTTTTTTAAAATTGAAGTATAGTTGATTTATAATGTTGTGTTAGTTTTAGATTTTTTTTCAGATTCTCTTCCATTATAGGTTATTACGAAATATGAAGTATAGTTCCCTGTGCAGTACAGTAGGTCCTTGTTGGTTCTCTACTTTATATATACTAGTGTGTATATGTATCACTGATATACTTTTTGTCTCTATGGATTTGTCTATACTGGACATTCATATAAATAAGACCATAGAATATGTGGCCTTTTGTCTGGCTCCTTTCACTTAGCATTAGGTTTTCGGGGTTCCTACATGTTGTAGCTTAGATCAGTGCTTCATTCCTTTTTACAGCTGAATACTGTTCCGTTGTAGGGAATATCATACAGTGTGTATCCATTCATAAACTGATGGGCATTTAGGTTGTTTCCATGTTTTTATAAGAGATTTTTTATTTATCAAAAGAAAGACAGGGGGGTATATGTGTGTGTTTAAAGTAGAAGTAGTCATATATGAAATAAGAACCATTCATTAAAAAAATATATATATACATCCTACTAGATGGAGGACCCCATACTTTAAATGTGGGAGAGGCAGAGTTTTTTTTCAGCCACGCCCCATGGCATGCAGGATCTAGTTCCCTGACCAGGGATCGAACCCTTGCTCCCTGCAGTGGAAGCTCGGAGTCTGAACCACTGGGCCACCAGGGAATTCCCAAGGTGTTGAGTTTTTATGTCAAGGATTGAAACTGGGGAATTGAGAAGCAGTGTTGGCTTGTCGTCAGGCAGTTGGGTCTGAATTTCTCTTCCAGTCACTAGCTATGTGTGACATGTGAGCCATTTATTTACCTGCCTGAGCCTCAGTTTCCCCATCTGTGAAGCTGGGAGAGTTACAGACCCTTCCTTCCAAGGTGATTGTGAGGATTCAGTGATGCCTGGCCCAGGAAGAGCTTAGCTAAGTGTGGTAGACAGAATAATGCCCCCAGTAGATATCCACATCCTAATCCCAGAACCTGTGAATATGTCCTTTATGTGGCAAAAGGGACTTTGTGGATGTGACGAACTGAGTATCTTGAGATGGTGAGATTGGCCTGGATGATTGGGGGGTGTGTGTGCAGCGCAATCACAAGGATCCTTAAAAGGGAAGGAGGGAGGCAGGAGAACCAGAGTCAGAGGAGATGTGAAGACGGAAGCAGAGGTTGGAGCAATGCCATTGCTGGCTCCAAAGATGGAGGAAGGCACCACAGCCGAGGAGTGCAGGGGCCTCTAGAAGCTGGAAACAAGACAAGGAAATGGGCTTCCCTGGTGGCACAGTGGTTAAGAATCCCCCTGCCAATGCAGGGGACACGGGTTCGAGCCCTCGTCCTGGAAGATCCCACATGCCATGGAGCAACTAAGCCCATGCGCCACAACTACTGAGTCCGCGAGCTTAGAGCCTGTGCTCCGCAGCAAGAGAAGCCACCGCAGTGAGAAGCCCGCGCACCGCAATGAAGATCCAATGCAGCCAAAAATAAATAAAATAAATTAATTTTTTAAAAAAGCTTTAATAATAAAAAAAAAAAAAGACAAGGAAACGATTCTCCCCCAGAACTTCTAGAAGGAATGCAGCCCTGCTGACACCTTTATTTTAGCCCAGCCAGGCTGCCTGGGCGCCAGCTGTGTGACCTCAGGGAAGTGACACAACCGCTTCCTGCCACCATTTGCTAACGTGTGAAATAGAGATAATAACAGCTCCTGTCTTTCTCGAAGAGCTGTGGGGCGGAGAGAAGATACAGCTATTATGGGTCTGCCACATCTGAGCACTTAGATGTCCGCTGCAATGGCTGTGGGTTGCGGTGGTTAGTATGTGTCATCTAGACTCCCCTCGGAAGGAGGACTGTTATGATGACGCTCCCCTTTCACTTGTGAGGAAACTGCAGCTCAGAGAGGTTATATGCCACCCAGGGCTGCACCGCTTGGAAGTGGCAGGGCTGGATTTGAAGTCAGGCTGACCTCCCCACAAGCCCAGGCTCCTTCCTTCCCCGGAGGGATGTTCCTGCCTACCGCAGGGTGCAGGCAGTGTCCGGGCCGCCTCCCGACGGGGAGGTGACAGGGCAGATCGGACCGTCAGATGATCCTGGTGTAGGGTGGCAGACTAGGTACCTTTGGGGGTCGTAGTAACTTGTCATTCTAGGAGCCAAATAAAAGATCCCCAGAGTGGAAAGCAGGAGACTTGCTTCAGCCATTCTTAACTGCCTTCCACCCCCACATGGCCTTTACTGTCAGACAGGAATGGCAGAAACTTTGGGGGCAAGCCATCCTACAGTCACCTCTTGCCTTCTTTTGACAAATAGTCATCAAGCAGCGACTAATACTGCCTCCTGACTGGCAGTGGCAGGGTGCCTGCTACATGCCGGTCCCTGAGGCCGTAGTATTTATGTGCATAATCCTAGATAGGGTGACCATCCCCACTTTACAGATGAGGAAACTGAGGCTCCAAGAGGTGAGCTGACAAGGCCACATAGCTAGCGTGTGGCAGAGCTGGGACTCAAACCCAGGAATCAGTGGTGAGCCAAACCAGACTAGGCCCCTACCCTCAGGGAGCTTCCCCGGAGCCCTGTGTGATTGGGGTTGGGGGTGACAGACGTGCCATTTGTCTGCATAGCGCCACCAAGGAGAACTCCGTGGTGGCGGGTTAGCGGCCCATCCGGCAGAGTCCGGCAGAGTCAGGGAAGTGGGTGTGGGAGCTTACGCGGTCGGTCGGTGAATATTTTCGAGCTCTGACTCTACACCCTGTGCTGCGTGCAGGGGACGCAGTGGCCCCACTCAGCCCTGTCTTCACTGTCACCGAGTTGACTTTGCAAGGAGACGAGGGGGCCCGGATGGGAGTCATCCCTCTTCCGAGGTCCCACAGAGAGCTGGGGGAGGGGGGCAGAGCGGCACTGACAGTGCGCTTTCCCTCCCCTGCAGTTAGAGAAGGAAGAGCAGATACACAGCGTGCACATCGGGAACGACGGCTCGGCCTTCGTGGAGGTGCTGGTGGGCAGCTCAGCCGGAGGGGCCGGGGAGCAGGACTACGAGGTAAGCCCCCTGCTGATCCCTGCCCCAGGCGCCCCTATCGAGGCCCCAGACCTCCCAGGCTCCAGACCAGGGTGGAGGCGAGTCACACTGACGGTGGCCCTCCAGAGGAGCCCAGGGTTCCCGGAGACAAAGAGCAGACCCAGGTGATAAGCTGTGTGCAGCAGGGATTTGGCTGAAATTGCAACATGGCTGCAGAAACAACCAGAGGCACCTGTTTGTTCTACGATTCAGTCGCTGCTTGAGAGCAAAACTCCTTTGCTTCTGGTCCCAGAACTTCTCAGAGATGTCGCAGCCAGTTGAGATTCCGAATTGCTTGGGGTGCCTCTCTTAGTTACTTTATTTGTGACAAATGTTTACAAGCCTTTTGCTCTATTACAAATACAGTAAGTCCCTTACATATGAACGAGTTCCGTTCCAAGAGCCTGTTTGTAAGTCCAGTTTGTTCATAAGTCCAACAAAGTTAGCCTAGGTACCCAACTAACACAGTAGTATAGTACTGTACTGTAATAGGTTTATAATACTTTTCACACAAATAATACCTAAAAAACAAACGCAGAAAGTAAAGAAAACATTTTTAATCTTCCAGTAGAGTACCTTGAAAAGTACAGTAGCACAGTACAACAGCTGGCATACAGGGGCACGTTCGCATCTTTGAAAGTTCGCAACTTGAAAGTTTGTATGTAGGGGACTTACTGAAATTTGAAAATTGGCCCAATCCTTTTTTTAACCAGTTGAATGGATTCAAGCCGGAGCGGTGAGACCATAATGAGCCAGCTGGTCAGTCAGCAAAATGATCTGGGGTAAAAATCAACCTACTGTGAAAAAGAGAGGTTACAATTTTAAGTGAACAAATCAGTTGTTTTCTTGCAGTGAAAAATTTTGTTCAATTGAGGTATATTTCGCATATAATAAAATGCACAGGTCAGCGTTTTGACAGATGTACACACCCGCGTAACTGTCCCCCAGATCAAGACGCAGAGCATCGCTGGCCTTCCTGAAAGTTCCCTCGTGTCCCTTTGCAGTCACTCCTCCCACCCTCAGCTCAGGCCACCGCTGATCTCTTTTCTTGCCTGTCCTAGAATTTCACATAAGTGGAATTTTATATAGCATGTGTTCTTTCTTTGTGGCTGGCTTTACTCAACGTACTGTTTTTTTGGTGTTCTGACATATCATGTATATGTCAGCGGTCTGTTCCACCTTATTGTTGAGCCATATCACTGTAAGCGTAGATCCCAATTTGTTCATCCATTCTCTCGTTGACGGGCATCTGGGCTGTTGCCACTTTTTTTTTTGGCCATGCCGTGCAGCCTACAGGATCTTAGTTCCCCAACCAGGGATTGAACCCAGGCCCCAGCAGTGAAAGTGCTGAGTCCTAACCACTGGACCGCCAGGGAACTCCCCACCACTTTTTTTTTTTTTTAATAAATTTATGTATTTTATTTATTTATTTTTGGCTGCGTTGGGTCGTTGTTGCTGCACGCGGGCTTTCTCTAGTTGCAGCGAGTGAGGGCTACTCTTCGTTGCGGTGTGCGGGCTTCTCACTGCGGTGGCTTCTCTTGTTGCAGATCACGGGCTCTAGGCGCGTGGGCTTTAGTAGTTGTGGCTCGTGGGCTCTAGAGCGCAGGCTCAGGAGTTGTGGCGCATGGGCTTAGTTGCTCCACGGCATGTGGGATCTTCCCAGACCAGGGCTCGAACCCGTGTCCCCTGCATTGGCAGGCGGATTCTTAACCACTGCACCACCAGGGAAGTCCACCACTTTTTGACTATTATGAAAAAAGCTGCTGTGAACATTCTTGTACAAGCCTCTGTGTAGAGATCTCTTTTAGGTAAATAACGTAAGAGTCGAATTGCAGGGTCTTCAGGTAGGTGTATGTTTTAACCTTATTAGAAATGGACAGTTTCCCAAAATGGTTGTATCAGTTTATATTCCCTTCAGCAGTATATGAGTTCTTTTTGCTTCCCATCCTTACTTATACTTGATATTGCCAGTCTTTTAAATGCATGTGTGTTGAATTTTATCAAGTGCTTTTTCCACCTTACAAGGTACGTTTTAACCAGGGAGGTTTTCCTTGAACACACATTCTTATTCTAAAGGTTCTAGGGAATTCCCTGGAGATCCAGTGGTTAGGATGCCACGCTCTCATTGCCGAGGGTCCAGATTCCATCCCTGGTCGGGGAACTAAAATCCCACAAGCTGCGTGGTGTGGCCCAAAAAATAATAATAATAAAATAAAAGTTCTATAAGTTGTAAAAAGGCAAACTAAGGCACATTATGTTTTGAAGAGTTTATTTGAGCAAACAATTCAAATCAGGCAGCCAAAACTGAAAAATGATTAGGGGTGCTGTGTGGATGGGCTAGGACAGAGATGTTTAGAGAGAAAACAGGGAAGCAAAGCAAAGCAATTATTTAATTGGCTAGAGCTTAAATGGTTCCCTTACTTGGGAAAATCTAGTGACTTGGCTATTCACGATTAGTTGATTTCATTTTCTTAGATTCGAGTACACCAACTCTGGCTTAGATTTTGGTTGGTTTACTTAGGCTACCTAAGGCACTAGAGTCACTGAGTCTAATGGCTTCCTTGTTTCAAATTTTAAATAAAATCAACAATCTTTGGGACTATAAAAAAAGAGTTTTCTGTGCTTCTTAGCAAAGAGATTTAGATCAAAATTCTACTTTATAATTATGGAGACAGAGTAAGTGCATTGTTAGCTAAAACTTTATCTAATCGGGCATGTGAATCTTTATTATTCTTATCTTATCTACCTAGAAAGGTGGAATGGTTAGCTTAGGGCTTGATCTTTTCAGAGTATGAAAACCCCTATGTCAATAGTCTCCCATTCTCTCAAGGTTTTTAATTAAACTTCTGCTGGAAGTTTTGTTATAACTGCTAGCCAAGACTGAATTAAAGACTCTGGGACTTATAAGGTCTGGTTTCTGCCCAGAGACTAGATAGGTTGGAAGAGTCAAGAAAGAAAAGGAAAAAGGGCCGAGCAGGACTGGTCCGTTTCGATGTCACCCATACAAACGAAGCCAAAGGCACATATTTTAATAACTAGTGACATTTTCTACAAAATCATCAACATTAAAAAAATATATTTATTGTTTGTTTATTTGGCTGCACTGGGTCTTGGTTACGGCATGCGGGCTTCTTAGTTGCGACATGTGGGACCTAGTTCCCTGACCAGGGATCAAACCTGGGCCGCCTGCCTTGGGAGCGCGGAGTCTTAACCACTGGATCACCAGGGAAGTCCCAACATTTTTTTCTTTTAACCCCTCCAAGTTCTGCAAAGGGGATATCTAAGCTTGCAAGGTTAACGCAGTCTAGAGAATAAAGGTTTAATCCTAGAACCTTAAAGACAGTATTGGATAATAAAACAACTGGAGTTGTTTTCTCTTCACAGTGAGTGGGAGGAGAGTATATTGTGAGGGAGGCTCCCCCTTAGTGTGGGTGGCAGCTGCCAACCACAGCTTGTGTTGCCCCTTCATTTAGTCACTAGATGGTAATTCAGCTCTCCCATCGGCTCAGAATCAGCCCTTTTATAAACAAGTGTAGTCAAGGCCAGGGAGCTGGCTTCCCTTCTGTATAATTTTTGTCATCTTTGCTGTTTCCTTTTCATAATCAAGAGCTGAGCACAAGGAGATATCTAGTTACAGTCTATGTTTTTCTCAGCAAAAAGCTTTTGTTTTCTAATTTCTCAGCGTGTCAGTTAGAAAAGAGACTAAGTAACAGATTACACCCAACTAAAGGTGGCTTACTGCCTAAGAATATATATTGTTTCCTTAGGAGGGAAGTCCAGCATTAGGCAGATCCAGAGTTGATTGGGCAACTGAACAAAGTCAGGGTGCTTGGTTGGGCACCTCTTGATTCTTTTGGACTTTGCCCACATGGTTACAAGATGGTTGCTATGGCTCCATCTATCACCTAGTAGCATCCGAAGCAGAAAGCGGAGGAGTGGAATGGCAGAAAAGCAGTGGTTTTCTTCCATCCTCTGTTTCTCTTTAATGAAGAAGGAAAATCTTTCCCAAAAGCTTCCAGCAGCCTTCCTCTTAACATCGAATTGTCCATCCTTGGACCAGCCACTGGCAGAGGGAATCGGACCACTTGGACCAATCACGGTTCATCCCTTAGTGTTGGGCACACAGCTCTTCCACTGCTTTTCAAAACTGCCTGGTCAGTTTTTGTTCCTTCGTCATACTGTTAATAGCTCCATTTATTTCTTTAGACTGTTAAACACAATTACGTTTATATTGTGTGTTTGATAATGTCAATATGTGCAGTCTTTGTGGGTCTGAGTCTGCAGTTTATAGTTTCTGCTGACCCTAAATCATGGCAGCCTGTTTCCTTATGCCTCATGGGTGTGTGTGTGTGTGTGTGTGTGTGTGTGTGTGTGTGTGTGTGTGTGATTGTTGATTCTGCGTTTGGGGAGTGTATCTGTGGGAATTCTTTGAGGGCCTGGTTTGAAGTACGTTCCTCCAAAGAGGATTTGCCCCAGCACCAGGTGATACTACATACATGGGACCACTTAAAATTTTCACCTTGGGTTCTTCCACGCAGATAACTAGTGTGGATTTTTACTGCAAATCCTTGAGAGTACAGACCTGCGGTTAGGAGTCTCCAGAGAGAATTTTTCAGCTTTTCTCTGCTGTCTCCCCAGAGCTAAAGCCTCCCACTGACTCTTCCCACAAGGCACATTCCTTCCTAATTTACCCACGGAGCGTGTTGTCCTTTGGAGAGGCCCAGCTCTCTGCTTTGTGGCACGGTCCCTAGGATGCCTTTCTTCCTGACTTGGAGCACAGGCTTTCTTTCTTGGTCTCTCCTGCTACCACCACCTAGAGCCCTTTAAAATCAAGCTCTGTGCCACCGGGAATCACCAACATCAGTGCCACCCACTGTATCAGTCAGGGTCCCACCAGGAGACTGAAACCACACCAGTTAGTTTAACAGAGAGAATTAACGTAAAGAATTAGTAACAAGGTATTGAACCGAAGAGGCCAGAAGACTAAGGCAGGACGCGGAAGCAACTGCAGGGGGCAGTCACCGCCCTTAGGGTTGGAGGAACAAAAGGAAGAGGTTGGCATGACTGAAGGGTAGATGTTTCCAAGCTTGGAGGTGGGGCCCTTGGAGCTGAAACTCAGACCCTGAGGAAGGGGAGCTCCCTGGCTGGTTCTGGTATGTCCCTGAGAGGGTGCAGTGAGGCCAGTTCTGCAGGTGTTGGGAAGCTGCAAACTGGATTCATCTGCCGCCCCGGGGGAAGAACAACAGCTGCAGACGCAGGAGCGAAGCACACCTGGGTGCTGCTCGGGGGATCTGCAAGAAGGCTCAGGTCCCGCCTCCCTCCTCCAGCCTTGTCTCTCTAGCTCCCCCTGCTGGCAGAGCCTGACAAGGAGCAGCTGGAGATTAGAAACGTCCCCAGCATCCCAGAGCTGAGCTACCAAGGGTGGGGTGTTTTGTTTTCTTTTCTTCTCTTTTTAAAATATTTTTTGTTTTTTCTTCTTTTGTATTTTTTCTATTTTATTTTATTCTTTATTTATTTTGTTTGTTTGTTTTTTGAGGGCGGGTTTGAACTGAGAGGCAGTCACTTAGTAATGGGTGCAGCTCCCCTACCTCTTTGGATTCTGCACTGTGATTTCTGGCCTCTCTTCTGCTGACTCAGCTGTGCGTTTCAAAACGGTGTTTGAGGGAATTCCCTGGTGGTTCAGTGGTTAGGACTCCACGCTTTCACTGCCAAGGGCACAGGTTCAGTCCCCGGTCAGGAAACTAAGATCCCACAAGCTGTGTGGTATGGCCAAAAAAAAAAAAAAAAAAAAAAATACAATAAGGTGTATGAATATTGTGCCAGTCATTGTGAATATCCTCTGCTGGTGAGGGTTCCTGAAGCTCCCTGTCCTGAGGGTTCCTGCCATGTGGCCAGATATGGAAGACTCTGGAAGAATTTAGAGAAGGGTGGTTCAGATCTGGCACTAGAAGGACCCCTCTGGGGCCTGTGTCAGGGAAGGACTGACTGGAGGCCCAGAAATGAGAAGGGTCTAGAGGCCCTGAGGCAGGTTGAGGTACAGCTGGATCTGGCGACTCCCTGGTCCCTGCTCAGGCCCCTGCCCTCTTCCAGCCCCTAGGAGGTGTCACTGAAACCAGCCAGGCCTGGTTCTCATCCTGTGTGCCTTTCCCCAGGTCCTTCTGGTCACTTCGTCTTTCATGTCCCCTTCCGAGAGTCGCAGTGGCTCAAATTCCAACCGCGTTCGCATTTTTGGGCCCGACAAGTTGGTCCGGGCAGCAGCAGAGAAGCGCTGGGACCGCGTCAAAATTGTCTGCAGCCAGCCCTACAGCAAGGTACCCAGGGTGGGAGTGGGGTCCTTGGTCCCGAGCCACGAGAGAGACGAGAGGCCGATGTTGAGTCCCAGAGGGCTGGGAGGACCGGACAGTTGGTCTCCCCGTGGGATTACAAGGAGGCTGGGTTCCTGCGTTCTCTGAAATTGGTTTGAGGTCCTTCCCGTATAGGAATCTTCGCTTCCTGGAGGGAGATGAGGAAGGATGACCTGCAAGACCTCAGGGGAATTGGGAGGGGGAGCTGCTGACTTGTTGGAGATGGGGCCTCGTAGAATTGGGCTTCAGAGTTAATATCACGAGATCTGGAGTCAGAACGCTGGTTTAAAACCTGGCTTCTCCACTCCTTAGCTGTGTGACCTCTGGCTTCAGTTTCCTGATCCTTACGGGGTTGCTGTAAGTTAGGGATGCTAAGCTGTGGTGACGAGACCCTGTAATGACAGCACACAGTAAAGGTATACTTCTTATAGCTCTGGATCTGTCCCGGGAGGTGTTTGGCCAGTCATCCCGGACCCAGTCTCCTTCCATCTCATGGCTCTGCATCCACCCAGCAGAGGGGGAAAGAGTCTGGAGCATTTCTGAGTTCCAGAAGTGATACCCAGCCCTCCCTCCCATGCCACAGGCAGGAGTTTGGTACGCAGAGTGGATTTGCTTAGACACCCAGCAGAGGCTTAAGGAGCTGGTGCATGTGAAGGGCTTTACACCGAGCCTGACCCCAAGTTAGGGCTCAATGACAGCTTGCTGTTATCATCCTTGTCGTTATCATGCGGTCACATCCCCGCATGTGTGTGTCCATAGGAGGGAAAGAGCCAGAAAGGGGTTTCTGTAAATAAAAGGGATTGGGGCCAAGCCTTAGTCCTTGGCCACACTCCCTGATTCCCACCCCTCCTCTCCCAGGATGCCCCCTATGGCCTGAGTTTTGTAAGGTTTCACAGCCCCCCAGACAAAGAGGAGGCCGAGGCCTCATCCCAGGTAAGCTCTACCTGCCACCGCCCAGAACCTTCTCCCCACCTCTTCACCCCACCCTGCTGACAGCCCTCCCACTGCGCTGACCTTGTGGGACCTTAGAAAGTGACCAAGCTCGGCCAGTTCCGCGTGAAGGAGGAGGATGAGAGCGCCAGCTCGCTGAGACCCGGGGCTCTCTTCTTCAGCCGGATCAACAAGACCCCCCCAGGTGAGTGCGGGAAACCTGGGTCCTGAATGAGTAAAGGCCGGGGGCCTGGACTCCTGGGTCACTCTCAGGTCTTGGGAACAACACTCTGTGTCCCATGGATAGGAGCCGAAGGGTCTGAGGGTCCAGCCCTCTCAGCCTGGCTCCACTTTCTCCCTCTGCAGTCGCAGCCAGTGACCCAGCAGGACCCAGCTATGCAGCTGCTACACTGCAGGCCTCCAGTGCCGCCTCCTCTGCCTCTCCGGCCTCCAAGACAGTAGGCAGCACCTCCAAGGTGAGATCATCGGACCCTGGTGGGGTGGAAAGGGAGGAGGTGAGCTGGAGGCCTCGGCCCATCCCACCCCCTCATCCTCAGGAGTCCCCCAGAGGCAAGAGGAAGCTGGATTTGAGCCACGAAGAAAAGAAGACCCCCAGCAAACCGTCCACCCAGCCCTCACCACCCACCCTCAAGAGACCCAAATGTGAGCAAACTGGATTCCTTGTTCCCACAGGGGCCTGGATCCTGGGTCTGAGGGGGGAGGGGCCGGGGGCCTGGATCCTGGGTCTGAGGTGGGAGGGGCCGGGGGCCTGGATCCTGGGTCTGAGGTGGGAGGGGCCGGGGGCCTGGATTCTGGGTCTGGGTAGGGAAGGGCTGGGGGTGTAGCCCTACAGCTACTGACTGAATCCACTCCTTGGCCTCCCCAGTGTCAGCTCCCACCCCTACCCCAGCCACTGCCCCTGTCCCTGCCGCAGCACGGGGGGCGGCGCCAGGGAAGCCCCGAGGAGAAGGTGCTGAGCCCAGGGCCCCCCGCGCCGGCCCGCAGGAGCTGGGGAAGATCCTTCATGGTGTGGTGGTGGTACTGAGCGGCTTCCAGAACCCCTTCCGCTCGGAGCTCCGGGACAAGGCCCTGGAGCTGGGGGCCAAGTATCGTCCAGACTGGACTCCAGACAGCACCCATCTCATGTAGGCCTGCGACCCCTCCCCACGCTCCCCGCTGCCTCTCCTCTGCCTCTCTTCGTCTCCTCTGTGTTGCCTTCTCTCTGTTACTTCACCTCTCTGTATCCTCTGCCTCTTGTTCTCTTTCTCTTCTTCCCTCTGATTCTTAAAGTCTTCCCCTCGGCCTCCCTGTGTCTTTTCTGCTTCTCCCACATCTGTCCCGTGTCTCTCCCTGTCTCTCTCTTTCCGTGCCCCTTGTCCCTCTTTGCCCTTCACCTCTCAGATCACACCGGGCTGACACCCTCCATTCCGCTCTCTGCCAGCTGCGCCTTTGCCAACACCCCCAAGTACAGCCAGGTCCTAGGCCTCGGAGGCCGAATCGTGCGGAAAGAGTGGGTGCTGGACTGTCACCGCATGCGGCGGCGGCTGCCCTCTCGGAGGTGAGGCCTCCCTGCGCGCATGTGGTTTACACACGCACACCCCGACCCTGCCCCTTGTCCCCATGCTGGGCAGTGTCAGGGATCTGGAGAGAAATCAGGCCAGGCCCTTCTGGCCCAGAGTCAGCAGACTTCCCAGAGGAGGAGGGGCAGGGCGGGAGACACAGTGCGGGGCAGCGAGGGGCGGTCCGTGCAGGGCTCTGGGAAGTCTGCTTAGTGAAGGAAAAGGACACTGCAGGCTGGAGACACAGCATTCCCAAAGCCTCAGGGCAGAGAGCGCCCGTTCACATTCCTTCACCCGAAGCCCCTGCTTGGCGCCAGGCTGGGCTGTGCAATGCTGGCCCCCGACGTCGGGTCCTGCCCTGGAAGGCCTCTGACTTTGATGAGGGGCCGGACTTAGCTCTAAAACAGTTTGGAAGCAGGCCCAAGGGGAGGACTGCAGTGAGCTAGGGGTCTTCAAGGAAGAGAACAGGTTTGCCAGGCTGAACAGACGCGGAGAGCATGCCTGGGCGGAGGAGCCGGGGTTGGAGTCAGCCTGGTGTCTGCCCAGAGGAGCTGCAGGGGCACTCAGCGCCTAATGAGAAACTGACTTTGATTCTCAAAAGGGAGAATTATTTCTGATTTTTTTTGTTGTTCCTTTTCTGAAATGAGGCATTTCTTCCCAAAGAGGGAAGGGAAGCCAGGAAGTGCTCTGGTCTCCGATGTGGGTGGCTGGGGGTCTCTGGGGCCCTTCCGGAGCTGGGAGGAGGGTGGGCTAGGAGAGGAGCCATGATTGCCGCCCTGAGTATTTAGTAAATACTGAATAAACAGCCAGTGCCTGTTGCTTCCTAAGCCCCCTCCCCACCTCTCCCGGAGAACACATCTGCTGTTTGTCTGAGGCCTGATTCCTCCCCCAGGTACCTCATGGCTGGGCCCGACTCGAGCAGCGAGGACGAGGGGGGCTCTCATGGCGGCAGCAGTGGGGATGAAGCCCCCAAGCCTCCCCGAAAGGTCTGATGCCCCTGGCCCGGGCGGGGGAGGGTGGAGTGGAGGGGGGGGACATGGGTGTGTCATGGTACCCAAACTCTCCACTCCTGCCTCCTGCAGGCGCCCCCCACGCTCACACCCGCGCTGCCCCTTCCGTCCTTGCTGACCCACCCTCCCTCCTCAGCGCCTCCAGACCAAAGCCAAGCCCTCTCAGGCAGCAGGACCTAGCTCACCCCAGAGACCCCCAACCCCAGAAGAGACCAAACCACCCTCACCAGGGCCCCAGGAAGATACTGACACCAAGGGGGAGCAGTCAGGTCAGAGCCTGAGGGAGGAGGGGCCGGGGGCCTGGATCCTGGGTCTGAGGGGGGAGGGGCCGGGGGCCTGGATCCTGGGTCTGAGGGGGGAGGGGCTGGGGGCCTGGACTCTGGGTCTGAGGGAGGAGGGGCTGGATTCCAGGCAATGGATCTGGGGTAGAGGGTGGCTGTCCCACCCCCCACAACCCCTAACTGGATTTGGAGGCCCACTGAGCCTGCGGGTTGGAATGCCTGCATCTGTGCTCAGGCATGAGACTGGGAGGGAGGGTTACCGGTCTTCCCAGACGAGAAGGCATGGGCCTCGCATTGACTAAGCTTCCATTCGCAGAAGGACAGGACAATGGGGCAGAAGATTCTGGGGACACCGAGGATGAGCTGAGAAGGTAGGGTTTGGGCTGGGGGTCAGGGTGGCCCTGGCCTTGCGGGGAGGGGCATCTGGTCTGCATGCTCCTACCCCACCCCTCTTGGCCTCTCCAGGGTGGCCGAGCAGAAGGAACAAAGGCCGCCCTCTGGCGAGGAGAATGGCAAGGACCCGTACGCAGGATCCACGGATGAGAACACGGACAATGAAGGTCCCCCGGAGTCTCCCAATCTGCCGATTCCCGAGCTCCCAGGTGGGAAATCCTCCCTCCTGATGTGGGATTTGGCCCTGTTACTTCTCTGCCATGACTTGCCCCAGCCGGCCCTGGGCTGGCTGCTGCCCCCTGTGACTTGTCTTCCAGGCTCCTCACCCCCAGTCCCTGGCCTTTGCCACCTCCTTGTCCTCTTAGGCCTGTTCCCTTCCTTTCAGCATCCTCTCCCGACTTCCCTCTCTGTCCCTGTCCTGACTTCTGCTGTGACCGCTTCCATCACAGCCCAGCCCCAGGCGAGACCCCCTTTGGCTTTCCACTCCCTCATGCCAGGGGCCTCCCACTCCCTAGGCTTCAGGATCACCCGGGGGCTTTTAAAATCTGCAGGTGCCCAGGCTCCACCCCCTGGGTTCGGCTTTGTCGGTGTGTGGTGGGGCCTGGGGAACACAGGTGCTGTGGGCATGGGCGCTGATCTCTGTTGGGACCTACATGGTGCCAGCATTGTTATTCGTCACCCCAGACATGATTGCTGGGGGCGTGGGTCAGGGCCAGGTCAAGAATGAAAGGAGAGGGGAACTGCTCTGGCGGCCCAGTGGTTAAGACTCTGGAGTCTGTGCTCCCATTGCAGAGGGCACGGGTTCGATCCCTGGTTAGGGAACTAAGATCCCACATACTGCGCGGTGAGGCCAAAAAAAACAGAGTGAGAATGAAGGGAGAGCCGGACAGTCAGAGGGTCTGAGCAGAGGTGAGGGTCAGTGGCCACTGGAAGAAGCTGTTTCTGCTCGGTTCCTCATGGGTGATGGGCAGGAAAGTACTTTGATCCTCCAAAGCCCCAAACATGGCATCGGCAACTTGATGGCAAATCATATCAAACTGGAACGAAGAACCACCCTGAAGGTCAGAGCCAGAGAAGGCGCTGATTAAAAAGGAGTGGGACAGCCATGGCGTGGAAGTAGCAGGATGTGAAATTTCCAAGCCAGGCCAAGCTAATTAAGTGATTGACCTGGTGGAAGAGACATGTTGCAATAATAGTAATTGCGTCTTTTATCATTCTTGCAACAAAATGAAGCAAAACTCCCCAGAGGCTCAGATGGGCCTGGCAGGAACCACTGCTTGTCATGGATTATTCCTGTGCCAGGCTGTACACGGACACCCCTTTCCCCCTCTGGCGGCTGCGCCGGCCTTGCTGTCCTGCCTCTGCGTGTTCTGTGGCTCCTGGCTGGTGCCCTGGGACTCCAGGGGCCTCATGCTCGGCTCTCCCGCCATCTCCCCTGCAGACTTTTTCCAGGGCAAACACTTCTTCCTGTACGGGGAGTTCCCGGGGGACGAGCGGCGGACGCTCAGACGTTATGTCACAGCCTTCAACGGGTCAGTCTCCGGGGACAGGGGAGGCAGGGGAGGAGGTGTGGTAGGTCGTGGGGAGTAGGGCCATCTGGAGGATGGAGAAGGCCGTACCCCCAGGCTGGGCACAGGCTGTGGAGTTCCATGCCAGACCTGCTCACGCTGCTGGGCAGCCCTGGATGCATAGCTTCCCCTCGGGTTCCTCTTCTCTAAAGCGAGGCTCCACAGTGCCCTTCTGAAAGGATTGGCGCCTGCGGGAGCTGTCGGCTTCGGGGCTGTGGCGAGCCTGGCTCGTGGGAGAGTGGGGGACCCACAGGCGGCCTATAGGGGACATAGATGGGGATGGGGAATGGCCTCCGAGGATGGTTGGGGAGTAGGGTGTCAAGAGAGGGGACACCGATTCTCTGCCTCTTTTCTTCTCCTGCCAGGGAGCTTGAGGACTATATGAGCGACCGGGTACAGTTTGTGATCACGGCACAGGAGTGGGACCCCAGCTTTGAGGAGGTGAGTCCTGAAGGGGCAGGGAGAGGGAGACCAAACCTGCCCTAGCATCCCCCCGACCCCCTCCTGGCTCACATGTTCCTGCATGCACGCCACCCCACCTTGCAGGCCTTGATGGACAACCCCTCCTTGGTGTTCGTCCGTCCCCGGTGGATCTACAGTTGCAACGAGAAGCAGAAGTTACTTCCCCACCAGCTCTATGGGGTGGTGCCCCAGGCATGAAGTATGTGCTCTCACACACATGAGTTTATTAATAAAGGTGACTTGGTTTGGAGCAGCTGCCCCTCTCACCCGTGTCTCCCAGAACCCACAACAGGTTCCCAGCTTTCTGTCTTATGTTTGGTTTTGCTTCCCCTCTGAAGGCCGGGTCTTTGGGCTGCCTAATGACTCCTGTGCTGGGGTCCCAGAAAGAACGAAGGGCTCTCTATCTGGGGTCTGGTAGGGAAGGAGCTCTTTGTCACTTCTTCGGGGCCCCTCCCCCCTTTGGTGGCAGGTGGTAGGGAATTAGGAATCTGACAGCACCACCCTCAGCTGCTTCTGACCTCCCTGGAGCCCATTCCTGTGTCTCAGTTGTCCCTCTGGGGGTCCTGGACTGGGGGCTGGCATATTCATGGGATAGGCCTCTCTCTCTGTCTAAGTCTCAGCTCTCTGGGCCAGGGACATCTCCCTTTCTCCAGGGCTCTCAGAAGTAGCTGTGAAACTGTCACCAGCCTGGTTTGATATCACCTCATTTGGGAGGTAGAATTGGGGGAAGGGGCATTTTAATCACCCCCCCCAAATCCTGAACCCCCTTCAAGGATCCACCACATTTAAGGTGGGAACTGAACTGGGCGTTAGAGAGTCAGGGTAGAAGGTGGGATAGGGCCATGGTGTGGGCGAAGGCCGGGAAGTGGGAGCCAGCCTGGTGTCCAGGGGGCAGTTGAAGGAGCACGGCCCCTCTGGTGACGAGGCTTTAGGGGCAGACCTAGCTGGAAAGGTGGGCACAGTCCTGGCAGCTGTGCCGTCCAGTGCAGTAGCCACTGGACACAGGTGGCTATTTAACCTTAATGACAGGGACTTCCCTGGTGGTCCAGTGGTCAGGACTCTGTGCTTCCACTGCAGGGGGCCCGGGTTTGATCCCTGGTTGTGGAACTAAGATCCCACGTGCCTCGCGGTACGGCCATACATAAATAAATGAATGAATAAATGAATAAAATAAACTTAAGGACAGTGAAACAAAAGGAAAAATTCACTTCCTCAGTCACACTGGGCACAGTTCAAGTGCTCACTGGCTCCTGAGCTGGACAGCACCGACGGAGAGCCTTTCCCTCGCTGTAGAAAGCAGGACAGGGCGGTCCAGAAGCACTGTGAACGGCAGGCTGAGAAGCTTGGACTTCATCCTGGGGAGGTCAGGAAGGGGTTGAAGGGCAAAGGGCAGGGTCAGAGCTAGGTAGCAAATGACCACAAACTTAGTGTCTTAAAACAAAAGAAAGGTGTAACCTTCTAGGTCTGGAGGTCTGAAGTCCAAAATGGGTCTCACTGGGCTAAACATAAAGGTGTAGGCAGGGGGACTTCCCTGGTGGCACAGTGGTTAAGAATCTGCCTGCCAGTGCAGGGTACACGGGTTCAATCCCTGGTCCAGGAAGATCCCACATGCCTCAGAGCAACTAAGCCCGTGCGCCACAACTACTGAACCTGCGCTCTAGAGCCCGCGAGCCACAACTACTGAGCCTGCGCTCTAGAGCCTGCGAGTCACAACTGCTGAAGCCCGGGTGCCTAGAGCCCGTGCTCCGCAACAAGAGAAGCCACTGCAGTGAGAAGCCCGCACACCACGACAAAGAGTAGCCTTCACTCTCCACAACTAGAGAAAGCCCGCACGCGGCAACGAAGACCCAACGCAGCTAAAAATAAATAAATTAAATAAATAAATTTTTAAAAAAAGGTGTAGGCAGGGATGCGCTCCTTTTGGAGGCTCCGGGAAAGAATCCGCGTTCTTGTCTTTTCCAGCTTCTAGCAGCTGCCCACGACCCACGCCCCTTCCATCTTCAACGCCAGCAACGGCCAGTCGAGTCTTTCTCACACTGTGTCACTCTGACACTGACTCTTCCTGTGGTTACACTGAGCCCAGCTGGATAACCTGGGATAATCTTCCTGTTTTAAAGCCGGCCACTTAGCAACCTTCATTCCTTATGCTGCCTTAATTCAACCTTTGCCACATAACATATCTGTAGGTTCCAGGGATTAAGATGTGGGCATCTTTGGGAGGCCATTTTTCTGCCAACCACACCCACCATGTGTGAGACAGTGGGGCTGCAGACTGAAAAAACAGACACGAGTCCCCCGCTCTTACGGGGCTGACATTCTGCTGGGGGAGAGAGACGGCAAGTGTCCCGCAGTGTGGGGTGGCGATAAATGCTGTGTGAGCAGATAAAGCCAGGCAGTGTTACACAGTGATGGGAGTGATCGGGTCATCAGGGAGGGTGTCTCAGCGGACTCACCTGTCTGCAGGGACTTAGGAGAAGTAAGGGAGGTTCTGGGGGAACCATTCCAGGCAGAGGAAAAGCAAGTGCAGAGGTCTTCAGGCAGGACAAGTGCAAGGAGTAGCAGGGTGTTGGGCGGGGTACCAGGAAAACCCGGGATCCACCCTGACTCAGCACTCTCCCTTGCTTGGTTGCAGGCAAATCCCATCCTTCCTGCACCCAGCTTTCCCATCTGGACAAAGTAAGGTTGGGCCAGATGGACACCCCCAAGATGAGTTTGTGTCCTTGAAACGTTGATGGTGGTGGGGTCACTTTGGAGGAAATCTTCCGGGGCAGCTCCACGGTAAATATGGACACAAGCCATACTGCTGGCTTTGGGGGAGGGAGCCTGCCCCTCCGCTGGGCCTGCAATCCCACCACCCTACCGCAAGGGCCTTGCTGAGCAGCCTGCAATCCTGAGGCCCCCTGATTTCCATTTGTCTGCTTGGTTCCAGCCTCATGCTGGAGATGCCACAAACCATCTCTCATTCCATCCTCCACAGCTTTCAGATCTGAGCTCTGAACAATAGCTCCTCAAGAAGGCCTTTCCTCACCCTCTATATCTAACCGTATTTGCCAGGTCTACCCTCATAATACTGTCTCTCTATCATCGTTGTATCTTGGTTTGCTTATGATCAAATTTACCAGTCTTTTCCTCTATGATCTGTACTTTTTGTGTCTTAAAGATACTTTCTCTGCCTCTGAGGTTACTAAGGGATTCTCCTTTATTTCCATCTAAATGCTCTGGAGTTTTGTGTTTCAGACTTAGATCTTAAATCACTAGAAACTAATTTTTGTGTATGCTGTGAGGTAGAGAGCCTCATTTTAATGTTATTTTTTATTCTATTTATCTACTTATTTAAATTTTTATTTTGCTGTGCTCCTTCTGGAAGCTCTAGGGGAGAACCCATTTCCTTGCCTTTTTTAGCCTCTAGAAGCTGACTGCATTCCTTGACCCGCGGTCCCACATCACTCTAGTCTCTGCTTCCATTGGCACATCTCCTCTGACTCCTCTGCTTCCCTCTTTCCCATGTAAGGACCCTTGTGATTACACTGGGCTCACTGGAATAATCAGGATAATCTCCCATCTTAAGAGCTGATCCTTCATCACATAAGCAAAGTCCCTTCTGCTGTGTGGAAGCCAACACACTCACAGGTTCTGGGGATTAGGATGTGGATATCTTTGGGGGACCATTATTCTGCCTACCACAGGGTCTCATTTAATTTTCTTCCCTATCAGCTCATTCACAGATTAGCTATCCTTTCCCCACTCATCTATAGCTGGGGCTGGCGAACTACACTCCATAGGCAGAATCCAGCCCACCTACTGTTTTTTTGTTTGTTTGTTTTTGCATTACGAGGGCCTCTCACTGTTGTGGCCTCTCCCGTTGCGGAGCACAGGCTCCGGACGTGCAGGCTCAGCGGTCATGGCTCACAGGCCTAGCCACTCCGCGGCATGTGGTATCTTCCCGGACCGGGGCACGAACCCGTGCCCCCTGCATCGGGAGGCGGACTCTCAGCCACTGCGCCACCAGGGAAGCCCTCACCTACTGTTTTTGTAAATAAAGTTTTATGGGAACACGGCCACGCTCGTCCACATATCACAATGCATGTGTCTGCCTTTGCGCTACAACAGCAGCACCGGGTAGTTGTGGCAGACGCAGTATGGCCTGCAAAATCTAAACAGATCTACTGTCTGGCCCTTTATAGGAAAAGCTTGCCAACCTCTGATCTACAGGTGGGGACCGCCTCCTATTAGCACCTCGTAAGCGCAGGTCTGTTCCTGAGCTCTCAGTGCCCTCCCACTAGCCTATTCCCAAGCCAGCACCACCGTCCTATTACTACAGCTTTGTAATAATTCTTGGTATGAAGGGAGGCAAGGCTCCCCTACTTGTTGTTCAAAGTGGACTTGGCTTCTTTACTTTGTGTTTGCCACTACTTGGTTGGTGTCCACCTCCCTCACTAGACCAGGTCTGTCTTGTTCACTGCTGTGTTCCTAACACCCTGTGCAGGGCCTGGCACACGGTACCTGCTTAATTCATATCTGTAGAACGAAGAGCAGTCCAGTGTTAGCTCAGTCATCCTTGTTTTATAGCTGGAGAAACAGGCTCCAAGAGGGGAACCATCTTTGCCTGAGAAGATGCTTGTAAAGGCCTTATAATACTCCCATTTGGGAATTCCCTGGCGATCCAGTGGTTAGGACTTGGTGCTTTCACTTCCGAGGCCCTGGTTCGATCCCTGGTCAGGGAACTAAGATCCCGCAAGCCACAGCCAAATTTAAAAACCCGCAGCGTGGCCAAATTAAAAAACAAAAAACCCTCCCATTTTATAGATAAGGCATCTGAGTTCAGAGAAGTGACAAGCTTGTCCAAGGCCCTGTGGCTCTTTAGTGGGTCAGGGCTGGCTCCAAAGCTTGGCCTTAAAATTGCTTTTACTCTACTGGTATACACCCCTTGTTCTTGCTTTTATGATTTAGCATATCTTGGGAATACTTCCATGTCAGTACATGTAGAGCTGACTCTTTTCCCCTACAGCTACATCTTCCATTCTCTGGCTGTACTGTAAATTCGTTAGCTGGTCCCCTATTGATGGGCACTCAGGTTGTTTCCCATCTTTGGCCGCTGCCATCGCACTGCAGTGAACATCCTTAATCTTATACCTTTTTTCACGTGCTTATCTATAGGATAAATTCCTAGAAGTGGAATCGTTGACACGAGCATGCGTGCATTTAAAATGTTTTATACATACACTCAGTGGCCAAAGTGGAGGCACTAGTTTAAACTCACAACGTTGAGGAGCGCCTGTCTCGCCATGCTCCTCAGCAGTACAGGGTGCTAGCAGGTGTTTAACCTTTGCCATATGAAGAGGTGTGAAAAACCAGAGCCATCTCCAGGTCCATGGTTTGGGGCCCAGTGCTAACTCTGTGGGTGATGTTTTCCCCTCCCAGAAACGAGTTCCTCCTGCTAAGTCTGAGCCCAGTGTGGGGGCCAACCTCCCTTCCGGCTACCTGGAAGAGGCAAGTCCATACAGCCTGGCTCAGAGATGCCACCTCTTTATTGACAGGGGCTCGCAGCACGGGGAGCCAGTGAGCCAAAGGGAGGGTTCACTCCCGCTCCCCTGGGCTCTCGGCCTGGTGGTGGCTGCGTTGGTGAAGGAGTAGGAGGCGTCTCTGGCCAAACGCCTGGCCGCAGCTGGAGCAGCGATGCCCGGCGGTGACCTGGCTGCCCGGCGCCGTCGGGGGGTCGTGACATAGGCGATGGGCGGCCAGTTTGGAGGGGAATGAAAAAGCCTTGGGGCAGTGCGGGCAAGGATAGGGACGGGCGTCGGTGGCATGGTGCGTATGGCGGTGGGCCGCCAGCTTGGAGGGGTAGCAGAAGGACTTGGGGCAGTCGGGGCATGGGTAGGGGCGGGTGGGCGCGTGGGTCCAGAGGTGGGCTGCCAGCTTGGAGCGGTGGCCGAAGGCCTTTGGGCAGTGCGGGCACGGGTGCGGACGGGCGCCGCTGTGCGTGAGGCGGTGGGCTGCCAGCTTGGAGGGGTAGGAGAAGGCCTTGGGGCAGTCGGGGCATGGGTGGGGGCGGGCGCCGCCGTGTGCCAACCGGTGCGTGGCCAGCTTGGACGGGTACGAGAAGGCCTTGTCACAGTCGGGGCAGCGGTGCGGGCGCTGGGGCGGGGGCCGCCGGCGGGGTCGGGAAGGCGCCCCTGCAGACGTGGCGGGCCCTGGAACCGACTGGCTGGGCTTCTGCGGCGAGCCCTGGTAGGGAGCTAGGGGACAGGAGGGTTGGTGGGCTCCAGGAAGCAGCCAACGCCCTGAGTCTACACCAGGCTCCCCCTCGACCTTGACATTCTAGTGTGTCTGGACACCTGAAGGGTCATACTGAGATTCCCCAAATGGCATGTTCCTGCTTCTCACCCCCTGCCATGCACCATCCTAAGGGGCTCCAAAGGGTTACCTCGCTGGAACCCCAGAGCTGAGGCTTCCCCAAAGCTACTAAAGTGTCCGTTTCTAGTATCTTCCCAAGTGATCACCCTGAAATCCCGCATGTCATCTCCCCTAGAAATGAGGGGTCCCTCCAAGACAACCTGGAGGATTCCCCAGAGCTTGGCGTTCTTGGGGATCCGAAATGGTTATCACCCTGGGCTTTCAAAACTTCACCCTGAGATTCCCTCAACATACGATTCTCTTGGCCCCAGTTCCTGGAGAATGCCCCCTCCTCACAGGTGGAGCCGCCCTCACCTTCTCCTTTGGTCACAGGCTCCTTGCCAGTGGGACTAGGATCGGTGCCCCGGGCCACAGACTCAGCATCCCGCTCCAGCATCTTGCTGGCCCAGAAACCTAGAGGGAGGGCCTAGGGTGGGATAGGGGGCGACGCCGGTGTTTATCAGGCTGTTGGGGGAAGGGCTGAGAGCCTAACAAGGGTCAGTATGTTTAGGAGCAGGGTCTATTTAAGTCTGGGGTCCTATAAGGCGAGGGTGGGCGGAGCCTAAGGGCACAATGGGCGGGGTTATGCAAACGACCCAGAAGCAGTCTATTTGGAACTTAGCCTCAGCGTTTGAGCCTTCGAGCGGAGTGGGCGGGGCCTCTATAACTAACTCCCAGCCGCCCCAGAGCGCGGAGCAGGCGGGGCCTATGTCCAGAGTGGGCGGAACCGGCCGAGGAACCTAAGACGGGGATGGGTGGAGCTATACTTATAAGACCCAAAGTCGGTTGCTCAGCAACTCTGTCCCAGGGGAGGGGCCTACGAGCTCAGTGGGCGGGATTCACATCGAAGGGGTAGCTTTACCCGGCTCTTGGCTTAGTCTCAGTCCATTGACGCCGCGTGAACTGCCTTCTTCTTGTCACTAAATTTCAACCCCTGCGTGGAGCTGGAACCGTGGAGGGTAGAGGGGAGACCTGGAGGAAGACACAGAAAGAGCGTGGCTCGTGTGTTGCGACTCAGAGACCCCCTAATGGACTTCTCCCTCGAGGTCCCAAACATCCGAGCCTCCACGCACCCCTTGGGATCATGGCATTCGGGCACCAATGCACTCTCCCAAGGCTCAGGCGCCCATGCAGCCCCTCCAGAACCTATGCATCAGGACCCTCCCCCGTTCCGGGAGTTCTGGCGATCAGCACCCCCAGTCTACTTCCCGAAGACCCTGGCGTCTGTGCCCGGACCGCTGCCCCCTCACCTGCGGGCGGCTCCTCCCTGGGGGCGGGGCTCCGGCCCCCTCCCTCGGGGGCCGCGGCCACTGCGGCGCTGCCTTCGGACTCTGCACCGCCCGGCGCGCGCCCTGAGATGGGAGGGCAGGGGAGGGAGCGCGCGCTAGCTGCTGGGCCCAGCCTCATTTCCATTCCCTCCTCCTCCGCCGGGCCGGTGCGGGCGTTAGTTCGCATGCGCGGTCCGGCCCGCGGAGGCTGCAGCGGGGGAGACGGGATGGAAGGAGGGGGTGGGTGCGCAAGGCAAGCCAGTTGGTGAGCAATACCGGCTGAGGGACCGGAGGAAAGTGTGCCGAGGCTTGCAGGGCCTACGGTGGCTGACTGGAGTCAAGCACGTGCAGGAGTTAACACGGGGAAACCTAACTCAAGAGATTTCTGAGACAACTTCCCTTTCGTATGTCCCCGTTCTTTTCGAGAATTCCGCTCGGAGCTTGAGTTCCGTCTCCCGAATCAGTTTCAAGAGCCCGCTGCCTATTCTACCCCTCAAGGCACTGGCAAGGAAAGGCTAGCTGTTTCCTCGAGAGAGGGAGGGAGCGGGACGGGTTCAGAGCGAGCTGATGCCCAGTAAAAGTCACGTTATTTGCACAGCGCCCGGCACTCTTCGCTGCTGGGTGATTCTGGATTCTCCGCCCCTCCCACCCTAATGCTACGACCCTGGGGCCGGGAGGGCGGCGGTCTCCAGGTGCCCGGGCCCCCTTGTTCCCTGCTGGAGCTCCTGGTGCCAGGCCCGGGGTGGCTTGCTTGGCATCCTTCCCCCGGGAAGTGATGGTGCACCTTCCCGCCCCGTACAGGAATGACCGTGAAGTGCCCATAAACCACCCCCGCATGGGTGGGTCTTCAGTCTGATAATCCACAAGGTCTGGCGAACCCTGGGAGCCGTGGGAGTTATACGGAAGGATTATTTGGGCTCATTTCCCCACTCACTCCTCCCAGATGATTTTGAAGCTATATACCAGACCTCATATCCCATAAAAATCTTTTTATTACACTTGGTTTGTTTCAGTCAGTACTTAAACAAGACCCACAAGTTGAATTTGTTTGCTTTGACTTTTCAGTGTCTTCACTGACATTTTAAAAGGTTCACTGGTTGCTGCATGGAAAATGGATTACAGGGAGGTGGAGTGGAAGACAGAAGCCAGTGAGGCGGCTGTTATATATTAATTATATTAGTAATTATTAAAAAGTACTATGATAATTATATGATAATTATATTATTATATGATATCGATAATTATATTATATGATAATTATGTTATTAATTACAGCATCTGATATATGTCAGAAGCTGTCTTGAGTGTTTTATATACGTTCATTCATTTAATGCTGACAGCAGTTTTTCAAGAGGAGACGCTACTATCATCTCCATTGTACAGAGATAAAAATGAGGCAGTAAGACTTATCCAAGGTCACTCAGCCAGGAAATAGCAGGGCCAGGATTTGAACACTTGCAGCCTGACCCTGGAATCCATGTAATTTGCATCTATGCTTTGCTGCCTCTTTGACTGGGGCAGAGGGCGTGATGAGGGAAAAGTGGTCTGGTTGGAGAGGTTAATTCATCAGGGCTTAGTAATGAATTGGGAGGAAGTAGCAAGAGGAGGAAGGAGTCACGGATGACGATGAAATAGTGATAGCCACCTCCCTGAGAGCACAACACCTGAGCAATTGTTCTGTGCCAGGTCCTCTCCCAAACTCTTTGTATGTGTGAACTCATTGGATCTTTTCTTTTTTTAATTGAAGTATAGTTGCTGACAATACTATATAAATCACACGTGTAAAATCTAGTGACTCACAATTTATAAAGGTTATACTCCTTTATAGTTATTATAAAATGTTGGCTATGTTCCCCTGTTTTAAGATATATCCTTGTAGCTTATTTTATACCTAGTAGTTTGTACCTCTTAACCTCTTACCCCTATCTTGCCCTCCCTCCCCACACTGGACCCACTAGTTTGTTCTCTATATCTGTGAGTCTGCTTCTTTTTTGTTATATTTACTCGTTTGTTGTATTTTTCAGATTCCACATATAAGTGATATCATACAGTATTTGTCTTTCTTTGTCTGACTTATTTCACTTAGCATAATGCCCTCCAAGTCCATCCATGTTGCTGCAAATGGAAAAATTTCATTCTTTTTTTATGGCTGAGTAGTATTCCATTGTATATATATACCACCTCTTCTTTACCCATTCATGTGATGGACACTTAGGTTGCTTCCGTATCTTGGCAATTGTAAATAATGCTGCTCTGAACGTTGGGGTATGTGTATCTTTTTTTTTTTTTTCTTTTTTGGCTGTGCAGCATGTGGGATCTTAGTTCCCCGACCAGGGATTGAACCCGTGTCCCCTTCAGTGGAAGCTCAGAGTCTTAACCACTGGACCGCCAGGGAAGTCCCCGCATGTATCTTTTCTTAGATCTTCACAGTGAGGGAGGAACTATTTTTAACCACAATTTACAGATGAAAAAAGAGAAGCCCAGAAGAGTTTAGTTTTGAGCCTGAGGTCACACATTTGGGAAGGGTGATACCAGTTTCTAACTCTTAGGATAATTCGCAGCTGACTCTACAAAATCCCCAGAGGGTGTGCACGTCTTCAAGGGACAAGTAAGCGTCTACCAATCCTGCAGAAACAATTAGGAATGGGCCCCAGGGTGGAGAGGTCTTATTTGGGGGACCCTCACAGTAAAGTGTGCCTCAGAGTCCCTGTTTTCCTGGCTTCTCTCTCCCCTGAGCTCCAGGCAATCCCTGCACCTCTCCTTGTTTTAGCCCTGATGTCTGCACCTCTTTCCCCCACCCACCAGACCAACCAGACTGAGGACTCACCTCTGGGTCTCCAGTTTCGCTCAGCTTGAGCCAGACATTCAGGAGACCTCAATGTGAGGAATAACTGAACCAAGTTCTCTCCTTGAGTCTGAGCTTTTCTTTCTGCCTGTTTCTCCCCTCTCTTGGTGTTTCCCTGTTCTGAGAGATTCTGTCCTTCTCCCTGTACATTTCTCCCCTCTCTAATGCTCCCTGCTCCCCACATCTCTTCCCACCTCCACGATCTCCTGGAATCTTCGAGTGTATCTAAGTGACCATATTTCTTTGACAGACACCCCATTTCAATTCTGTATCTCCCAATGTATCTCTGAAAGTCTCTCCAGATCTCTCTCTCTCTCTCTTTGTTATCACTGAGTCTCAGCATCTTCCTTGTCTCTGAGTGGCTCCCTGAGTCTCTCCCCTGATAAAGCCCACCAGGAATATACTAGAAGTCTGGCAAAGTTGGGTTTTATTGATTTGCTGTAGCTAAGGGTAGAGGACTGCAGAGGGAGTACTGGCTGTTTCCCCAAACAGAGGGAGAGTCACAGTCTTCCCTTGGTATCCACAGGGGGTTAGTTCCGGGACCCCCATGGATACCAAAATTGGCAAATGTGCAAGTCCCTTATATCGAATGGTGTGGCACAGTTGGCCTTCTGTATCTGTGACAAAGTGACTTAGATCCTCCAGACAAGAGTGGGATGCCCTACTCTCACTACTGATATGATTCCAAAGAGCAAGCTTTCAGACAGCCCATGACTAGACATTGTCTCAACTCTAGGTCCTTGGTGTAAATGAACAAAAGCCATTTTTAGAGGTTCACATTCCAAGAGAAGCCAAATGATCCCCAACCTGATTTTACAAGATATCGTGGAAAATTATTTTTTTTAATGATTTCTTCCTGGGAAGATATAAACATTCCTGGTAAAATACTTAAGTGATTTTTAAATAAAGTTTAATGGGATAATCTCTTGTTCTTGGACCAGGCACTCAACCAACAGCCCCTCAAGACACTAATGACATTGAACCAAACGTTTTTTTCTTTGTAACAATGAAGGTCCAACCACCTGCTTTTCCTATAAAATGGCCCTGGGGCTATGAGTGTATTGGGGTCTCTTGTTGGGTTTCTCCTTCTCCAGGGAGAGAAGTCTGTGCTTCTCCCAGTGTGTCTCCCTCGCCCTTTGAGTGTCTCCCTGTTCTTTGTTTCTCTGGTTTTTTAAAAAATTAATTTTTATTTTATATTGGAGTATAGTTGATTTACAATGTGGTGTTAGTTTCAGGTGCACAGCAAAGGGATTCAGTTATACATATGCACACATCCATTCTTTTTCAGATTCTTCTCCCATATAGGTTTTTACAAAATATTGAGTAGAGTTCCCTGTGCTATGCAGTAGGACCTTGTTGTTTATCTATTTGATATATAGCAGTGTGCATATGTTAACCCCAAACTCCTAATTCATCCCACCCCACCCCCACCTTTCCCCTTTGGTAACCATGAATTTGTTTTTGAAGTCTGTTTCTGTTTTGTAAATAAGTTCATCTGTATCATTTTTAAGAGTCCACATATAAGTGATGTCATATGATATTTGTCTTTCTCTGTCTGACTTCCTTCGCTTAGTATGATAATCTCTAGGTCCATCCATGTCGCTGCAAATGGCATTATTTCATTCTTTTTTATGGCTGAGTAATATTCCATTGTATATATATATATCACATCTTCTTTATCCGTTCCTCCATCGATGAACATTTAGGTTGCTTCCGTGTCCTGGCTACTGTAAAGAGTGCTGCTGTGAACATTGGGGTGCATGTATCTTTTCAAATTATAGTTTTGTCCAGATATATGCCCAGGAGTGGGATTGCTGGATCATATGGTAGCTCTAGGTTTAGTTTTTTAAGGAACCTCCATGCTGTTCTCCATAGTGGCTGTACCAGTTTACATTCCCACAAGCCTTTAGGAGGGTTCCCTTTTCTCCACACTCTCTCCAGCATCGTTTGTAGACTTTTGGACGATGGCCATTCTGACTGGTGTGAGGTGATTGTTCCTTGTTCCTCTGAGTCTTCCTGTCTTCTCCGTCTCTAAAGTCTCCCCATCGGTCCTCAGCCTGGTTCTGCTCCGCTCCGCTCCGCCCCGCCCCGCCCCGCCCTCGGCCCCAGGCACTTGTGGCCCCTTTAAGGCGGGCCCCGCCCATGCCCCCGCCCCGCCCCGCCCCGCCCCTCCGGGGTTCAACCTTGGGTGTGTTCGGCTTCCGCTGGCACCGCTCCGTCTCCTGCCTCGGGCGCGATGGCGGGGTCTGCACTGAGGGTCGCTGGGCGGCAGCTCAGTCAATACAGCGAGTCTGGAGCCCCCATCCTCCTACGGCAGGTTCGCAGTGGCTGGACCGGGGAGCGAGATTACTGGATCCTGGGTGGCGGCAGGGGCGGAACTCCCGGGTCCTTTAAATCCGGAGAGATACCCGGGCCCTGACGCCTGGGTCTTTGCGGAAAGGGGTGTAGGGCTAGACTCTTGCGTCCTTTAAAGGGGAGTGATCTGGGTTCCAGATCTGGGACCCCGATCTGGGCTTCGGGCTGGACTCTTGCTTCCGTTACGGAAGAGGATGACGGGGACCCAGGTTTGGGGATGGATGAAAGTTGGGACTCATTGGTTCCGACGGAGTAAGGTGCTGGGGTCCCAGACTCCTGACTCCGGGCAGGGGGATTCCTGTAATGGCTGCTAACTTGAAGGCGCTGTCACGTGGAACCTCTTAAGCCTCAGCATCCTGAACTGATAGAATTAAACAAATACCGCTTTCTTTGAAACCTTCAGCCTTTAAGAACCAGTCACCTCAAGATCTCAGCATCATGATCTTAGTTTCAACACAGTTGTTCCCAGTCCTCTTTTCATTGCTTTTGGTGCTGCCTGTTGTTGAAGCAGTAGAAGCCAGAGATGCAATCGCTCTCGTTCTCAGTATTACAGGCATTTATGCTTGTTTGGGTATATGCACAAAGGAGAAATGGACAGATGTGACTTTGAAGGACCTCCTGAATCAAACCTTGCCCTGAAAACCTTTGTGCTGTTGAGGTTCAGAACCCAGTTTTGGTGTCTGAAAGTTCCCAAGAAACAGTAAATAGGGTAGTTTCATAGTCTTGGTTTCCCTATAAATAGGAACAAATTGATATACTATATTAAATGGAAAACAAAACGTTTTCTTCACAACAAATAATGCACTGAAAAATGCCATCTGTAATTTGCATTTGCTAGTTAGAAAGAAGGTCAAAGAAGTGAGAAGGCTGAACTTTGCAAAAGTTATATTTCATAGTTTAAGAATTCTCAATAGGAAGAAGAAAACTCTTGCCCAGAATCCTAGGAAACTGCCACTGTTTAGTTATAATCACTGCCTCCTGCATCACTGAGGAGTCTTTTCTCCATATTTTTAATGGATTTTTGTTTCGTTATCTCCCAAGTTAATATTGTACCTAGATATTAAATACAGTTGGTCAAAAATTAAAATTTATCTCTTGGTGGGGGAAAAAGTTTAGAAAATGTATTCGTTGTACCTAACGTTGAAATGGAGAAAAGATTTAATGTAAAAAAATACTTTATAGTGACATTGAAATGGAGAAGAGATTTAATGTTTAACGAAAACAAAAAATTTTTTATATTAACGGGTAACATCTCCATGGTGAGAAGTACTATATTAAATATAAACCCATTAAGTAAAAAAAAAAGGGGGGGGGACAGGGGCTTCTGCTTCTGGATCTTAGGAAGAGAATGGAGTTGAGGCCTGGACTCCTGGGTCCACAGTAAGGGGGGGTCTGAATCTGTGCTCTCACTTGTCCCCACCCCCTTTCCAGATGTTTGAGCCTAAGAGCTGCACCTACACTTACCTCCTGGGTGACAGAGAGTCCAGAGAGGCCGTTCTGATCGACCCGGTTCTGGAGACAGCGCATCGGGATGCCCAGTTGGTCAAGGAACTGGGGCTACAGCTGCTGTATGCTGGTCCGTTTGGGGGCCGGGCTCCTGGGCCTGAGGGTGCGGGACTGTAGCGTGGAGTGGGAAGCTAGGACCGGGACTCCTGGGTCTGAGGGAGGAGGGGGCTGGGGGCTGGGAATCCTGCGTCCTCTCTGTGCCCTCCTGGACCTGGCTCTCCTCTCTCCCCCAGTGAATACCCACTGCCATGCGGACCACATTACCGGCTCCGGGCTGCTCCGGTCCCTACTCCCCGGCTGCCAGTCTGTCATCTCCCGCCTTAGTGGGGCCCAGGCTGACATGCACATCGAAGATGGAGACCCCATCCGCTTCGGGCGCTTCGTGAGTTGGATGCTGGGTCCCCGAGAGGGTGGTGGCCTGGAGTTTTTGGACTAAAGGGAAGAGGGGCTTGGGGGCCTGGACTCCTGATCCCTGAGTTTCTGTCTCAGGGAGAAGGGTGCCATAAACCCAGGTGAAAAACTGAGCCAAGAGGCTCTGGGCAGATGTGTCTCTGGCCCATCCCTTTAAGTCAACAACATCTATGGCGTTTCCTATAACCTTGGGGCAACTCCTTTGGCCTGGAGTCTCATAAAATTTGACTGGGAGCTGGAATTACAAGGTCATGGCTGAGGGAGAGACCCAGCCCTCTCTTCCCAGAGCCACCGTTGGAGGAAGGCGCATGCAGTTGCCCAGAGCCGGGACTAGGGTGAGGCAAGAGAGGAATCCAGGGCGCAACATTTAAGGGGGCGCTCATTCTCAGGGTGGTGCAAAGGCAGGGCTGGCACCTTCTAGTGGGCGCCTCCTTAAATGTTGCTCCCTATAGGAGCCTGCTTGCCTCACCCTAACCCCAGCCCTGCTATTGCCTCACACAGGAATGGTCTGAAGGTTCCTACCTCCTCTCCTTTCTTTGCCCCAAGCAGAACCAGCAGGTTTCTGGCCGGAAGTCCAACCCAGGGTAATACGATGGGTGAGGAGGGTGCTAGGGTTGCCCTCAGAGGGAGGGGAAACAGCTGGCAGGACGTTTTCCTGATCAAAGTTGCTAAAGACTTAGAGAGTTTGGCTGGCTTTGGGGACAGAATGTCACTTGGACTTGACCTCCAAGTTAGAGGGTTTTGCTAAATGAGGCCAGTTAAACTGAGTCAGATGGTTTGGGGAAATAAAGGCTGTGGGTGGGATCAGAGGATTTAGCTCCACTGGTTACAGCCTCTTTATTTCAAGCCTTTTTCTGGAAGCAGATAAAAAAGAAAATGCATTGTACATTTAGGTACACTGTACATAATAAGCAGGTGCTAACAAGCATTTCTTGGGTTGAGAAGCCTTAGAGGTGTTAGAAATGGTTGGAGTTTTGTGTCAAGAAGAGCCCTTTGTTAAACTGGATGAGTGATGTTGATTCACTGGATGAGTGAATCAACATGGAAGGGCTTAGCTGTGGAAGATTTAGCTTTAGTGCTTGGGTTATTTATTTATTTATTTTTGGCTGCCTTGGGTCGTTGGGTCTTCCTTGCTGCACGTGGGCTTTCTCTTGTTGCGTCGAGCGGGGGCTTCTCTTGTCGCGGAGCACAGGCTCTAGGTGTGTGGGCTTCAGTAGTTGCAGCACGTGGGTACGTGGGCTACTAACCACTAACCTACTTTCTGTCTCTATAGATCTGTCTATTCTGTACATTGCATAGAAATATGGTATCATACTATACGTGGTCTTTGTGACTGGCTTTTTTTTTTTTTTTTTTTTCGGCGGTACGCGGGCCTCTCACTGCTGTGGCCTCTCCCGTTGCGGAGCACAGGCTCCGGACGCGCAGGCTCAGCGGCCACGGCTCACGGGCGCAGCCGCTCCGCGGCATGTGGGATCTTCCCGGACCGGGGCTCGAACCCGCGTCCCCTGCATCGGCAGGCGGACTCTCAACCACTGCGCCACCAGGGAAGCCCTTTGTGACTGGCTTTTGCCACTGACCGTAATGTTTTCAAAGTTCATCCATGTTGTAACATGTATCAGTGTTTCATTTCTTTTTATTGCTGAATAATATTCCGTTGTATGGATAATCACATTTTATTTATTCATTCATCGGTGGATGGACATTTGAATTGCTTCCACTTTTGGCTCTTATGAATTATGCCACTATGAATATTCACGTGCAAGTTTTTGTGTGGATGTATGTTTTCATCTCTCTTGGGTATATACTTAGGATGGAATTACTGGATCATATGATAACTCTGTTTAACAATTTGAGGAACTGCCAAACTGCTCTCAAAAACTGTTATCCGGGGGCTTCCCTGGTGGTGCAGTGGTTGAGAGTCCGCCTGCCGCTACAAGGGACACGGGTTCGTGCCCCGGTCCGGGAAGATCCCACATGCCGCGGAGCGGCTGGGCCCGTGAGCCATGGCCGCTGAGCCTGCGCGTCCAGAGCCTGCGCTCCGCAATGGGAGAGGCCACAACAGTGAGAGGCCCGCGTACCGCAAAAAAAACAAAAAAAAACTGTTATCCAAAGTGGCTATACCATTTTATGTTCCCATAACCAGTTGTGTGAGGGTTCCAGTCCCTCTACATCCTTGTTACCACTTGTTATTATCTGTCTTTATGATTGTTCAGCATTTTGTTTGGTTTTCATCCGAGTTCTTTATAAACCTTTGGAGATGGGCACTTTTTTTCCCCTCTCATTTTCCTCCTCCCACTTAAAATTTTTGAATTGTAACATGCATATTATACAGTAAAAGGGGCATGTATTACACATGTACAGCTTGGTAAATTTTTTTTTTTTTTTTTGGTGGTACGCAGGCCTCTCACCGTTGTGGCCTCTCCCGTTGCGGAGCACAGGCTCCGGACGCGCAGGCTCAGCGGCCATGGCTCACGGGCCCAGCCGCTCCGCGGCATGCGGGATCCTCCCGGACCGGGGCACGAACCCGTGTCCCCTTCATCGGCAGGCGGACTCTCAACCACTGCGCCACCAGGGAAGCTCTCCAGCTTGGTAAATTTTAACATATGTCTAGACTTGAGTATCCACCACCCAGATCGAGATCCAGAACATGCCCATCGCCCCAGAACTCCTCCTTGTCCCTCTTCCTGGCCATTGACAGCCCCACCAAGAGACCGTTCTTCTGACTTACTTAATCATAGATTAGTTCTGCCTGTTCTGGACCTTATAAACAGAAACCAGTGTGTACTCTTATGTCTGCTTCTTTCACTCTACCTACTATTGTATATAATTGTAGTTCTTTCCTTTTTTGCTGTATAGCAGTGGTTGGCCAACTTTTTCTGTAAAGGACCAGATGGTAAATATTTTCAGTTTTGCAGGCCATATGGTCCCTGTTGTAACTACTTAATTTTCCTGTTGGTGTGAAAGCATCTACAGACAATGAATGCATGAATAAGCATGGCTGGGCTCCAGTAAAACTTTATTTATGGCCACTGAAAATTTAATTTCAATAATTTTCATGTGGCATGAAATGTCATTCTTATAAAAGCAGATAGCAGGCCAAATTTGGTGCACCGACCATAGTTTGCCAACCCCTGACGTAGAGCATTTCACTGTGTGAATTGATGACAATTATATCCATTCTCCTTTTGATGGTTGATTCTAGTCTGGGGCTATTATGAATAATGCTGCTCTGAAGATTCTTGTACAAATCTCTTGGTGGACATTACCCTCAATTCCAGGAGTGGGCTTGCCGAGTCTTAGAACTGACACATATTTAACTTTAGCAGAAACTGCCACACAGCTTTTTTTTTTTTAATATACAAATTTATTGATTTTATTTATTTATTTTTGGCTGTGTTGGGTCTTCGTTGCTGGGCGCGGGCTTTCTCTAGTTGCGGCGAGCGGGGGCTACTCTCCATTGCGGTGCACAGGCTTCTCATTGCAGTGGCTTCTCTTGTTGCGGAGCACGGGCTCTAGGCACGCGGGCTTCAGTAGTTGTGGCATGTGGGCTCCGTAGTTGTGGCTCGCGGGCTCTAGAGCACAGGCTCAGTAGTTGTGGCGCACGGGCTTAGTTGCTCCACGGCATGTGGGATCTTCCCGGACCAGGGCTCGAACCCGTGTCCCCTGCACTGGCAGGTGGATTCTTAACCACTGTACCACCAAGGAAGCCCCAAACAGCTTTTTGAACTGGTTTTACATTTTATATTCACAGTGAGCCAAGTTTGTATGGTTTCACTGTAGAATGGATTTACTGTTTTAATAAGCAACGATTGAGATTTGAGCATTCTAGCTCCCAAGAGGGTTGGCGGATTCCGAAAGTTAGTGTTGCCTGTTAAATACAGCGATATAGAGGGGGTGCTGCTCCCCAGGATTCCTTAAACCTCTTAAACATTATGGAGGGCCCTGAAAAGCTTTTGTTTACCTGGGTTCTATCAAGCAATATTTACTGTATTAGTTACATGTCAATTATATCTCAATTTTAAAAAGAAATGGGAAATTCCCTGGTGGTCCAGTGGTTAGGACTCTGTGCTTTCACTGTGGAGGGCCTGGGTTCAATCCCTGGTCAGGGAACTAAGATCCCACAAGCTGCGCGGTGAGGCTAAAAAAAAAAGAAATAAAAAATAAGTATTTAGATACGCAAAACATATTTACTGTATCACAAGTTGAAACGGAGACTTTTTTTTTTATTAATTTATTTTTTTACATCTTTATTGGAGTATAATTGCTTTACAATGGTGTGTTAGTTTCTGCTTTATAACAAAGTGAATCAGTTATACCTATACATATGTTCCCATATCTCATCCCTCTTGCGTCTCCCTCCCTCCCCCACTCCCTATCCCACCCCTCCAGGCGGTCACAAAGCGCCGAGCTGATCTCCCTGTGCTATGCGGCTGCTTCCCACTAGCTATCTATCTACCTTACGTTTGGTAGCGTATATATGTCCATGCCGCTCTCTCGCTTTGTCACAGCTTGCCCTTCGCCCTCCCCATATCCCCAAGTCCATTCTCTAGTAGGTCTGTGTCTTTATTCCTGTGAGACTTTTTTTAAAACACAAGAGTACACAAGCACACATTCCATCAGCTGTCAGAGCGATGACATCATCACGAGTCATGGAGCTTCTGGGAAAACTGCACTGAACTCTCAGGGGAGAATGAGAGTGAGAAAGGGCAAAAGACCTCTTCACACTATTATGAAAATTGTTTCGATCTTGCAGACCCTCAGGGTTCCCTCGACTACACCACTTGGAGAACCATTCTTTTTACAAGATCTTTGTCACATCTAACGACATAGACAATAATTCTTAAATAGTTCTGAAATCCAGCCCATGTTCAAATTTCTCCAAGTGCTTAGGAATCATTTTTACAGCTGCTTATATGAACCAGGACCCGATGGAGGTTCACACATGGCATTTGGCTGTTAGGTCTATTTAGTCTCTTTTAATCTAGAACAGTTTCATACCCTTTCTGCCCCATGACATTGACTTTTGAAGCTCCCAGCCTGTTGTCTTGCAGAATATCCCACTTTCTGGATGTGTCTGCTTGTTTCCTCCTGGTGTTACTTAACTTGTTCTTTGAAAACTTCTCTTTGCTGTTCACTGAAGTAGATTGCAGATATATCTGTATTGGATGATAATAATAATAAATAACTTAATAATAGTTAACAAATACTGAGTGTTTTGTTTCTCACTTAGCATTGTGAGAAAGTGCATTTTCTCAGCATGTATCTCACACAGTTTTCAGAATCAAATATCATTTCCTGGGAGCAGGGAGAGGTGGGACCCGTGGCTAGTGTTGGGGTGTGTGCCCCGTTTATGGAGGACACCCACTAGGGAATGTAGTCTGTCTACTGTAAAGGCTTTTTTTTTTTTTTTTAATTAGAAGCTGCAAATATACATTTTTGAAAACTCTTCCAAATGTTAAGGGGTAACAAATTCAGACTTTTCATAACTACTGAGCAGTCCAAACAAAACATTGCTATGGCTGAACCTGGTTCTTGAGCCTCCACTGTGTCTTTTCTGACAGATAGATCTAATTTTAAAACATTATTATTTTTATAATATAGCAATTATTGTGTTGGGCTTTTTTTTTTTTTTTTTTTTTTGGCTGCATCACGCAGCTCATGGGATCTTAGTTCCCTGACCAGGGATTGAACCTGGGCCTATGGCAGTGAGAGCTTGGAGTCCTAAGCACTGGACCGCCAGGGAATTCCCTGGGCATTTTTAAAATGCTTTACATACATGAAATAATTTAATCTTTATAATAGCCCTATGAAGTGGTGACAGTTATTATGCCCATTTTACAAATGAACAGAGAAGCCCAGAGAGGTGAAGTAACTTGCCCAAGGTCACACAGCTAGTAATAGCAGAGCCAAAATTAGAACCCATGTCACCCGGCTCCAGAGACTGCTCCTAACCACTAATCCATGTGCCCTCACCAAGAGAGAAATATTTTACCTCTGGATTCAGCACTGAAACCTCAGCTTCATGAAATACCACTTACCCTTCCTGTGTACCGGGCACACTGAGATTTCCCACTTTATCCCACTCCTCCCCACTCCACTCTTTATGTCTAGCCCACTTTTTTTTTTTTGCTCATGGTTACGTCCGTGAGAGTCATCCATATTGTCGCATATAGTTATAGTTTGTTCATTCTCATCCTGTGCCTCAGTTTCCTCATCTGTAGAACGGGGACAGGAGTGGTACTTACCTCATAAGGATGTGTGTGGCCTGAATGAGTTCCGTCATGTAAAGTGCTTAGAAGAGAGCCTGGTACAGGAAAAAGGGTAATGAGTGCCAGGCTTCTAAAGAGTAGGTAGATCGGACTGATGGGAGAAGAGGAAATTGCAGGGGCAAAGAGGTGTGGAGAAGTGTGCTATTTTCTGGAAATGACTCTGGGGTTCAGAGTAGCTGGGGAAAGAAGGATGTTATAGGACATGGGGCTGGAAAAGTGAGCAGGTACCAGAGCAGGGGCTGAGGAGCTGGAACTCTGCCCTGGGGGCAGTGGAAGCTGGGGAAGGGTTTTGAGCAGAGAGGGACAAAATTGGATCTGGGTGATAGAAAACCTCCCTCAGGGTCATGTAGGAGGTGGATTAGAGGCTGGTATGCCAGGGAGGATGCTGTCAGTTGGCCCAAGCAGGAGAGGCCTGAGATGGGCAGGATTATGGGGGTTGATAGAGGGTAAATTCTAGATATTCTAGAGAAGGGAAAGATAAACAGGGAGGCTGATAATCAGCAAAGCCACTTGAGACACAGACTCAGTCACTAAGGGCCTAGGGGATCTTGATCTATGTGGCAAGCTGGATTGTGTTCAATTGATATTAAAATTTTGTTCAATTTATACACATAAGACAATTATATATACCATATACCATTGACTCTTGAACAACCTAGGAAGTTAGGGGCACTGACCCTCCCCACATTCAAAAATTGGGGTATATTGGGCTTCCCTGGTGGCGCAGTGGTTGAGAGTCCGCCTGCCGCTGCAGGGGACGGGGGTTCGTGCCCCAGTCCGGGAAGATCCCATATGCCGCAGAGCGGCTGGGCCTGTGAGCCATGGCCGCTGAGCCTGCGCGTCCGGAGCCTGTGCTCCGCAATGGGAGAGGCCACAACAGTGAGAGGCCCGCATACCACACACACACAAAAAATTGTGGTTTATCTTCCAGTTGGTCCTTCTATCTGCGGTTCCTCTGCATCCACAGATTCACCAAACCAGATCGTGTAGTACAGTAGTATTTACTACTGAAAAAAATCTGTCTATATGTCGACTTGCACAGTTCAAACCTGTGTTACTCAAAGGTCAACTGTATATACTCTAACTACTGGTTGTTTACAACTGACGTCCTTCTGATTGGCCAATACCCATGCCATAACTATGGTTAAATATTTTGAACATTACTCCTGAATATCCATCCCCCTTTTTAGTTCAAAAGACTCCCATGCTTTTTGTTTAAAAAAAAAAATTCAGAGAGTATGGAAACATACAAAATAAAAAGTGAAAGATCATCCCTCTACTACAAAAAGGTAATGTTAATTTTGGGGGCCAGGGGATGTGATTTTTCCCACAAGATTTTGCAAGATTTGTGATTTTGCTTTGCACTTGTTTTGCATTGCCCATATATTTCTATTGTAGATGAGTTAGGAAGCTGTTTGGCAGAAAGTAACGGAAAAACCCATACAGTGGCTTAAATAAATAGTTCATTTTTCTCCTATAACAGGAAATTTGGAAGAATGTAGCTATTCTCTTCGATTTGGCAGCACCATCATTTGTGGGATTCTCTTGGCTTTTTTTTCTTCATGGTTGCAAGATGGCTGCTGCAGCTCCAGCCATCACACCTTGTGTTCAGAGCCAGATGAAGTGGAAAGGGCAGGTGCCAGTCCCTTTTATCAGGAAGGGAAAAGCTTTCCCAGAAATCCTCAGGAGACTTATTGAGATCTCATTGGCCAGAGGACTGTGCCAGAGGCCACCCAAGCTGTCAGGGAGGCTGGGAAAGTGCTTGGCGGGGCACACTGATGCCCCAGACCAAATTGGAGATCTGTGAGTGGGGAAGGTTAGAATGGATATTGGGTGTCGAAACAGAGTCTGCACATGGTGTCCTTCAACAATTAGCAGATGACTGACCTGGACGAGGATGCTAATTGGTGGGAGGGGCCTCTATTAGGAGAGGAGGAGTGATATGTGAGTGGGAACTAATCTTTTAAGTGATTGTTAGATCATTGGGATAAAAATTTTTCTGACAGTTGCTTCCCTGAACTGAGCATGGGAATTTAGATAATCGGGGTTCCCTGGATGGTGTTTTTGTGTTCATGTGTCAGGGGTTCTTAACCGCAGAGTCTTTTTTTATATATATATAAATTTATTTATTATTTATTTATTTATGGCTGCATTGGGTCTTTGTTGCTGCTGCAGGGGGTTTTCTCTAGTTGCGGCCAGCGGGGGCTGCTCTTCGTTGTGGAGCGCGGACTTCTCACTGCGGTGGCTTCTCTTATTGTGGAGCACAGGCTCTAGACGTGGGCTTCAGTAGTTGTGGCACGCGGGCTCAGTAGTTGTGGCTTGCGGCCTCCAGAGCGCAGGCTCAGTAGTTGTGGCACACAGGCTTAGTTGCTCCATGGCATGTGGGAATTTTTCCAGACCAGGGCTCGAACCCGTGTCCCCTGCATTGGCAGGCGGATTCTTAACCTCTGCGCCACCAGGGAAACCCGACCACAGAGTCTTAGAAGTGACTTTGAGGAGTCAGAAAGTATGTGCATTTACGATGTTGCTAGACGCTGCTAAGCTGTCCTCTAAAATGGCTATACTGAGTTGTACTCACATCCCAGGGGATGAAAGGGTTTGCCTCAAGCACCCTAAGCAACTCTGACAACTGCCAATCTGTTAGGTGAAAAATAGGGCTTTTAGATATCTCCTTCCCTTCCTTTCTTTTAAGGAAGATCAAACATCTTATCAGATGTTTTTTGACTATTTGTTCCCTCTACCATGAATTGCCTGGTTTTTTCTTTTGCCCATTTTTCTTTGGGGGTTCTTATTGATACTTAGGGGCTGTTTATATATTATGACTATTCACACTTTTTAATACTCTCTTATACATGTGCTAATGTTGTCTCTGAGTTTTTTCGTCTTGTCACTCTGATTTTTGTCTTTTTCTGTAATGAAGTTAAACTATGTGGTCACATCTGTTCCTGTTTTTCCTTGTGGCCTCTGAATTTCCTATCATGCTTAGAAAAACCATTTCTACCTCAAGATTTTATATATATAAATATATATGTATTTATAGATATATATATTCTTCTATATTTCCTTCTAGAATTTTTTGGGTTTTCTATGTTTAGATCTTTCGTTTATCGTGAATCTTGTGTTTTATTTTTTATTATAAAATGACATGTTTTAAAAATACATAAATAAATAAAATGACACGTTTACTGTAAAAAAAAGATAATACAGGAAAAGCCTAAAGAAAAAAAATATTTTGAGTTAATGAGTAAATTTTTTTTTAAGAGATGACATTGTATAAGTTGCTTTGTAACCTGTTTTTTGCACTTACGGGATAGCAAATATCCTTTCCTGCCATTAAATGTTTGTGTATAGCATCATCGAATTTTATTTCATTGACAATTTGAAAGGACTGTTTAGTATTCCATATTTATACTAGTGTGCTTATCTTTTTCTTACTGATTTATACGATCTGTTTGTACATAAAGTACACTGACTACTAGGTGGTCTATTTGTGTTACAAATATATTTTGCCACCATGTTGATTCCCTTTAAGTTTTGTTTACGATGTTGTTGCCATTCAGAAACATCAAGTGTATTTAAATTCAAACCATTGATCTTTCCCTTAATGATTTATGACTTTTGGGATGGATGTTCTTCTCTAACCAGAGATCATGTATTTATTTGTATTTTTGTTGTTGTCACTGTTTTATGATTTTATTTTCTTGCTTTAAGTTTTTAATTTTGGGGGAGTTTACTCTGGAGTGAGGTTTAAGTCCGGGATCTAACTTCAGTATTTTTTTTATCAAAAAGAGGTTATCTAGATGTGACCCTGGGATGGGATGGGGTGGGGAGCTTCTGAGGCCAGTTTCACCATGAGAGTAAAGCCACAGCCTTATTGGTGACTCTTTGTACTCTCCTTCTCTTCCAGGCCTTAGAGACCCGGGCCAGCCCGGGCCACACCCCAGGCTGTGTCACCTTCGTCTTGGATGACCACAGCATGGCCTTCACTGGAGATACCCTGCTTATCCGAGGGTGTGGGCGGACAGACTTCCAGCAAGGTCACAGGCCCCTTTCCCCAGCCCGAGATCTTAGTATGGTTATGTGGGTGCCAGGGTTTTAAGTGTCAGCTGCAAGAATGAATGGATGGATGAATGTTAGACTTTTAGGGGGTCAGGATTAGATTCAAGGAGTTTAGTGCCGGAGTGGAGGAGAGTTGGGTTCAGAGGTTAGTGGTTGGGGGACAGTTAGAGTCAAGAGTGTGTGTTAGTTATCTATTGCTGTAAAGCAAATCACCCCAGAACTTAGTGGCTTAAAACAATGATTAACATCATCTCACACAGGTTTTGAGAGTTAGGACTCTGGGAGAAGCTTAACTGGATGGTTCTTGCTCAGGATCTTATGTGAGGTTGCAACCAAGCTGCTGGCCAGGGCTGACTGAAGGCTTGACTGGGGCTGGAGGATCCACTTCCAAGGTGGCTCACTGACGTGGCCAGTGAGCTCTTGCTGGTTGTTGGCAGGAGGCCTCAGTTCCTCACAATGCAGACTTCTCCATAGGGCTGCTTGAGTGTCTTCATGACATGGCAGCTGGATTGTCCCAGAGGGAACAATCAGAGAGACAGACAGACAGAAGACCTAATTTTTTTTTTTTTTAATGAGCTTGTCTCAGAAGTTAAACTCTGTTAGTTCTGCCATATCCTATTTATTAAATGCAAGTCACTTAGTCCAGACCACTAAGTCAAGGCAAGGGGAATTATGTGTCACATTTTCAAGAGAAGAGTTTAAAAGTGTTCATGGGCATATTTTTAACCCCCCATAAGGGGTTTAGCTGGTGCAGGGAGGGATGTGGAGTTTGATTCAGGGGTTTAGCTGCTGGGGGAAGTTAGATTTGGCAATTTAGCTGCTAGAAGGTTGCTAGATTCAGTGGTTTAATTGCTAGGAGGTGGTGTTACATTTGGGGTTTAGCTGCTGGGGGCAATTAGATTAAGGGGTTTCGCTGTGGGAAGGGTGTTTATTTTCACAATATCAGGGTATGAGATTTGAGTATGTGTGTGAATGTGAGGTGGACACTAGATTGGGAGGATTTAGCTGCCTTGCAGGAGGCCAGCAAGGCTGGACGAGAGAGAAGAGACAGAGCCACAGCGAGCTGAGCTGGCCATGGGTAACCAGATCCCCAGGCTGCCTCTTTCTTCCTCTTTCCTTATCTCTCCATCTTGGTCTCTATCTTTTTCTCTCTGAGGCTCCTAATCTTCCATTTATCCATCCCCAACACAGTCATGAGATCGAAAGATTTAGGCTGAAAGGAAAGGTGGCAGAACGTTCCAGAGAGGTTTGTCCCTGTCCCAACTTAGGACTCAGAGCTTCTTGTCAGAACCATGGCTCTATCCTCCTCTTTGGCCTAATGTCTTCAGTTTCTTATCTTCCCATCCACTTTCCCTGCCCAGAATCCTTTCTTGGCATCCCCAGAGTGAGGGAATTTGGTGCTTCAGGGTCATATCCTAACCTTGTTTACAGTCATGCTGGATTCTCACCACTTCCCAATTCTTTGCATATGCTGTTCCACCTGCCTAGAATGCCCTTCCCTCTCCTTCTCTACCCAATCAAAGGACTACTGGCAGAAAATGAGGGAGACGGTTTAGCTACAGTGATTTTTATCCTCTCCTTTTCCTGAAGGGAAGGGATTTGGGAGTTCCTCTCATCCTGTTGCTCCACTGACCTCTGAGTTTTCCCTCCCCAGGCTGTGCTAAGACCTTGTATCACTCAGTTCATGAAAAGATCTTCACACTTCCAGGAGACTGTCTGATCTACCCTGCTCATGATTACCATGGTGAGGGCTTCCTGGAGGAGGTGTGGGATTTACATAACTTACTATTTGAGAGGGAGCACCAAACTGCTGTGGCTTGCAGACTACAATTCCCAGGAACTCCTCTGGCCAAAAAGATCAAGTGCTTAGGTGTACTGAGTGTGGATGTAGAAACTACAATGCCTAGAATCTAGAAGGCATAGGCTTTCCTGGGACTTCCTTATAGAACTTAGGGAACTGTGGGAAACTACATTTCCCATAGTGCCCATTGAGGTGGGAAAGCAATCTGTTAGTCCTGAGCCAGAAAGGCACCCTGAGGCCTCCTGGGAAATGTAGTTCTGGGAGGCCCAAGGCACTGGACGGCTCAACATTCCTCCCCCTCTCTTGGCCACTAGGACTCACAGTATCCACTGTGGAGGAGGAGCGGACTCTAAACCCTCGGCTCACCCTCAGCTGTGAGGAGTTTGTCAAGGTCATGAGCAAACTGAACTTGCCCAAACCTCAGCAGATAGGTGAGCAGTTGCGGGGGAGGAGGGTGCTGAGGTCTGGATTCCTGGGTCTGAGGGAGAAGGTGCTGGGGATCTGGGCTCCTGGGTCTGAGGGATGGACGGGCCTCCGGGCCAGAACTCTAGTTTCCCAAAGAAGGACTATTAGGATTTCTGGGTCCCCAGTGGGGGCATAGAGAGAGCGGGAGGGTCTGCCTGGGCCCCTTGGTTTCACCCTTAGCTTCTTCCTTTCAGACTTTGCTGTTCCAGCTAACATGCGCTGTGGGATCCAGACACCCCCTTCCTGACTCTCAGGTGCTCATATCCAGTTAATAATGCACTAGGTGGGGTGAGGGGCGCAGTGCCATCACCAGAGCCTCTCTTATCTTCCCCTCCCTTACCAGACTCTCAAGCTTCTTAAATAAAAAAAATATATATATATTTTTCCCTCTGAATCTGACTTCTGTTTTCTGGGGGACCCAATGGGTTTCTGGGCTGAGATGCCTGTGGTTAGTTGTGGTCCCTGGATAGGCCAGGGAGCAAGGCCGCGTAAAGGTCCTGGGAGCCTGGAAGGAGATTTTCTAACTCATAAGATAGAAGCAAACAGATATCTGGGGCAGGGTTCCTCAGCTCCTTGGATTAGAACAGTCTTAAGTTAAACTACTTGCCCCATGAGACCCAGAATAAGGTACTTCACTTCTCCAAGCCTCAGTTTCCTCATTTGTAAAATGGGAATAATAGTAATAATAATTGGGTGTTGTGATGATCCAATGAGTCCATATGTATGAAGTGCTTGGTACACTGCCTGCACAGCAGACTTCCTATCAGTGTTCACTATTACTGTTACTATCATTTGAAATGAGCTCTGAGGCACTTCCTGGCTTGAGCGACAGGATGCCTAATGGTAAAGACCATGGACTTTCGAGAGAACAAATATGGTGTTAACATTAACATGTGTAGACTTCGCGGACACTTGTCCCCCTCAGCCTCAGTTTCCTAACTATAAAATGGAGATAGTAATCCCTTTCTCTACTGTAGGCCGCTGTAAGGATGAAATAAATTAATGCGTGTAAAATGTTTATACTTTATACACATAGCTCCTGATATCCAGTGCTCCTTTCTCACATACCAGTTATTTTCCTGTTTTGGCCCAGAGAGGAAAGGGTCTGGCTGAGACCTTTAACCTCTGCCCTCCACCCATAGCAAAGTGGTGGTGGTGGGAACATACTTCCCCCTGTCTCTGGGCGGGTCTCTGACTCAGCTCAGGGCACCCCCCCTCCCCTTGCCCAGCTCCCCAAACCGGTCGGGGCCCTTCTAAAGGGCTCATTAGAGGGGAGAGGCCCCTATCTCCATTCCTCTCTTCCTTTCAGGATTCCCAGGGTCTGGACATTATACATAGGTGACCAAGGCGCCTGGCCCTCCAGGGGGGAGGAATGGGGGCGCTGGAGGCAGAGTTGGGGGGTCGTCATGCTGGGCTTTCCGAGGGTGGGGCCGGGATGGCCGGATGCCGCGGCAGCGGGCGGGGCAAGCTGGTCGCTCCCTCCTCCCTCGAGAGCTGTTGGACCTGTTGTCCCCATCCACTTCCGGGCTGCTGGGAATGGGGACAGAGCAGCCTCTCTCTCCTCCCTCTTCCCCAGCCACCTGTCTAGTGGGCAGAAACTGCAGCGCCGGAGCGCAGAAGGGAGCGCGCCGAAGCCTGAGCCGGTGAGGGGGCCGGGGCTTGGGTGGTGGAGGGGGCTGGAGTTCTGGAATCTAGCTCCAGGAGGAGCCGAGGATTCAAGGCCCCTGGTTCGTCCAGAGGGAGACCAGGAGCCCCGACTCCTGGATCCCTCGGTGAGGCGGCAGGGGGCCCGCTCCCTTGCACAGTGGGGTCGGAGCTGAGATTACTGGGCTCCAGAGAGGACGCGGCGGAACCCGACTCCTGAGTCCGCGAAGGAGAAGGTGTTGGGGTCCCTCTAAAGTGGTCCAAGGGATTGTGCGGGGCTGCTGGGAGAGTACAAGACTCGACACCTGGATAGCAGGGAGAGGCCGGTAGGGGGCGGACTAGGACCCCGGACTCAAATTCTGGTCAAGCCTCCGGGGGAGTGACGCCCTAGGAGCCATCGAACCCCGCCCCTAGAAACTCCAGGCCGCGCCTCAGGAATGCTCAGTCGCCTCCTTTGAACTCTTAGGCCCCGCCTCTGGAGCGCTCTCCAGAGCTTTCGGGCAGGGCCTTGAGCCCTCCTGGGCCCCGCCCCCACGCTACCGGGCCACGCCTCCCGAACTCCAGGCTCCGCCCACCCGACAGGAGTCCGCAGAGGCCATGGGGACACGGAGCAGCCCGGACGAGGGGACCCCGCCTTCCGCGGTCCCCGAGTGCGACGCGGAGTACCGATCTCAAGGGGCCGCCCAGCCCCGGGAGCTCCCCGAGGACTCCCGCGATCAGGAGGTGCCCGAGGCCCCAGCAGAGCTTCCGAGCGGCCAAGGGGCTGAGCAGCAGACGGAAGAAGAGGAAGAAGTGGGAGAAGGCAGCAGCACGGAGAGCAGCCGCGATGCGGTGAGGGACCCGGAGGGCGAGGGCCACGGGGGGACCCAGAGAGACAGACCCAAACGGGTGACAGAGACACAGAGAGACAGGTATAGAAAGACCAGATAGACAGAGACCCAGAGACAGGGAGACTGAGAGACAGACCCAAAAGAGTTAGAGACACTGAAAGACCAGAGACAGAGACTCAGAGAGATGGGGATAGAGACACAGACAGAAACTCAGAAACAAAGATGCTCAGAGAAACAGAAAGAGAGACAGAGAAACCTTGAGAGACGGAGATACTCCAAGGGAGAAAGAGAAATAGCGATTCAAGAGACGGAAGACAGATACTGGGTCAGGAAGATGAAGCCCAGATAAAAGGGGGAAAGACTCAAGGAGACCCGGGGGGAGAGAAAGAGATGCAGGACCTTCGGAGACGTGACGCCAAGAGTATGGGAACTGGATAAAGAAAAAGAAACACCATCCTAGTGTCGGCTCTGTGCCCTGGGCACTGCGAGCCCCTGGGCCACCTCCCGGGGCCAAGCGATCCCTGGACCTGCACCTTCCCCTCCTTGAATTAAAAGAACTTGGTGGTAGAGTTAAACGCCGACTCAGACCGCCTGAGGGGATGTTCGGGATGGAGAACAGACCTATTTAGTGACTGCAGGGGGCGAGTCCTCCCCAATTGACCACGCCCTCTTCAACCGCAGGTGGAGACTTCGCCTTCCGTTCAGATCTCGGCCACGCCACCCGCAGCCTCTCAGGCTGGGGAAGGGGTGCGAGAGGCGGCGCGGCGGCTTAGAGCCCAGCAGTTGGAGGCACTGACTCGCGTGGCTTTGTTGGAGCAGCGAGTGAGGGAGCTACAGCGTCAGAGGAAGGAACTGAGGATCCAGGTGAGGCTGCAGACCTCTTGGGAATTCTGCCCCCAACTATTGGGGAACCCCACAGGGCCAGACTCCCGGTCCTTTCCAACTGCGGGAGCCCAGCTCCATCCTCTCTCCGAATCCAGGCGTTCAGATTCACAGGTCCCTCGTTCAAACCCAGGCATCCGAGCCCCCAGCCCCCTCCTACTCAGACCCAGGCCTCTGGGTTCCAGGCCTTGTATTCTCTCTGCAGATGGAGGTGGAGGTGACCCTGCTTCGGGGTGAACTGGCTGGGGAGCGAGTGGCCGTATGGCGCAAGGAGGAGCACCTCTGGGAGCTGCTGGGGCAGCAGGTGGACTCAGAAAAGGGCGTCCAAGAGCAGCGGGAACAGGTCTGTTTGCCCTGCTGGGTCTTCCTCCTCAGTTTTCTTCCTTGTTGGACAGACATTCCTTGTGGTGCTTCTGGGCCCTGGGCCCTGAGGTTATCCCCATTCCCCAAACGGGGATCCTTGGACTGGGGGCAGGGCACAGGGAGTGGGCCTATGCCTCTTCCTGTTTCCCTCCTCCCTCCTTGTTCATGACTTTAGGGCCTGACTCACTGGTTCATCTTCCTTTGCCCCATCTCTCTCTGCTCTTTAAATGTCATATTGTGAAAAACATCAAACCAACAAAGATAGAGGAGTCAGACGGGCTGCCAGGTGGCGTGCTCCCCAGCTTCAGCAGGGATTAATCCTCCATTCCTGTTTCCTATCCCCCAATTGGCTTCCCTGTCCCTAGTTTTGAAAGCCAATCCCAGACATCATATTGCCTGTACATGCTTTAGTTCTTATCTTATAGATAAGAACTCCTTTTAAAAAACATTATCCCCATATCATTGTCACACCTGAAGAATTAATAAGTTCTTAATACCGTCTCATTTCCAGTCAGTTTTCATGGGTCCGAGGTTGTCTCAAAAACAGCTCACAGTTGGCTGTTTGAATCTGGTCCCCCAAAGGCCAGTATATTGTAGTTGGTGAAATGCCTTGTGTGTATTGTTTCACATCTAATGGTCCCTGCTTACTGTACTATTTGTTGGAGAAACCAAGTCTTCTGTTCCATGGTCAGTGTGTGACCGGTTGCATGCCTGGGGTGTCCTTTATCTCATTTCTCTTCCTGGAAGTGGGTGGTTGGTTAGATGTAGAGGCTGGGTCAAATTCAGAGGTGCTGTAGTGCTTCCTGTGTGCTGGGTCAGGGGGACATTGTCTCTGGTCCTCCAGACCTCAGTGAGGTCAGTCTGATCCCTTCGTAATAGTTATTTACCTAAAGGCTTTAACATCCATTGGTGGTCATTGCTTGGACCAGCTGGCACTATAGGTTGGAAAATGGTAACTTTGTAATTCTATCAAACTCTCTCTTTGCCCTTATATATTGGAATTTCCTGGGGCTGGGTCCTCAGTCTTCATTTACTTCAAAGAGCCTATATTTCTCCCAGCCCTGATTTCTCTCTCAAAATGTAGACCTACGTGTCCCACTTCCTAGGATACTGGTTCCTAGATGCTCCTTCCTCCCCCAGGACCTGGGATTCCAGACCCCAACCCCTCCTCCCTCTAACCCAGGAGTCCAGGCCCCCAGCCCCTCCTCCCTCAGACTCAGGAGTCTGGCCCCTTCTCATTCACCTTATCCAAAGCTGACCTCAGCAACTCCCTTTTCCACACTGTCCCAGTCTCACTGTCCCTTTGGCCACCAGGTCAGAGTCCTGAGCCTCGCTCTGCGTGCCTCCTTATCTCTCACCCAAGCCTGTCAGTCACCATGTCCTGTTCTTTGTGCTCCCTGAACCTCTCTTTCTAATCTGTCTCCTTTACATCTGCACTGCTCAGACCTTACCTCACTCATTGCTTGGAGGACTCATGAAGGAGCTGGTCTCAGCCCCTCAAGCCTATCTCCCAGAGGGATGATTCCACACCTAGATCCTTTCAATCCTTCTATGACTCCCCATTGCCCCAGGATAAGGGCTCCTCAGCCTGGTGGGCCAAACCGAATGTGAGCTGCACCTTGCCTGCCTTTCCACTGTCATGTCCCACCTGTGCTCCCCATCTCTTCCCTCTACCCCACCTTCTCCCTTCTTGACCAGAGTTTGTCCCTACACTTCCTGTACTTTTCAACTTCCATTCATTTGCTCCATGCTGTTCCCCTCTATCCAAAATGCCCTTCCAGCCCCCTCTGTCTCTACCAGTCTAAATACTCCCTGTTTTTTTTTTTTTCCGGCCACGCCACACAGCATGTGGGATTTTAGTTCCCTGACCGGGGGTCGAACCCATGCCCCCTGCAATGAAGCATGGGGCCCTAACCACTGAACCGCCAGGGAATTCCCAAATACTCCCTGTTTTTTTGAGACTCACCTTAAAATCCTCACATCCAGGAAGCCTAGGATTACCCCAGTAGAAATTGCTCCCCGCGTTCTGGGTTCCCACAGTCTCTGTGTTTCACTGCCCTGATTGTCCCAGACTGTAACTGGCTGTGTCCCCTGCTGGAGCACAGGGCCCAGGTCAGACCCCCTTCTGGGTCCCCAGTATCAATCACCCAGCCTGGATATATTTTGCATTCATTCCCTCATTCATTTTTTTTAACTTATTTAATTGAAATATAGTTGACTTACAATGTTGTGTTAATTTCTGCTGTACAGCGAAGTGATTCAGTTATACGTATATATATACATTCTTCATCATATTCTTTTCCATTATGGTTTATCACAGTATATTGAATATAGTTCTTTGCGCTATATAGTAGGACCTTGTTGTTTATCGATTCTGTGTATAATAGTTTGCATCTGCTAACTCCAACTCCCAATCTATCCCTCCCCCATCTCCAGCCCTGGCAACCACAAGTCTGTTCTCTATGTCTGTGAGTCTGTTTCTGTTTCGTAGATTAGTTCATTTGTGTCATATTTTAGATTCCACATATAAGTGACATCATATGGTATTTGTCTTTCTCTTTCTGACTTACTTCACTTTGTATGATAATCTCTAGGTCCATTCGTGTTGCTGCAAATGGTGTTATTTCATTTTTTTAATGGCTGAGTAATATTCCATTGTGTATATATACACCACATCTTCTTTATCCATTCATCTGTCCCCTCATTCATTTCTTAAACAGCTGTTTACTTGACACCTGCCCTGGGTGGGCCTGTGTAAGTGTGAACCAGTCAGACAGGGTCCCTGCCCTCATAGAGCCAACACCCCAGACAGGGAGGGATTTGAGATCTGGCTGCCCTGGCCCCCGCTGGCCTCTGTTTCCCTCCCTGTGCTCAGGCTGAGGCTAAGAGCCTGGTTGTTCATTCAGGAACAGAGGCATCTGAGCCAGGAGCGGGATCGTGTGGAGGGTCTTCGCCAGAGACTCCGGGAGGCCCAGGGGCAGCTCGACTTGCAGCCGGAAGACCAGCGTGAGCGGCTTCTGCAGGGAGTGCAGGAGGTGAGGGTCCACTGGACCCACTCAGGGACCCGGTGTCCAGGCCACTCAGGACCCAGACATCCAGGCCCTCAGTCCTCTGCTTCCCCACCTACCTAGTAGCTCGGGCTCCAGCTCCCTAACCCCCAGGACTCTAGAATCTGGATCCTCAGCCCCCTCCTCCCTCATTGCCCAGGATTCCCGGCCCCAGCCCACTACCCTCCTGGTTCCTAGGGGTCCAGGCCTCCAGCCTTTTTGTGTTTCCCCCACAGATGAAGGAACAGCTGGATGTGGCCCAGCATGCCTATGAGGACCTGGAATTCCAGCAGCTGGAGCGGGAGAGCCAGTGGGAGGAGGATCGAGACAGTCCCAGGGCCCGGGCACTAGACCCCAAGGTCCTGGAACTCCAGGCCAGCGTGGCACAGCACAGGGTGAGTCGGGCCGGGCTAGCCCTGCCTCCCTCGCCGTTGCCCTCTGTCTCCTCCACTCCCTTCTCTGTCTCCTCCTCTCCCTTCTCTGTCCTCGTGTCTTCCCTGCGTCACGTACTTCAAAATAGTAATGCCAGTTGCATCTACCATGTGCTGGGCACGGTCCGAAATGTTTCATGAATATTGAGTCATTGAATCCTTACAACAATCCTGGGAGACACATCTTAATATTTTTTCCCACTTTATAAGTGAAGAAACTCAAGGTCAAGGTGCTCAAGTAATCTCTTCCAAGGTCACTTAGTTCATAAAGGACAGAGCTGGGATCTGAACCCACTAGATCTTCGCCTCTAGGCTCCCCGCCTCTCAAGCCCTCATCCCAAATGATGCTCTCACTAGTCCTTTCTGGGGGCTTCACATTCAAGGGTCTGACAAGTCCCAACGGAAAAAGCAACATTTTGACTGTATTTAATACAAAGGTTCAAAAAAAAAAAAATACAAAGGTTCCCAGGGTTTTGGATTAGAAAGTTCTAATGTGGGTCTCCTTTTGCCGCCTCTATTTCTGCATCTTTTTCCTGTCACTGTCTCTTTTCCCATTTCTGTCTCACGGCTTCTGTCTGTTTCTGTTCTGTTTCTGTCTTGTCTCTGCATCTCTGTCTTTTGGGGTCTGTCTTGGTTCTTTTCTGTATCTCTTCTGGTTTGTCTCTGTCTTTCCCTTTCTTTCTCTCTCTGTTCTTGGCAACGGTGACTTTCTCTGGGTCTCCGTCTTCCTCGGTCTCTGGATTTTGGATCCTCCATCCCTCCAACTCAACTTCAAGTCTCTCTGGACCCTCCTAAAGGGGAGGAGGACACCACGGAGGTTAACTCTAAGTCCCCCACCCCCTCCCAGGCACCCAGATGCCAGGGTCTCTGTTATGGGGTGGAACAAGCCCCAAGCTCTCAAGGAGGACCTGATTCTGTGGGAACCAGCCTGGGGATCCTGGGGCAGCTGAGTAACCAGGGCTCTGGGGGGTGCCCTGCAGCGCCGGATCCAGGTCTTGGAGGAGCAGCTCAAGTCACTGGGGGAGCAGATGGCAGCTGAGAGCCGGGGGCTGAGCCAGAAGAAGGAGGAGGCCCTTCAGGCCCTGACCCAGGTAAGTTCACCCCAGGCACCTGTCCTACTTGCCTCACTTCCCCCTAGGGCGTCCCATTGCCTCCCTGCACCCCAGGTGTCTCCTGGCATCAGGGAGAGCTGCTGGGATGGCCCTTTCCGACCCTGAGGCGTGGCAGCCCTTGATGTCTTGCTGTCCCCTAGGAACGGAGCAGACTTCTCAAGCTTAATTGCCTTCAGGGAACCCCTGGCGAGGACTTCTCTGAGCCCAGCCAGGCCCTCACCAAGGTATGGGGATTTCATGCACCTGTCAGCCCCCTCCTCCCTCAGACCCAGGAGTCCAGGCCCCCTGCCCCCTTCTCCCTTGGGATCCACGATTCTCAACCCCTAATCCCTTTTCCCCCTGGGACGCAGGAGGTCCAGCCTCCAGGTTCTTCAGGGAACCAGCCATCTCTGCCCATAGTCCTCCCTCACCGAGACCACATTTCAGCTCTCTTGGGACCTTGAGCCTTTGTTTGTCCATCCAAGAAATGGGCTGGCTCTGGAGGCATGGGCCAGAGCATCCTTCCAGTGGCCAGCCACCCCACCTGTTCTCCTACAGCTCCTGTTCACCCAAAAGACAGATCGCCAGTTGCTGGTTCTCCAGGACCCCACTGCTCACGCTGACGCCACCACCTCTTCCTGCCTCTTCTCCGTTCACAGCTCCCTCCAGGTGCCCCCCCAATGCCTCATCACCCCGGGTCTCACTGGTAACTGTGGCTTTCTCTGCGGTGGGCCTGGGGGAGAGGGAAGGCTGATCAAGTGGTATTAATGTTTATCAGCCTCCAGCTTTATTATTCGTTTTCTTTCTTCTGCCTAACACCCCACCCCTCTCCTGGAGAAATGGGACTGTGCCTACCCAGGTGTAAATTTTAAAAGCCACCCAACAGGGCATATTGATAAGAAGGCCTCCTCCCCCCACCCCACTGGCCCCTGACTCCCTCCCCAAAAGCAGGGCAGCTACTTGTTTCTTGAATATCCTTTCTTCCAGATCTTAAAGCCGGGGATCCCAGCTTATTAATGGGTTAAAACATTTATTGAGTATGTTGCTACCAACTTTTAATTAATTTATTTATTTATTTCGGCTGCACCGGGTCTTAGTTGCAGCCTGCGGGATCTTTGTTGCAGAATGTGGGATCTTTTTTAGTTGTGGCATGCGGACTGTTAGTTGCGGCATGTGGGATCTAGTTCCCCGACCAGGGATGGAACCTGGGCCCGCAGCTTTGGGAGTGTGGAGTGTCACCCACTGGACCACCAAGGAAGTCCAGCTACCAACTTTTAAAATGAAATAGAGTAGACAGTGGCAGAGTGCTACGTGTGAGGTAGGGGTGAATAGTCAACGAAAAGAGTTTTGTTTCAGTCGTGTGGATAGGGGGCCAGCGCTTAGAAATTGGGAGCTCTTGTTCTATCATGTAAATTTTTTTTTCAGAAACATGTCTATTAGCTACTAGTTGGCTTTTCTTTTCTAGCTTAAGACTCTGTCGTGGAGATTGTTTTCCACTGATACATTTAGAGCTGCCGCTTCCTTTTCAATGGCTCTGTAATAATGATATAAACAATAACCACCATAATGACAGTTAACATTTGTGGAGTCTTCATAGCGTGCCAGGCACTGTTCTAAATGCCTCACGTGGATTCACTCATTTAGTCTTTGCCACAACCCTACAAGTTGGGTTCTTCTTTCCATTTTGTAGATGAAGAAACTGAGGCAGAAAGGGGAAGTTTCTTAACCAGCTAGCATGCGGCAGAGCTGGGATTTGAACCCAGGCACTCTGTTTTCACAGCCTGTGCCCTGAACCACTCTGAGCTTCTGTGTGGCACACAGTTCTACGTGGAGGCACTGAGCCAGCCCTCCCTCTGAGGAGAGTGACTGGAGTTGTTTTGCAGTTTAAGCAATGCTGTTATGAAGATCCATGTATGTGTGTCTTTGTACCCACAATAATAATAACAAATTAATATCAATTATTATCTAATTAATGTTGTCTGTTATAATATTTAATTGTTTCTATTGTCTAATATAATATGCGACATTATCTTACTAATTAATATTAACAATATTCATATTAATTTTAAGAGCTTAACGTAGGCCAGGATCTGCTCAAAGCTATCTTACGCCTTCGAGCCACATGAAGTTGCTATTATTTGGAGGTGAGAAACAGTCAAATACTGACAGTTTGAAGTGCTTCAACCTAATATATATTATATTATTGTATACTAGTATTATATAATTATTGTTTCATGGATATACAATTCAATAATATACATTACATGTTCATGAAATTTTATGTATATATAATTTTATTTTTTGCTCAGAAGAACCTGCAGAAGTAGGTCCTGTTATTATCTGGGTAAAGGGTTAGCAGAGCTTTTGTAACTTTCTAGCTGGAAGCTTGATAAAGGTGGATTGTCAGCTGTGTTGCCAGGCAACGTGACTTAGGGTAAATATGACCCTTATAAGTAAATTGCATATCTATAAATACTTGGTGGGAAGCTGGGTCCATTCCTATAGAGGTGTTACCTGAGTCATTGGCTCCTGTGTACATGGAACTTCTAAGGCCAGGTGGACCCTATACCCACCGGCGTGGATCCCGTACCCACCTTGCACCTGGGTGTCACCTGGGGGCCAGACACTGACCCCTGGACGCTGGTGGCCGTGCTGGGCACTCTTTTATGTGTTTTGCATGAGGTCACTCGTTGAATCCTTGCATCAGCCATGGCAGGGCAGCGGGACGTTACTCACTTTACAGAGGGGGAATCTCCCTGAGAAGAGCCGTGACTTACCAAAGCCACACACCCAGCTAAGCAGCAGAGCTTAGGTTTGAAGCCAGGCTGCCTGTTTCCACAGCCTGTGCCTTTCGGGAGATGAGGATTTCTCAGGGATCCTTCAGAGCCTAAGTGGGTGACTGGTTAGCACCAGCTCAGAGGGAGCGACCGGGGACCTCGGGATACACGAGGAGTCCAGGGTGTGTTTATTTACTCAGCCAGATAAACCGTAAACAAGTGGATAAATGAATGCAGGGATTAACAAATGACTCCTCCTTGCCCTTTCCTCTCTCTCCCTCCAAGTCCTATTAAATCCTTCTCAAATTCTATACCTTCTTGCCAGGATCATGTGATGACTAAGAGTACCTTGGGTTCCAGTACCTGTTCTGCCACTTCCTAGCTGGCTGACCTTAGATACAGCTCTGTGCCTCAATTACTTAGCTGCAAAATGGGAATGATGACAGCATTCATTGGTTAATGCATTAAAACTCTTAGTGTGATTGATGCCTGGCACATAGCAGGTGCTCAGTAACGTGGGCACCAGTTACTCTGATTAGAGTTATATCGATTGGTATTATTATAATTATCATCATTCTTATTCCACCCACTCCCACCCTCATCTCTGGTTTTAGTGACCCTATACCAGCCTCCTCACTGGTTTTCTCTATTTTAGTTTTTGTCTCCCAATAATTTATTCCCCAAACAACAGCCAGAGTGATCTTCAGCCCTCCTACTTCAGCTCTTCCCACCAAAAGCCTTCCATGATTCCCCCAGTCTCCTCACCATGGCCCACAAGTCCCTGTGTGGTCTGACCCCTGCCCACCTCTCACCATCCCCCTCCCCGTACTGACCGCTCAGCTGTAGGAGCACTGACCCACCAGCACTCCATACTTGTTCCTGCCTCAGGGCCTTTGCACTTGCTGATCCTGCCACCTGGAACACCCTTCCCCTCAGTCTCCCCTGGCCAACTTTTTTTTTTTTGGCCGCCACAGGGCTTGTGAGATCTTAGTTCCCTGACTAGGGATCGAACCCAGGCCCTTGGCAATGAAAGCCCGGAGTCCTAACCGCTGGACTCTCAGGGAGTTTCCCCTGGCCAGCTCTTATCTTTTGGGCCTTAGGTCCAGTGTTCAGAAGGCTGTTCCTGGTCTTCCAGTTGGAAGGTGATCCTTTTTTATATCACCCTTTTATAACACACTCTTCGCTCATAGCAATTTCTGATGATACACTTATTTGTACGATGGCTCATTCAGTTCCTACAATGTCAGCGCCATGGAGACAAGGCTTGGGTCTCTCTGACCCACCTTTTCCCTCAGTGCCAACAATCTAAAGTCTCTCAGCTGGGGAGTGCTGGGAATATCAGTTGAAGGAAGGAAAGAGTGAAGAACCACAGGAACTTGGGACTCGGTTTCCTCTTTGTGAAGCAGAGCGAAACTTTCCCGACTCCCAGGGCTTTTATAAGCTTAAATGGGTCTGCCGAGGGCCAAGTACACTGTTAGGCACTTGATAAATGTTGGTCACTGTTCTAAAAAACGTTTTAAAATAATACAAATCTAGAAAATCACATCCAGGGGGTCCCTGGCGGTCCAGTGGTTAGGACTCCGAGCTTCGACTGGAGGGGAACTGAGATCCCACCACATGCCGGGCGGTGCAGCCAAAAAAAAAAAAAAGAGGGACTTGCCTTCATTAATTATTTGGTTACCCAGGGATATGGTTTTTGTAAGAAATGCAGGGAAAATGCTTGATGGTTTCACTTCATTCTCCTGTCTTCAGAATAGAGTTGGTTCTCCTGCATCCTCCAAGGTGACCAATGCAATTTTTATTTTAGTATTATTATTAACTTGTGGATTACATATATTTGAGCAGTGAGTATCCCTACTGGTGTTCAAATTATGCAACTTATTTATTTTTATTATCCAGGCAGAGTTTTTGCTGTTTTTTTCTTTAAGAAATGATTTCAGTTTTCTGTCTTTATTACTCTCAAATAATTTTGTTTTCATTTTTAGGTAGTTTCTTTTATTTTGAAATGATTTAAGACTTACAGAAATTGCAGGAATAGAGAAAGAATTCCTGCATACCTGTCACCCAGATTCTGTGATTAACATTTTACCACATTTGATATCTGCTTTCTTATTCTCTCTCTGTACACACCCACCCACATACACACACACAGTTTATTATTCTTTTCTGAAGCATGATTCCCCTTTACCCCTAAATACTTCTACTTTTATTACCTAAGGTCAAGGCCATTCTCGTACATAACAACAGTACAGCAATCACATTCAGAAGCTACCATTGAGACAATATTATTCAAGTCCACAGATGTGATTCATATTTTTGCCAATTGTCCCACAAATGTTTTTTTTTTTTAAGCAAAAAACAAAAAAAGAAAAAATATATTTTCTGATCTAGGAACACAGGTTGCATTTGGTTATCGTGTTTATTATTTTTTTTTAAACTAATATTCCTTTTGTTCCAAGTTCAAAGGTCATGGGAGGATATTCAGAGAAAAGACCTTTCCCACCATTGTTTTCATCCACACAGTTCACCTCCCAGGGGTGGCCAGGGTTACTAGTGTCTCCCGTCTTCCCAGAGATCCTCTGTATTTAAACAGTCATGTATATACCTTCCCCCTCTTTTTGTTTTTGTTCTCGTTTTTGCGGTACGCGGGCCTCTCACTGTTGTGGCCTCTCCCGTTGTGGAGCACAGGCTCCGGACGCGCAGGCTCAGCGGCCATGTCTTACGGGCCCAGCCGCTCCGCGGCATGTGGGATCCTCCCGGACCAGGGCACGAACCCGCGTCCCCTGCATCGGCAGGCGGACTCTCAACCACTGCGCCACCAGGGAAGCCCTCTTATTCTGTCTCATATAAACAGCATCCTCCTCCTTTTTATATGCTTTGGAGTTTTCCTCCATGCAGATGATCCCTAGTTTATCCCTGCCTCCTTTTGATGGGCACTTAGGTGGTCTCCGGGCATCTTTGGGGATTAACCTTGAAATCAGGTCATTTTGCACATGTCTGAGTGTCTCCACGGATATAGTCCTAGAAGTGGAATTGGGGCTCAAAGGTACCTATGCATTTGTCATTTTGATTTTCTTTTCTGTTTTTGTTTGTTTTTCTTTTCCTTTCCTTTTTTTTTTTTTCATTGACTTTAAAAAAGGAGCCAAACTGGCCTCCATAACGGTTGTTGCAATAAAACGGCCCCCAGCATTGTGGGAGCACACCTGGGTTTCGCACACTCCCATCAACACCGCGGGCTTTTGGGGTTTTCTTCAACAGTTTTATCAAGGTATATAGTTCACGATTCACCCGTTTAAAGCGTACAATTCAGGGGGTTTTAGCCACCACGTTGTGCAGCCATCACCACGATCAATTTTAGAACATAGTCATTATCCCTAAAGAAACCTCATACCTTTAGCCATCACCCCTCGATTCCCCTCTCCTCCCAGGCCCCGGAAACCGCTAACCCACTTCCTGTCTCCCTGGGTCTGCCCATTCTGGACGTTACACTGTGTGGTCCTTTGTAACTGGCTGCTTCCACTCAGCATCACGTTTACAGTGGCTTTTTGATCTGTGCCAGTGAGATGGTGGTTTTACTTGGCGGTTCTCCGACTTCATGGTGGAGCCTGAGCATCTTTTCCTGTGTGCGTGGGCGTTGTGTGTTTTCAGGGCTCCATTGGCCTCCAGAGGACTGGAAGCCTGCCCCGGAAGAGGGGAGAGAGAGTGAGCCAGAGGGGATCCCCCCGGCCTCTGTCCTTCTATTGTACTGGTGAGTACGTACCCTTCCCCTGCGTAGGCTCTTCCCCCATTAACCACCCCCCTGCAGCACGGGACGGAGGAACCTGGTTGCCTCTGTTGGGGGAGAGGTGGAGGGGATCAGACACGGAAGCATCCCAGCCCCCCAGCCCTTCTCCCCGCAGGAGCCCTGGAGGCCTCGGCCCTCCCGCCCTCAGCCACAGACTCCGGGAGACACCCCCTCTATCAGCTGCTGAACTGTGGCCCCAGAAATAGGTGAGACATCAGGGAGAAGGTGGGGAGATGGGGGGAAGAAGTCGGGCTGCTGTAACCTGCGCGTCTCTGTTCTCTGCTCCCAGTTGTGGGGCCCTCCACCTGGACATTGCCCGTATGGAACACCTCCTGCAGCGGGCTGTGGCAGAGAGGGAGCGGCTGCTCCAGGCCAGGGTGAGACGGCAGCCCCTGCCTCCTCCCTCAGCCCCAGGATCCAGACCCCCGGCCCCTCCCCGCTCAGACCCAGGAGTCCAGGCCCCTGACCCCTCATCCCTCAGACCCAGGATCCAGGCCCCCAGCCCCTCCTCCCTCAGACCCAGGAGTCCAGGCCCCTGACCCCTCCTCCCTCAGGACCCAGGAACCCAGTACGTTTTTCCCACTTATTATTGGTTAGCATTCTCGTTGATGTTTTCTTTCTGCACTCACAGGAAGGGACAAGAAGGAGCACGGAAGGTGCCTCAGACCCCCCTGTACCTGCTATCATGGTCAGTCCCGCCCCTAACCCTCCCCCACCACTACTGCCCTGGTCTGTCTTGCCACCCTGGCCTCTGCCCTGTCTTATCTCACCCTGTCAGTCTCCTCCAACGGGACAGGAAAGTATCCTGGGCTTGGCAAGTGGAAGGGGAACTCGAAAGGCCTAGTTCCTGTTGCCATCAGGGTCGTCTGTATTCGTGGCGTGTCCTCGGGTGACATGCTCCGTTCTCTGTGCCTGGGTTCCCTCTTCTGTAAGTGGGCGCCGGTGTCAGAGTCAGCAGCTTTTGCAGAATGAGGGTAACCACGAGCTGGGGCTTTTAAATATTATTTGAATTTTTGTTTTATTTATTTGATTCTTTTAAAAAACTTCTGATTATAGAAATATTCAAGCGTATTCACAGATAATAAACCTCCATGTACCCACCCACCACGCAGCCCTAGTGATCATCAATATTGAATCTTGTTTTACTTACCAACTTTGTTGTACTGAATACTCACCTAATTCCCACTCTGCAGTGGAGTATTTTCAAGCAAATCCCAGGCATTTCATCCATATCTCATTATGTATCTCCAATAGATAAGGTTTTTTTTAATATAACAAAAATTCCACTGTCATAGTTTATGAGATTATTAATAATTCTGCAACTTTCTGATACATGATCCGTATTCACATTCCCTAATTGTCTCCAAAATATCTTTTTATAGTTGGTTATTTGAATCTGGACCCAAACAAAGCACGCACATTGCATTTAGTTAAAATGTCTTTTAAAACCCTGAGGTAGAGTCCTCCCTCCCTGCTTTAAAAAATGCCATTAATTCGTGGGAAAAGTCACTTATCCTGTAGAATTTCTCACACTCTGGATTTAGCAGACAGCTCCTTATTAAAATTTTATTTCTACCTACACTAAGAACCTGAATACTTTTCGTTATAACAGACACTTCAGAATTGGGGAAAGTGAAGTTCCCCTCAGCTTACCTCCGGAAGTGCAGGTGTTTTCTATCACAGAGAAGCGTTCAAATCTTTTTTTTTAATACTTTCCTACATACACCGATCAAACCATATTTGGTGAATTTATTTTCCTTGTAATCGAGCACATCATTCCCAACTGCTTTTGGTTCTCTCAACCATTTGGCATTTTCTTATTCATTTCAACCCAGTATTTACAGAGGGCCTACTGCGTGCTAGGCCCTGGGTTATATAGCAGTGACCAAAGTGACAATCCCTGCCCTTGGAGAAGCTGGCGTTTAGCAGGGGAGAGAGACAAAAAGCAGCGTCAGTAAGTAAAATAAGTAGCACGTCAGGTGCTGATAAGAGTTCAGGAATAAAATAAATTGGGAAGGGCAGTGGGGCCCTCTGGTTTCAGGCATAAGCTCTACCTCATTAAAAATGAAGCACTCCTGCTGTGTAGTATCATCATTTATTAAACGGCTCTTGTGCCCGTGAGCAAGTGTGTCTCCAGGATTTGCACCTGGAAGTGGAATCACCAGGTCAGGGAGCCTGACAGCAGCGAGCTCATCCGTGAAACAGCCCCATGTGGAGGGTGCTGTGATAACCGCCGAGTTTCAGTGTAGTTTCAGTGTAGGTAAACTGAGGCTCTGAGAGGGGCAGGCGTTCCATGGAGGTGACACGGGTGGGCAGTGGGGGAGCTGACAGCCCCAAGCCCATCCCTGCTGTCCTGGATTGGGGCCCGGCTCCACCACATCCTACGTGGGTGACCTTGGTGAGTCACTTCCTCTCTAGAAGCCTCAGTTTCCTCGTCTGTCAAATGGGGGCAATAATGGGTTGTTTTGCAGAGGCAACAAGATGATCACTTGGCACAGTGCCGGCCACAGAGTGGGACCCTCCATACATGGTGATCAGTAGTAGTGTTACCGTGTGGATTTGGTGAGATGACCCAGTGGGTGCCCTTTTTTTTTTTTTTTTTTTTGCCGTACGCGGGCCTCTCACTGCTGTGGCCTCTCCCGTTGCGGAGCACAGGCTCCGGACGCACAGCCTCAGCGGCCACAGCTCACGGGCCCAGCCGCTCCGTGGCACGTGGGATCCTCTCGGACCGGGGCACGAACCCGCATCCCCCGCATCGGCAGGCGGACTCTCAACCACTGCGCCACCAGGGTAGCCCTGGTGGGTTCCCTTTTAAGCACCCCTTGCCCTCCTGTGCATTCCCCGGCTCCTCCCCATTTCCCCTCCTCCTCATTCTCCCCTGTCTCCATCCAATGAGTCTCACCTCTGTTTCTCGTCCATTCTTGCTTTGGCCTTGCCTCAGTGTTTTCAGCCCTTGATACTCAGAGTGTGGTCCACGGACCAGCAGCATCGGCGTCCCTTTTCCCTGGGAGCTTGTTAGACGTGCAGAACCTCACCCTCACCCCAGACCCCCACCCCGGAATGACTGAATCCCAGTCTGCATTTTAACAAAATCCCTAGGGGGTCCCCTTGCATGCTGAAGTCTGAGGCCTCAGTGTGACCACGGGGATCATACCATTCTTTGCAGGGATCATTTGGGAAGAATAGGTATGATCAGGCTGGGCCTTGTAACAGTAGACACTTTGATCACCTTCATTCTTCTCCCCTTTATGGCCTCCTGAGATGACACTCTGCCTGGGGAGTCCTGGCTCGTCAGCTCTGGCCGTGTGACTTGGGCCTAGTGACTTAACCTCTCGGAGTCTTGGTTTCCACATCTGTAAAATGGGGACAATGATGTACTTACCCCTTGAAGAGAGTTTGAGGGGACACAGAGATTATACCTATAAAGTGTTCTGTTAGCACAGGTAATAATAATAATGGAAACAGTGCTCTCATTTATTGATCACTATCTGGTCCCTGTTTTACAGAGACAGTAGATGAGGGTCCCACCAGGGTCCATCACTTCTCTAACACATCTCCGGTGTTTCAGGGTAAGCGCTAGGGTCAGGAAGCCCTGAGTTTGCCACCCAGCTCTGCCACTTAGAAGCTCTGTGTGACCTCGGGTGGATTATTTCCTCTCTCTGTCCTTCAGGGTGCTCATCTGAAAATGGGCCTCATCGTAGCCCTGACCCGAGGGTGGCCGCGGGGAGTCAAGGAATGGGTGCTGGTAAAGCCCTGGGCAGAGTGTCAGTTAATCACTTTAGCTGTTGGAGATATCATCTCGGTCGTCATTGTTAATGAAAGGCTGTGCCGGGCCTCATACTTGAGCTACTCTGACCAGCACCCCTCGGGGGGCGTCCAGGCTGCAGGACCTGCCCCCCCCACCCCATGAAGTCACTGCCCCCTTCTCTTGCTTTCCCAGGCCCCGCCCACAGCCCCGTCCCGCCCTCCTGACCCTCGGGTCTTGGATCTCCGGCAACACCTGGAACGCTGGGGCCACAACCCGGAAAGCTGCCCGCACATATGGGTGTCTGGGGGCTACTGCCGCGGACCCCTGGTGAAGATGGGAGGCCGCATCAAGACCTGGAGGAAGCGGTGGTTCTGCTTTGACCGCCAGGCCCGCCGCCTGGCCTACTACACAGGTGAGCCCACCCTGGCTGCCTTGGGACCCGGGCCCCCAGGACCCTGGAAGAAACCACAACAGACTTTCACCCCAGAAACCTAGGAGTCCCACCCTCAGCCCCCTTCTCTCTTAGGCCCACGAGTCTGGATCCCCAGCCCCTTTCCCCTTTAGTGATCCAGCTCTCCTCCGTAACGTGCGTAACAGTTTTGTACCACGCTGGCTCCCCAGACCCCATTTTCCTAAGGTACCCTAGAGGAGCACAGTCAGTGCCCAGCCCACAAATCTAGGGTTCCAGGCCCCTCCTCCTTCCTCTCTAGGAGCATCAATGATGCTGAATCTCTCCTTGAGTCACTGCCCTTCTCAGGGGCCAAGGCACTAGGGGACCTAGGATTCCAACTCCCCAGACCTCATTCTCTGGTCTTGTCCAGTCACCACACCAGTCTCCCTCCTAGTCTCCCGTCAACATGCACTCACCTCCCAACCACAGTACTTTAGGGACCTACAGACTCTGCCACCATGTTCCTCACCCCAACCCCAGTCTCAGGACTTGGGCCCAGTGACTCCCCTGCTCCCCCCACCATACACACCTCTCACTGGCTCTGTTTCTCCCTCACCTCCCTCCATCAGACAAAGAACAGACCAAGCTCAAAGGCGTCATCTACTTCCAGGCCATTGAGGAAGTCTACTACGACCACTTACGCTGTGCCTTCAAGGTGAAGCCCCTGCTTGCTGCTGCTCTGCCCTCCTGGTTGGAGCCCCGGCTGTCAAGCCTGATCTTATCTCTGGGAAAGGCCACCCACAGCCCCTACTCCATCCAGTGGTACTCCATCCAGCACAGGAAACCAACAGATCATTTCACTGCAGGGACCAAAAATTAAGAGCTTAGTCTTTGGCTCTCAGCCCACTGATATTTTTCTTGGAACAAAAGTTTTAGAGCAGAAATTTGGCAAACGCAGATGCCAAGTTGAGAATAAATGTCTGAATTGGGCAGGGTGAGGACTGAGGCAGCCTGGGAGCATCTAAAGGAGACGATCATTCGTTAGCATCTGCCCATCATTGCCAAATGGTGATGGGCCCCATGGTGTCTTATCATATTTATTTTTCCCCAGAGAACGCAGGAATTGGAACTTTTATAAAAATAAAAATGCAAAAAAATAAAAATGAATAAAAAATAAAAGTGCAGTGCCAGAAACTGATACAATGTTTAGAAAGCTCTGGAGAGCAACTGTGGCTTTTTAGAGCTTAGGCTGGAATCTGAGCTGTGGGACATTGGGAAAGTGACTTCCATTTTCCAGCCTTAGTTTTCTCACCTGCAGAATCGGCACTCTTTAGCCCATTTCTTCAGAGTTGAGAAGGTTAGAAACAGATAATGGACGTAAAGGATTTACCTAATTCAGGGTTGGCAAGTAGGTACTCAATAAATAGGTTGTAGACACTAGGTTTTTCCCAGTTACAAACCAGGGGGACCTAGATTTCGGGGGGAGGGGAAATTTGAATGTCTGTATTTATTTCTAATATAGGAGAAGGTAGGCTGGGGGATTGGGACATGGGTCCGTCCTCTTTTTTTTTTCTTTTCTTTTCTTTTTTCGGTACGCGGGCCTCTCACTGTTGTGGCCTCTCCCGTTGTGGAGCACAGGCTCCGGACGCGCAGGCTCAGCGACCGTGGCTAATGGGCCCAGCCGCTCCGCGGCATGTAGGATCTTCCTGGACCGGGGCACGAACTCGTGTCCCCTGCATCGGCAGGCGGACTCTCAACCACTGCGCCACCAGGGAAGCCCCCATCCTCTTTTTGAATTCCTCTTGCTCCCATAATTCTAAGCGCCTTCCTGTGTTAATTTATTTAATCCTCATAACCCAACGAAGTAGGTAGCATCATTTAGGAAGACAGATGGGGAAACGTTCAGGGAGTCTAAATAACTTGCCCAACCCCACAAAGCCTATAAATAGCAAGGCTGGGATTCCAACTAGGGTGGACTCATAACCATCTCCACTCCGCTTCTTATTCCAGAGCCCGAACCCTCGCCTAACGTTCTGTATCAAAACCTACGAACGCCTTTTCTACATGGCGGCGCCAAGCCCAGAAGCCATGCGCATCTGGATGGACGTCATCGTGACAGCGGCGGACGAGAACCACGCCCCCTGAGTGAACATACCCTCTCAGGAAGACATCCCAGCGAGGCTCTGCCCCGCACGCGCTGCCTCGCAGCCACGCCCACTGCTGGAAATCCTGGGCCAGACCCTTTGGAACTCTCCCGGGAATTTTGTGGGCTCGGCGGTTCGGCAGGTCTGAGCTGCGCAGTTCTGGGCCGCAGGTGTCTTCCCGGACCGGAAGCCAGCCGCTGACGCTCTGCCCTGGGTGGGAGGAAGATTGCGGGGACGGGAAGGAACTATTTATTGGTGCTCCTGTGATACTGAATTAAACTTGGAGGAAAAACAGTGGTTACTGCCGAGGTTCCCAGCACAGGCGTACGGGGCCCCTCGACCCCTAGGCAGGACATCTGAGTTACGGGTACCTCGGAGAGCATGCATCCTTTAGCTGTTCTACCCTTTAGGAATGGAGACCTTCAACCCCAAGGTCATGGCTGGGAGGGGCGGGGGTGTGGGGAGGCATGCGTCCTTAGTCTTGTGGCAATTTTGTTTTTTCAGTTTGTGGGCCCGCCTGCTTCCACCCTTTTGGACGTGACTGAGCTATTGGCAATTTCTAGGAACTCCTAGGCTCCTGCCCTCCTGGCCATGACATATGTTATTCCCTCTGCCCTTCCCTTAACCACCTAGCTTCTTATTCTTCGCGTCTTAATTGGGATGTCCCCTCCTTCAGGAAGCCCTTCCTGACTCCCTCAGCTGGATCAAGTACCCCCCCTTTGAGCCCTCCTGTCCCATTCCTGAACATCGTGCGTCATCACTGGTGATGGATCTATGTCCTGACGGACTGGGAGCTCCCTGAGGGCAGAGCCAGGGCTGTCCTGGTCATGGCTGTGTCCCCAGCACCAGAGGGCACATTTCATCCCATGAAAGTGGAGAGAAAAAAAAAAAAAAGCTATCCTTTCACCTGTGGGTCTTTATGTAACGTTCCCTTTGCTAAGACACCTTTCCCCACTCCACCCTACTCATCATTTAGGTCATAGCTCAGATGTTTCCTTCTCCAGGAAGCCTTCCCTGATTCTCCCGGCTGAGTCAGATGCTCCCTCTGGGCTTCCCATCCCAGCCCCGATCACTCTGCCTGCTCCTTCCCCATCACAGCTTTGACTACTCTGGGTCATCCGTTCGTTTGATGGGTGTGTTTCCCGTGCTGGGCGGGAGCCCCAGGAGGCAGGGGTTGGGCTATTTCCATCACTACTGAGTCCTTGGCACACAGCAAATGGCCTGTAGGCAAACTAGGTGTTGAGGGAATAAATTGATAAGACGCTGAGGATGGGGCGATGGTGAACGACAGGCATAGAACTTTCCATCATTTACATCTCACCTAAGGTGTCCCCTCCTTCAGGAAGCTCTCCCTGATCCCTGGTGGGCTTCCACAGTCCCCTGAGCTCCCCAACTACAGGACCACTCCCTGACCACTCTAGGCTGTCACTGTGTGGTACAGTTCATTTCCTCCCTTAAACCTCGCTGGAACTAGGCATCCAGTCCCTCTGGTTCCCATCTCTTCAGGACCTGGGTGTCCCATCCCAGGATTCCTTAAGGATCCAGATGTGCTCCTGAAACCCCGGAATGCAAACACTCTAACCCCCAGGCCCTTGGGGACCCGAGGTGTTCCTTGGCCTCTACCTCCAGGTGTGAGGCATCTGGATTCTTGGATCATTTCATCCCTCAGCCCCTCTGCAAACTGTGCCCTTACTGGGGCCAGCTTCACGGGCATGTGACTAGTGCAGTTGACAGGTCCCATGTTCAGAAGAGCCCTCTTGGCTTTAATCATCTGTGATTGCCATCCAGAAATTCTTAATTTTGTATTTGAATTTGTGTTTTGTAAGTGAAGTCTGAAGGGTGTGGAGCTTGAGCTGGGGGGACTGGAGCCTCAGCTCTAAGGAGGTCCCACAACTGCCATCTCCCACCTCCCCAGAATAGGTTCTGTCTGCCTTCCCCTCCCTGCCTCTGCCCTGTGACTTCTGCCATCCTCCAGCCCCGACAGGGGCCTGAGTGCTCACGGGAAATCCAGGCACTTGTGCCTCTTGGCATCTCAGGTGGGGCACGGTGGCGGGCGGCTGGTGGAAGGGGAACCCAGCAACCAGTTTGCTTTAGTTGTGGGGCAGGGTCTCTAGACACCTGTAAGGGTCTGTGCTCGCCCCACCAGTATCCCTGTGCCTGAGGGAAGATGACATTAGACACCGTATGGGGTCAAGAGAGATGCAGGAAGAAAGGAAAAGAGCATTTCTACTTTAGTACATTTCATGACACTCCTTCCTGCCTTTTGAACCAGGTCTCCATATTTTCATTTTGCACTGAGCCCCGCAAATTATGTAGCCAGCCCGGGCCCTGACCCCACCCCTTCTCTGATACATCCCAGACAGCACATCCCAGAAGGAGTGGGTCTGAGGCAGGCTGGGAACATCACTGGGCTCAGAGCCTGCCCTTCCCCAGGGGGACACGAAACCCATAGTGGAAATGGCCCCAGGCTTGTCTAAGGCCCTGGCATGAACTCCAGGGCTGGGGACCCGGTGCCTCCACACTGACTCCTCTGTTCATCTCTCTGGGGAACCAATTCTAAACCTCTTTGCAGTGACCCCTGTGGAGGGAGCTGGGGAGAGTCACAGAGTAGGTTTAAGTAGAGGTCCGGTATTTAAACCTCCCTCTGCTCTCTGGTCCTGGGCCAGGTTTGGGGGGGGGGGTGGCGGTTGGTGTCAGCACCCGGGATTCGGCAGGCCTGAGCAAGAGGAGACTCTCCACCCTGGGTCCCACTCCCTCCCAAGACACCAGATCTTCTGGTCTGGCCAGTTGGGGTTCCTCCCTGAAACTCTCCCACACGGCTGGGACCTGAAGGGCCTCCTGCTCCTGAATGCACAGTAATAATAGAATTGTAGCCCTGCCTCACTCCATCCCTCTGGAGACAGGGGGTTTCAGACCTGTTTGGCAAAGGAGGCAGCTGAAGTTCAGAGAGGGAGATGGAGTTGCTTGAGGTCACACAGCAAGAGGATGGCAGAGGCAGGAGTAAAATTTCAGTCTGTCTGACTCCAGACTTAATACTTTGTCCACTGCCTCACTCCACCATGAAAGACTCTCCTCCCTTTATTATAAAACAGACACCTCAGAGGCTCAGAGAGGTGAAGACACTTAAGTGGGTCACACAGCAAACCATAAGTGAGGCTGGGATTCCAAGGCTGGGAGGCAGGGAGGTAGGGGGAAGTGTTGAATGACTTCACAGCCACTCACTTTCTCTCTCTGAGCTTCAGCATGATGACAAGCAACCCAACCTAGGTGACTGAGGTGCTAGTCATTATTGGCGATGGGGGTGCCCCGTGGGGTCCAGAGAACAGATAAAACCTTTATGAACACAGCCGCTATTTTTCCTGCCATAGGTGAATCTTATCTGTGAGTCAGGAGAAACAAAGCAAGGCTAAAGCTGTAGTTTAAATAATAATATAATATAAATAATACATAACATTGGGTTAGCCAAAAAGTTCATTCGGATTTTTGTAACCTCTTACAGAAAACCCAAACGAACCTTTTGGCCAACCCAATACAAGCAATCACTTATATATGTGGATGTTTAGTCATTCTGTGGTTTGCACAGTGTTCTTGTTTGTTCCTGTGTTCAGACATAGAAGGCAGTGGTCCTGATTGTGTCTCACTCCATCGCGGTCACAGTGTGGCCCCATATGTGTTGGTGCAGGGGTGTAGCAGAGCACCCAGACATCGCTGTGAGCCGCCAGCCAACTCCCAGCCATCAGAGAGAGGCTCTTGTTCTCTTACCTGGGAGGCTGCCCTGCTCCCCGCCCCCGGACTCCTGGCCTTCTCTTGCCCCTTCTACTCTTTTCCTTTTTTACTGAGGCCACAATGGCACTCCTCCCCGACCCTTTTCTTTTGGTAAGAATAGTGTACATTCAGTGAAGTGCATACATGGAAAATGTACAGCGTACAGCTTGTCGATTCTTAACATGTTTGTAGTTACATGTGTAACTACCACCCAGATGAAGATAGTAGGGGTTCCTTACTATTACTCCTTTGGGGCAATGCCCTCCCCAAAGTAACCCCTATTTTGATTTCTATCACCACTGATTAGCTTTGCCTGTTCTAGAACTTCATAGAAATGGAGTCACATGGTATCTTCTACTTGTTTAAGGCTTCTTGAGCTCAACATAAAGTTGAGGGTTTTTTAAGATTTTTGTTTGATGTGGACCATTTTTAAAGTCTTTATTGAATTTGTGACAGTATTGCTTCTGTTTTATGTTTCAGTTTTTTTGTTTGTTTGTTTTTTAGCCGCGAGGCATGTGGGATCTTAGCTCCCCAACCAGGGATTGAACCTGAACCCCCTGCATTGGAAGGCAAAGTCCTAACCACTGGACTGTCAGGGAACTGCCAACATAAAGTTTTTGAGACTCACGTTGGCACCCAGGCCAGTAGTTGGCCCGTTTTCATTGCTGCATAATTCCCTGGGATTAGTGAATTCATTTCTTGATAAGTTTTTGCATCGTTTGCCAGATTGATAGTTTAAAAAGCAAATCTGATTGTAGACCCCGTGAAACATTCTCCATCTTTCTCAGAATTAATTCAAACCCCTCCTCAGGGCCTGGAATGGCCTCTTTTGCCTCAGTTTCCCCCTCACTCCTGAGCTCCAGGTACAGGAGCTTCAGGTACACTGCTCTCCTCTCTGTGTTCGAAGGGTCCATGCTGCTTCCAGCCGAGGTCTTTGCACGTGCTGACCCCTCTGCTTTGCAATGTGCTCTGCCCCCATCCCGACCTGCTTCACTGGCTAAACCTCCAGGTCTTTAAGATCGTAAGGCACCTGGATGATTTACATCCTCAGGGACGCTTCATTGACCAGCCCCCACTTGTAGACGCCACACCTCCTTGTAGCTCCCTACACTTCTTCCTTCGTTGTCCTCGCTGTAAATAACAATTTGTATGATTCTTTGATTAATATCTGTCTCCCCCATCAGACTGTGAGCTCTGTGAAGACCAGCGCTGGTTGTTTAGTCTCCAGCATCACCCGGCCCAAAGCCTGCACTCATTCAACATTTACTGAGTGTTGAATGTTGAGTAGACCCTCTGTGTGAGCCTTATAGCCTCTCCCCACCGCCACAAACACACAGACTTTCTCCTGGGAACTGCCAGGGAACCTTGACTCCCGCCCTTTCACTCCTTGGCAGTGGTGGGTGACGCATCCAGGGGCGGGTGTTGCGCCCCACAGCTGAGGCTGATTTGGCCCGGTTGCGCAAGGCCAGGGTTGCCTGGGGCGAAGTTACTCATCCTGGGCTCACGTAAGAGGACCCGGGTTGGGAGGCGGCACAACTAGGGTGGAAGCCGAGAGAGCAGGACGGAACCATGGACCCCGCCAGGAAAGCAGGCTCCCGGGTAGCGATCTGGACAACGGGCTGGCTGCTGCTGCTGCCTCCGCTGCTGCTTCTAGAAGGTGAGTCTACTGCCGGAAGGGGGCGGAGGGGATAGAGTGGGAGCTCTAGGGAGGGTTCCCCCACCCCATACAGAGCGGGCTTGTGGGAAGGATCTCCCATCCCGGGCAGAGGGGTCGGGGGAGGGGGTGGGATGCGGGAAGGTTCCCTACCCTGGGCAGAGGGGACTGTGGGAAAATTTCTTCCATCCTAAGCAGACGGGGGGCTGTGGGAAGGGATCCCTCACCGAGCTGACTTGAATGTGGGTAAAATTCTCCCATCCTGAGTGGAGAACTGTAGGAAGAAGTCCCCCCACCCCCGTCTATGGCAGGGATCCCCCACCTTGGGCATAAAGGGCTGTGGGAAAGATGCTCCCACTGCAGGCATAGGACATTTGACGGAAAGGGACACAATGTATCTCCTGGCCTCAGACTTGCGGCTAGGTTTTCCTTACCCCGCCCTGGAAAAGGTTGTGCAATAGGATTGCACAGGGACAGAGGGAGTGGGAACGACTATTTCTCCTTTGGGGGAGGAGGCTTCAGTAGGGATAGCTCAGTTCTACCTGCCTCTGTTCCCCCAGGAGCGCAGGCCCTGGAGTGTTACAGCTGCGTGCAGAAAGCCGATGACGGATGCTCTCCGCAGAAGACTAAGACGGTGAAGTGCGCGCCAGGCATGGACGTCTGCACAGAGGTCGTAGGGGCGGTGGAGTCCAGTGAGTGGGGCCTCCGGGTCCTTGCGTACTCCTTTACGCTCCTCCATCTGGGCCCCTCCTCCTTATGGTCCCGCCCCTCCCTCTGAACTTGGCCACACCCCCTTGAACGCAGCCCCATCCTTCCCTTTCAGCCTGGCGTGGGCCCTTCGACACAACCACGCCATTAGGGCTTAGAGGGATGAGGACGGAGAGTTGCGCGTGGGTGGCGTGAACTGGGAGAACCCAGCTCTGGGACCTCGTCTCCTTTAAGGGCACACCCTATCCATTTCCCCTGGACCACTGAGATCTCCCCACCCACTTCTGTCCCTGCCAGAATCCTCTCCACCCCAGCCTCCCCCATCCAATGGGGCCCTTGGTGACGGAGATCCCTCTAGAGGTCTTCTCCTGAAATCCCTAGGCTGAGGCTCCGCCCCTCTGACCCGCCCCTGTCTGCGGCCACAGCTCCTAGGAGGCCCCATCCGTCTCTGATCCTGTGCCTTTTTTGTCGGTCTCAGCTCCTTCTGATGCTGCTTTCTGCGGTTCCGACTCCCTATGGTCGTGCCCCGTCTTAGCTCCACTCTTGGCCCTCCCGCGTCGATTGTGTCCAGTGTCTATCAGCCTGTCTGTCCCCTCAGACTCCTCTCTTTCAGGTTCCGCCCCTCGGTCTGTTGTTCTTTCCCCTCGGATCGGCTCTTTCTGAGGCCCTTGCCCTCCCACCCTGGCCTATCCTCTGGTGCCGGTCTATTCCAGGCCCCGTCCCTCTGACCCCGCCCCCTCCCCTCTCCGCAGTCCACGGGCAATTCTCGGTGGCAGTGCGGGGCTGCGGTTCGGGACTCCCCGGCAAGAATGATCGCGGACTGGACCTTTACGGGATTCTGGCTTTCGTCCAGCTGCATCAATGCTCCCAGGACCGCTGCAACGCGAAGCTCAACCTCACCTCGCGAGCACTCATCCCCGCAGGTCGGTGGGGGCAGGGCCGCAGGCCCAGGGACGGAGCCATGTCTGGGCTGAGCGGCTAGGGGCGGTCACAAGGGGAAGGCGGGAGAACTCCGTAGGGGCTGGGGGCGGGGCCACGCCCTGGGGCGGGATTATAGGCTGAGCTGAGTGTCCGTCGAGGGGCGGAGACGTGGGCTGGAGGGACGCGGAGCAGGGCTGTGCTTCCTGAACTCTCTCGACCCCTGCCTTCCTCCCCGCCCCCCTCGCAGGCAATGAGAGTGACTACGAGCCTAATGGGGTCGAGTGCTACAGCTGCGTGGGGCTGAGCCGCAAGGAGTGCCAGGGTACGGCGCCGCCCGTCGTGAGGTGCTACAACGCCAGCGACCACTTATACAAGGGCTGTTTCGACGGCAACGTCACCTTGACGGCAGGTGAGTGAGCTCGAAGCACCGGGCCTTCACAGGTTGTGGTAGCCTTTCTGAGGCTTCATGGGTGGTAGGTAGCCCTTTACCCAAAGGGTTCCCCCACCTCAGCGCATTCGTGGCTTGTCCTAGAGCATCATGAGAAATGCAGTCCTATTCCCAGTATAGCACGGGAATAGGAATGCTTTTGTCCTAGAGTTTCTGGGGAAATAACAGTTTTCATAGAGGCCTGCCAGGTGCAGAATGGGAGGATGTGTAATGGGAAATGTATTTAAGCCTCCAAGCTTCTGCCCAGGCATCGTGGGTAGTGTAGTTCTGACTCCTTAAAACTCAAGGGTTAGTGTCCCCACTTGTCCCAAAGTATTAGGAGAGATGTAGTTCAGTCTCCTGGCCTCTGCTTCAGGGAACCATGGGACGTGTTCTTCAAATTCCATCCTCTGCCAGGTGTATTATGGCAAATGTAATTCTGACTCTAAGACTGAATTTTGGTGGGGGTGGTGTGAGGGGTGGGGGGAGAGAGAGGGAGGCAATGGTCTTCTGCTCTTTCCTCGTGTGAGAGGTGTTGTATCCCAGTTCAAACCTTTCTTCCAAGGCATTGTGGGACTTGTAGTTCATCCTACACATGTTTCCTCTCAAAGTACTATGGGAAATGTGGTCCACCGTGTGCCAAAGACAGTGGGACAGTGTTTCTCAAAGTGGGGCCCTAATTGAGACTTTGGGTTTAATGGATGCAGAGTCCTTCTGTCCCCTGTTTTGGGTCTTCTTGCTCTTGTCTTGCCCCTAAGTTTCATTCTGGCTGTGCCTACCCCCTCCCTCCAACCACGGACCCACCTGTGTCTCCCTCCTGCAGCTAATGTGACTGTATCCTTGCCTGTCCGGGGCTGCGTCCAGGATGAGTCCTGCACCCGGGATTCGGCGACAGGCCCAGGGTTCACGCTCAGCGGCTCCTGCTGCCAGGGGTCTCGCTGTAACTCGGACCTCCGCAACAAGACCTATTTCTCCTCTCGATTCCCGCCCCTTGTCCTGCTGCCCCCTCCTCCGTCCACCACTCTGGCTGCAAACAACTCTGTCAGTACTTCTGCCCCAGCCCTGGCCTCCACTTCCACCACCAAACCCACCCCAGCCCTGTCCTCCACTTCCACCACCAAACCCACCCCAGCCCCAGCCAACCAGACTTCTCCACAAGAGGTCGAACCTGAGACCTCCCAGGTGGAGGAATCTACCTACGGCCACCAAGACCGTAGAAATATTGGGCAGTACCCCATAAAAGATGGGGCCTCTAATAAAGACTCTGCAGCTCCTTCAGTGGGGTGGGTGGCTCTTCTGTTGGCTGTGGCTGCTGTCACTTTACTATGAACTTCTCTACCTCTTGCCCTACTTCCTTGGCCATGGGTACCCTCCCTTCCCATTACTCCCTCTTCCACCACTGGACTGGGCTGGCCCAGCCCCTGTTCTCCCTAGCTTTTGCTGCACTGGTTTGCGGCTTTGGGACAGAAAGTTACCATTGTATATATCCTGCCAGGGTGTTCCAGCTTTTTGAGGGCAGCAACTGTATCCCCCTCATCTTTGTCTCTCCCTGGTCTTCTCCTGGTGCCTAGGTCAGAGGGAAGTCAGAGCTGTCCCAGAGAAGGTGGGAGAGACAGTGATAAGCTTCGTATTTGCTTTCTCACAGTCAACCTGGAATAGGAGAGATGGGGTCTGAGGGCTCTGCCTCCTGCCCCTGAATCTTTGTGGGAATCATTTTTTGGCATCTTCTTTGCCTTCTTATATAGACTGTGAGCTCCTCAAGGGCAGGGATGGTGCCTTACGCCTCAGTGTGGTCAATGTCTGGCACATAAGGCTTCAATAAAACTTTAATTACTTTGTATAGTGTTTTAAAGGAGTTATTTCTACCTCATTGCTGACCTACCTCAGTATAACCTACCTGAGATATTTCTACCTCCTGAAGCTGAGCTAGGGTGGGAATGCCAAGACTGAAATGGAGAAACTGAGATCCGGAGTCGCAGCCCCGGGGGACGTTGGTTTTGAACACTTTTCACCTCCTGAGGTTTAGCCGTGCTTATGGGTGATCCCACTGGTGAGGGGGAGACCGGGTGAGACCATTGAGCAGTGTGGAGGGGGAATGGTACTCTTAGCAATGTTTGGGAGCAGAGGGGAGCTTTGTTTCACAAGTTCGTACACGGTCCTCAGGCCCCACCAACTTTGCCGTCGTTTTTTTTTTTCTTTTAAATAAATGTATTTATTTATTTTTGGCTGTGTTGGGTCTTCGTTGCTGCGCGCGGGCTTTCTCTTGTGGCGGACGGGGACTACTCTTCGCTGTGGTGCACGAGCTTCACACTGCGGTGGCTTCTCTTGTTGCGGAGCACGGGCTCTAGGCGCGCGGGCTTGAGTAGTCGTGGCACGTGGGCTCAGTAGTTGTGGCTCACAGGCTCTAGAGCGCAGGCTCAGTCGTTGTGGCGCACGGGCTTAGTTGCTCCGCGGCATGTGGCATCTTCCCAGACCAGGGCTGGAACCCGTGTCCCCTGCATTGGCAGGCGGATTCTTAACCACTGAGCCACAAGGGAAGCCCCTCATCAATCTGGTTTCTTAAGAGTCATTGTACAACACGGGGAATATAGCCAATACTTTTTAGTAACTGTAAATGGAAAGTAACCTTTAAAAATTGTATATAAAAAAAAAAAAAAAATAGCCAAGCTTAATGATTAAAAAAAAAAAAAGAATCATTCAGTGGCTTGGCCCCGGCATCCCACCTGTCCAGAGGGCTTGTGGGTGCCGCTGTCCACTTTTGCTTCCTCTTGGGGACTTGGGGCCTGAGTCCCACCACCATCTCCTCCAATCAGATGAAAGCTTGGGCGCCCAGGGAGGAAAAGCCTGGCTTAGGAAGACCCTGGCAGGCTTTGGGACTGCTTGATGGAGGGGAACCAGGTGTGCAGAATGGTGAGATAATAGTAATACTGGGAATTGGCTGGTGGTCCAGTGGTTAGGACTCCCCGCTTTCACTGCTGTGGCCTGGGTTCGATCCCTGGTCCAGGAAATACAATCCTGGAAGCCACGTGGCACGGCCAAAAAAAAAAAAAAAAAAAGTAATACTGCTGATATTACCATTCATAGTAGGGAGTAGTGTGAGTTAATAATAAAATAACAGTAAATAGTGATTATAGTAACAAAATAGGGAATAAGAACCTGAGCAACAAACAATATCAGTATCAGTAATAGTAACTATAGTTATGGGTATGTTAATCATTTAAAAGAGTCTTACCAGATGACCGGCTTGGGCTAAGGTTGTTTGCACCCATCATTTCACTTAATTTTCCATTTAAATTCTCAGATGGGATGATTGGGAAAATGCAGGCTCAGAATGGTAAAGTAATTTAACCCACAGCAAGTATAAATTTATTATGTGCCAGATACTGGTTTAAATGCTGTACTTGAATTAACATATTTAATCTACACACACCATCCTATGAGTTAAGTATTAATCATCTGCTTTTTATAAAGATGACAGGGGCTTCCCTGGTGGCGCAGTGGTTGAGAATCTGCCTGCCGATGCAGGGGACATGGGTTCGAGCCCTGGTCTGGGAAGATCCCACATGCCACGGAGCAACTGAGCCCGTGAGCCACAACTACTGAGCCTGCGTGTCTGGAGCCTGTGCTATGCAACAAGAGTGTCCACAATAGTGAGAGGCCCGCGCACCACGATGAAGAGTGGCCCCCACTTGCCGCAACTGGAGAAAGCCCTCACACAGAAACGAAGACACAACACAGCCAAATATAAATAAATAAATAAATAAATAAATAAATAAAAATTAAAAAAAAAAAAAAAAAATGGAAACAAAAACAAAAAAACACACTAAAGATGACAAAACCAGGCCCAGAGAGGTTGAGTAACTTGCCTCGGGTCACCCAGCTAATAAGCAACGGAGTCCAAATTGGAACCCAGGCAGACCGGCCTTGTAGAGCATGAACAAGAGGGCTGTAACTTTCCCCTCAGCTTAACTAAACTTTAGATAGACTTGTTCCTGCCTCTAAAGCACTGTCCTCCCTCTCACCCTGGTCCCTTACAGAATCCAGATGACCTAACCACAGATGCCCTGGACCTCCTGTTTCTTAAGAGCATTTACTTTAGAAAACTTGTCATTGTAAATTCTTTCTCTGCTCTTTTGAGATGTATATAAATCTGTTTAAAAGCCTCTTGCCAGTTTTACAACCCAGGAAATGTATTTCACAAGGACCTGGGAGCTATCTCTTTGAAATATAAACATCAAAGGAGATCGCACCTCTATCTCACGGTTTCCCTGGAAGCCTGACTTCAATGGGGACCTTTCTCCAAGTTGTGAAACTACCCCCCTTGTCCAGAAGATGCAGGAAAGTTTCCTTTTCCTTCAGGTGAAGCCAGTTCGCAAACGTGACCTACTACCCCCTCAACCCCCACCCCAGTTCGTTCTTTCTTTATTTATTTAACTTATTTATTTTTGGCTGCGTTGGGTCTTTGTTGCTGTGCATGGGCTTTCTCGTTGTGGTGAGCGGGGGCTCCTCTTCATTGCGGTGTGCGGGCTCCTCATTATGGTGGCTTCTCTTGCTGCGGAGCGCGGGCTGTAGGTGCACGGGCATCAGTAGCTGTGGCACGCAGGCTCAGCAGCTGTGGCTCACAGGCTCCAGAGCGCAGGCTCAGCAGCCGTGGCGCATGGGCTTAGCTGCTCCGCGTTATATGGGATCCTCCCAGACCAGGGCTCAAACCTGTGTCCCCTGTATTGGCAGGCGAACTCTTAACCATTGCGCTACCAGGGAAGCCCCCCACCCCAGTTTTTAAAAACCCAATTGCCTTGTGTTTCAGCTGCGTTGAGTTCAGACTGAGTTCTGGCCTCTGTCTCTTTTTGGAATACTTTGAATGAAGACTTCTTGCCTGTCCAACTTGTCCCGTGCAGTTTTTGCTTTGACAAGCAGGACCTGCTAACCAGCGTGTTAACACTCTTTTGAGGTAACTCCGAGTCTGTTTTTTGCCATCTTGGTGGCGTAAGTCAGAGGACTCCGGGGTTTCTGAGGGTGTGGAGGCTGGAAATCCTCCTTTTATCACCTGTCACTCCGTGCGGGTGTTTTCTCATCTTTGGAGGAAGTGCCAAAGTGGGGAAGCAGGTGAGGAAGGATGATATTTTTTGGAAAGGAAAATCAGCTCTTATACAGATACAAGATGAACACGTGTCAAAGATTTCATTTCACTCATTTATGAATGAGGGGACCCATACAATGTTACAGCCAGTTCAAAGGAGAATTCCAAGAACACACACAGGTAGGAGATCGGGAATGCTGAAATAAATTTATGAGTGGATGTTGAACCGGTCAATAACCACAGGGAAATAATCAGCTGTATTCCACCAGGCAGGAATCTTTTGCATTGCTCTCAGTTTACCATCGGTTTAGTATTACTATCATAGTTTAAGACAGTGAAAGGTAGAGCTAACCCAGAAGGGTGTGCTAGACAGGACACCCAGTAATCCCTTCTGCCCATTAGAAAGGCTTTTACCTCTGAAAGCCCCCGGTGTGTTGTGAAGGCCCCGACACAGTCTGTCCTGACACGGCGCCCTGTGAGTTGGGGTAGGGCATTTTGCGAGCACAGATGAGGGACAGAGGAAAGATGCCTTCCAGGTGTGGATCCCATATTGCTGGTGGTACCCCTCTCACCTCCACATCCATGTAGCCGCCTAATGTTGTCCATTTCAGAGACTATGTTGGTTTCCTCGGGCTGCGGTAGCAAAGTATCACAAACTGGGTGGCTTAAGACGTCAGAAATTTATTGACTTATCGTTTGGGAGGCCGGAAGTCCAAAATCAAGGTGTTGGTAGGGCCATACTCCCTTCAAGGCCTCTAGGGATGAACCCTGTCTTGCCGCTTCCAGCTTCTGGTAGCCCCAGGCGTTCCTTGGCATCTTCTTCAATCTCCAGTCTCCGCCTCCTTCTTCACATGGGAGCTCTCCCTGTCTGTGTCCAAATTTCCCTCTTTTTCTGAGGTCATATTAGATGTTAGTCATCTTAACTTGATAAAATCTGCCAAGACCTTATTGCCAAATAAGGTCACATTCATAGGTCCTGGGGGGTTGGGACTTCAACATACCTCTTTTGAGGGGGGCACAGTTTCCCTCATAACAAAGGCACAGTGTAGAATAGAGATTGAGAGGCCAGACTTGTGTCAGACATGTTTAAATCTCAGCTGTGTAACTACTCTATACCTTGTTTTATTCTGAGTGAAACTGAGCTGGGAAATTCTTTCGAAGTCCCGGTTTCCTTATCTCTTAAATGGGGATAATAGTTCTTGCCTTTAGGACTCTTGGGAGACTTGAACTTGTTAATGTAAGTCAAGTACAGTGCCTGGCATATAGTAAGTGCTCAGAATATAGGGAACCAGCAAGATAGTACAGTTAATTCAAAAGCTTGTAGATGAGATGAAGTATATTTAGTCATCGAAAGCAAGAATGCTGAAATAAGATTGAAAACTGAGATTCAAAATGAATTCTGGTCTTACAGGGTGATAAAACCTTAATTTCTGGGGCTTTATTGTTTACTGGGCAGAAACCATTCCATCAGAAAGCATTTGCCTCTTTACCAGACAAACAGCATTTGCAACTTACCAATCTTCTTATCATTTGTAAAGTTAATATCTAAACTTTATAGAGTTTGGGCCCTAATCAATAATAAATAGTAAGACATATTCCTGTTACCCCCAGAGAATCAGATAATCCCTGAGTGGGTCTGTTATATGTGGTTCCCCTTTTATTTTATTTCTAAATTTCAGATCATCATGGCCTAACAGAAGTATATTGTAAAACATTTAAATTACATATGTAATTAAAATTTTTCTAGTGTTCACATCAAACAGGTAAAAAGAGAAGAAGCAATGAATTTTAATAATATATTTTAATGCAAGTATTATTTAAATTTATAGTCAGTATGAAAGCGTTATTCATGAGATATTTTGGGGGGAGTCGTACTAAGTCTTTGGAGTCCCATGTGTATTTTATGCTTATATTACATTTCAATTCACACTAGTCACGTCTCAAGTGCTCAATATCTAAAGCTTTAGAACTTTGTATAAATGGAAATATACTGTATACTGTACTCTTTTGTGTAAGGCTTCTTTCACTCAACGGAATGCGGTGGGTTTTTTTGATAAACTTATTTATTTATTTATTATTTAATTTTGGCGGCGTTGGGTCTTTGTTGGTGCGCGCGGGCTTTCTCTAGTTGCTGTGTGTGGGGGCTACTCTTTGTTGCGGTGCACGGGGTTCTCATTGCGGTGGCTTCTCTTGTTGTGGAGCACGGACTCTAGGCGCGGGCTTCAGTAGTTGTGGCTCGTGGGCTTCAGTAGTTGTGGCTCGCGGGCTCTAGAGCGCAGGCTCAGTAGTTGTGGCGCACAGGCTTAGTTGCTCCGTGGCACGTGGGATCTTCCCGGACCAGGGCTCAAACCCGTGTGCCCTGCATTGGCAGGCGGGTTCTTTACCACTGCACCACCAGGGAAGTCCTGGAATGTGGTATTATCCCAGTTTGTTTATTCATTCTTCTATTGATGGACACCTGTTTCCAGTTTGGGGCTATCATGAATAAAGCTGGTATGACTATTCTTGTATACTTGTTTTTATGAACATAGGCTTTCATTGCATAAACACTAGGAGTGGAATTACTGTGTCAAAGAATGGGGGAATACTTAGTTTAATAAGAAACTAGCAGACCCTTTTCAAAATTGGTTATCCTATTTCACTGTCCTACACTATTTTACTAAAATTAGAATTCCTGTTACTCTGTGTTGTCATCAACATATTGTGTTGTCAGTAGGTCTTTTTTTTTAAGTTGTACTTATTTATTAGAATTTTTTAAATTAATTAATTTATTTTTGGCTGCATTGGGTCTTCGTTGCTGCGTGCGGGTTTTCTCTAGTTGTGGCGAGTGGGGGCTACTCTTCCTTGTGATGCACGGGCTTCTCATTGCAGTGGCTTCTCTTGTTGTGGAGCACGGGCTCTAGGCACGTGGGCTTCAGTAGTTGTGGCACGTGGTCTCAATAGTTGTGGCTTGCGGGCTCCAGAGCGCAGGCTCAGCAGTGTGGCACACGGGCTTAGTTGCTCCTCGGCATGTGGGATCTTCCCGGACCAGGGCTCGAACCCGTGTGCCCTGCATTGGCAGGCAAATTCTTAACCACTGCGCCAGCGGGGAAGTCCCAATAGGTCTTTTAAATTTTATCCATTCTGGTAGGTGTGTTGTGGTACCTAATTGTGGTTTTAATATGCATTTCCCTGAAGTCTAATCTTTTTTGTTTTGTCTTTTTTATTTTTGGCCGTGCTCCACGGCCTGCGGGACCTTAGTTCCCTGGCCAGGGATGGAACTCACGCCCCCTGCAGTGGAAGCACGGAGTCTTAACCACTGGACCACCAGGGAAGTCCCTAATCATTCAGAGTAATTTTTCACTAGTGTGGTATCCAGTGGGATAATGGGAGGAGCTTTGTGGAGCACTGAGAAGGGATGAAATAGGAAAGCAGGCAAGTATATGGACCCAAAAAGTCTAGGCTGATTTCTAGGCAGAATTAAGGGCTCACTGGAGGTTCTATACCACAAATTTAAAGTCAGACCTTTCATCAGGGTTGTGTGATTTTCCTCCAGTGTCAGAGGGAAATCAAAATGGAGTTGGTATTGCTAAGAGAGCTCTCTGGAGCCAGGAGGACGTTAAGGAAGTGTGACTTGTGCACATCTCAGCCTGGGTGAAATCTGATCTTTTGATCAGATCACCTGCCAGAAACTCAAGATACTTATCAGACCCTCTACCCTAAAATGACTCGTGACAGTCTTCTATCTACTTATTGGACTCCTACCCTTAAACACCTTGTGATTCCTTAAGGACAAATATTTTCTGACTCTCATTAGAGTCCGTCACAATTCTCACCAGGCAACTTTTTTTTTTAAATTAATTATTTTCCTTTTGGCTGCACACGGGCTTTCTCTTGTTGCGGCGAGCGGGGGATGCTCTTCTTGCGGTGCGTGGGCTTCTACTTGCGGTGGCTTCTCTTGTTACGGAACAGGGGCTCTAGGTGTGCGGGCTCAGTAGTTGTGGATCGCGGGCTCAGTAGTTGTGGCTCACGGGCTCCAGAGCTCAGTCTCAGTAGTGGCGCAGGGGCTTAGTTGCTCCGCAGCATGTGGGATCTTCCCAGACCAGGGCTCGAACCCGTGTCCCTTGCATTGGCGGGTGGATTCTTAACCACTGCACCACCAGGGAAGTCCCTCACCAGGCAACTTTCAACAGCCTCGTGGCTTTTTGTCTTTATGAGCCCCTGACTTTTTCTCTTCCTTGGAACGCTCTTTTGGGGTTACCTGAATCTGTGTCTCCCAAATTGCCATTCTTAAGACCCCCAATAAACTCTTTTCTTATTTTCAGCCTCCTGCATTCTTTTTTTTTTGGTTGACAACAGCTCTGGTCACTTACATCACTCTGGTACAAGCACTGAGTGGGCAGAAAGTTGGATACTGGCAGACTGCCTTTCTAATAGGACAAAGCCAGGGACTTGAGAGTACGTTGCAGAAGGCGTGATTACAGTGATGAAGAGTGGAATTTAAGGTTGGAAGTTGGAAGCACCTGAGTGATATGACAGACAATTCATTCATTTATTCATTTGTTCAACACATTTTCGTTTAATACTTACCTATGGGTCAGGCATCTTGCTGAGTGATGGGGATATGGCTTTGAACAAGAAGTCATGGTTTATCTGAAAAAGAATATATATATGTGTGTATCTGAACCACTTTGCTGCACACCTGAAGCTATCACAACACTGTAAATCAACTATGCTTCAATTTAAGAAAAAGAATGCCAGAATAAATCCAAACGTGTGTGTATATAAATACATAAAAAATATATATATATAAGGGTATTCCCTGGTGGTCCAGTGGTTAGGGCTCTGTGCTGTCACTGCCGAGTGCCCAGGTTCGATTACTGATCGGGGAACTAGGATCCCACAAGCCACACGGTGCAGCCAAAAAAAAAAAAAAAAAAAGGCATGGAGGCAATATGGTTGAGCGGTTAAGAGCTTGGATTCTGGAACACACTGCTTGCATTCAAATCTTGGTCCTGCCAGCTATCATCAGGATAACTTGGGCAAGTTATTCAGCTTCTCTGTGCCTCAGTTTCCCCATCTTTAAAACAGAAGTGAGTTAGAAATAAGGACATACTCAAAGAATGATGCGGGTGTGTCAGAGAGACACAGGAAGACATCTTAAAGAGGCTTCCTATGACCAAATCTGGAACAAGTTGAAGCTCAGATTAAATAATAATAGTAAAGGATTATAACCCATTGAATAAAACAAGAATCCGTGACTACAAACTGATAGAAAATCAATGAAAATAAATAAAAAGGAGAGAGCGCATTTTTAGAGTAAAAACTTAATGAATGATGTGGAAGGAATGATGGAATCAAAACATCACCATTTGGCAACCTTTATAATGATAATTAATTCAGGCAAGATTCAGTCATAGATGCTGTGATATTGTGATTTATAATAAGAAACATATTTGGTCTTCATCCTGGTTTCTGGCACAGAGCTCCTAAAGCCCTTGGAAATTTCCTAAGTGATGAGAGTGTTAAAGGTGTCTTGATACTCATAACAAACCCCTTTCAACCACACCTGAGTTTATGCTTATGAGGTGACTTTTGGAAAACACCTAAGGATGGGGGATGGTTGCCTGGGGGATCAACCGTGTAATTAGAGGGTTGGAATTTTCAGCCACTCCCCAAGCCCCACCTCCCAGGAGAGGAGAGGGGCTGGAGGTTGAAATCAATCACCAGCGGCCAGTGATTTAATCAATGGTGTCTATGTAATGAAGCCTCCGCCAAAATCCCCAAAAAGATGGGGTTCGGAGAGCTTCCGGGTTGGTGAACACATGGAGGTATTGGGAGGGTGGCACATCTGGAAGCTCCCCACCCCCTCCCGGTACCTTGCCCTGTGCATCTCCTCCATCTAGCTGTTTCTGAGTTACATCTTTTTGTAATAAACCAGTAATCCATTAAGTAAAATGTGTCTCTGAGTTCTTTGAATTGCTCAAGCAAATTAATCAACAGAGCGGGTTGTGGGAACCTCTGAGCTATAGCCGGTCAGTCAGAAGCACAGGTGACAAACTGGACTTGTGATTGGCACCTGCACGTGGGGGGCAGGGGTAGGACTGAGTCTATAAGCTGTGGAATCTGATGCTATCTCCCAGTAGATAGTGTCAGAATTAAGTTAATTGCTTGGTGGTGTTGGAAGGCACATACATCCATACACGTTAAAACTAGTGGGTTCAAGTTTGAGGAGTAACAGGATATTTCCCTGGTCACAAATTATCTCCCCACAAGATACTTATTAATTACTCAGGGGGAAATAGTGACAAAAATAGGAAAAACCTGGCAGCCACCACTTTCACTAAGTGATCAAAGTTAACATCAGTAGTAAGGGAGCAAACAGACATCATGGGCCTCTTGATACGATACACTGAGAAAGGACACAGCATCGCTTCCGTGGTCTTGGGCAAAATGTGCACAGTCTGAATCTAATCACGTGGAAACATCAGCTAAGCCCAGACGGAGGGACATTCTACAAAGTAACCGGCCTCTGCTCTGCAAAAATATCGCTGTCATGGGACACAAAGAATGATGGAGGCTCTGTTACAGAAGAAAGATTTAAAGAGACTTGGAAACCGAATGCACTGCATGAACAAGGAGTTTCTTTCGCTACAAGAGACATGACTTAAGCAGTTGACAAAAATCTCAAGGTCCAGAAACTAGACACTTTATGTTTGATGTTAATTTCCTGATTTACATAAATGTACAGTGATAATGGAAGAGAATGTCTTTGTTTTTAGGAAATACACGCTGATGTATAATTTAGAGGGAGAGTGGTCACCTGCCAGCCTCTTACTCTCAAACTGTTCAGGAGAGAAAAAATATTTCTATAGAGATAGAAAGAAATGTGGTAAAATGTTAACTTTGGGGAACCTGGTTGAAGGGTATATAGGAATTCTTTGTGTCATTTTTGCAGCTTCTCGATAAGCCTGAAATTATGTCAAACACTTCAAAAAGAAAAACAACAGAAAATAGTGATATTATACTAGGCTAAAAGTAAATGAATAATAACATACCTGCCTCAGAGTAGTTGTGAGGATTAAAAGGAGCATATATATCTATATCTATATCTCTCTCAGGATATTTTTAATTTTGTGCTTTTGCGGTGTTTATAATCTCAAAACAAAACTAGACGAGAATGGGGGGAGAATTGCACCATCAGACAACACATGTCAGTCTGGGAATGCCAAGTGCAACAGAGCACTGGCCTTGGCCATTGGTCTTGTGCTCATCTTTCCAGTAACTATTGCATCCTAGCCAAAAACATTCTTTATTATATTAAGATAATGCCATTTTGGAGAGTCTCAAAGATGATATACTAAGGGAAAGACGACAAAAGAGCGCACTCTGTATGATTCCATTTATATGAATTTCAGGAAGAAGCAAACCTAGCCTCAAAGTAGTGTGCTAGCATCTGTGGCATGGGTGTGGGTGGTGCAGTCTTGACCGTGAAATGATATGGGGGAGTCGTCTGGGGTGTAATAAATACTTTATATCTTGATTCATGAAGTCATTACTCAGGTGAATAGAAATATAAATAATGTGTAGGAAATTTATATAACTTTACACTTGATTCAGGTACTTTGTTGTATGTCTGTTGCTCTTCAGTAGACATTTTTTAAAATAAAAAAAATGAGCTAGGGCTTTCCCTGGTGGCGCAGTGGTTGAGAGTCTGCCTGCCGATGCGGGGGATGCGGGTTCGTGCCCCGGTCCGGGAAGATCCCACGTGCCGCGGAGCGGCTGGGCCCGTGAGCCACGGCCGCTGAGCCTGCGTGTCCGGAGCCTGTGCTCCGCAACGGGAGAGGCCACAACAGTGACAGGCCCGCGTACCGCAAAAAAAAAAAAAAAAAAAAAAAAAAAAAGCTAATATCTATAAAACAGGTAAGACAGTACCTGGCATCTAGGAAGTACTCACTGAACGTTATTATTTCTTGTATGATTATGTCTCTGATAGTTTACAAAGAGTAGATATTTGCCAGATAAACGCTTGCTCAGTTTTTAAAAGCAACCATTGTTTCTATGTGCCAAGCACCATGGGAAGCACTTCCCAGGCACAGCTGAGTATTCAGAGCACTTTTTCTTGTAAAATAGTATTAGCATTTTGTTTTCCAACATTTATTATGAAAAACTTCACACCTACAGACAGGTTGGAAAGATCATGCAAAGCACAGCCATTTGCCCACCACTTATTTTTTATTTTATTTTATATTTTTATTGAAGAATAGTTGATTTACAATGTCCTATTAGTTTCAGGTATACAGCAGAGTGATTCAGTTTTATATATATATATATATATTTTTTTTTCAGATCCTCTTACCTTATAGATTATTACAAAATATTGAGTATAGTTCCCTGTGCTATACAGTGGGTCCTCGTTGGTTATCTATTTTATATATAGTAGTGTGTGTATGTTAATCCCAACCTCCTAGTTTATCCCTCTTTCCCCCCACTTTCCCCTTTGGTAACCATAAGTTTGTTGTCTATGTCTGTGAGTCTATTTCTGTTTAGTAAATAAGTTCATTTGTATCATTTTTTCAGATTCCACATATAAGCCATATCATATGATATTTGTTTTTCTCTGTCTGACTTGCTTCACTCCGTATGATAATCTCTAGGTCCATTCATGTTGCTGCCAATGGCATTATTTCATTCTTTTTTATGGCTGAGTAATATTCCAGTGTGTGTGTGTGTGTGTGTGTGTGTGTGTGTGTGTATCACATCTTTTTTTTAAATTGTTCACTTTATTTATTTTTTAAATTCAATTTTATGTATTTATTTTTGTCTGCGTTGGGTCTTTGTTGCTGCGCGCAGGCCTTCTCTAGTTGCGGTGAGCGGGGGCTACTCTTGGTTGCAGTGTGTGGGCTTCTCACTGCAGTGGCTTCTCTTGTTGCGGAGCACAGACTCTAGGCGTGCGGGCTTCAGTAGTTGTGGCACGCGGGCTCAGTAGTTGTGGCTCACAGGCTCTAGAGCGCAGGCTCAGTAGTTGTGGCGCATGGACCTAGTTGCTCCACGGCATGTGGGATCTTCCTGGACCAGGGTTCAAACCCATGTCCTGTGCATTGGCAGGCGGATTCTTAACCACTGCGCCACCAGGGAAGTCCCTATCGTATCTTCTTTATCCATTTGTCTGTCAATGGACATTTTTCCCTCCACTTAGATTCAAAATTTTTTAACTTTATTTATTTATTTATTTATTTTTAACATCTTTATTAGAGTATAATTGCTTTACAATGGTGTGTCAGTTTCTGCTTTATATAACAAAGTGAATCGGTTATACATATACATATTAGTTTTAACTTTTTGTGAGGCCCACTTATGGTACTCCATTTAACAGATGCAAACACTGAGGTACAAACAAGATTAACTTGCTTCCTCAGGGTTTCCCAGAATTAGGATTTGGACCCAGGGAGTCTGACCCTAGAGGGTGCCCCCCAAAACAGCTAGTTCTCATGTTAGGTTTTAGGGGACACAGATGGGAAAGCCGTGCCCCTAACGTCTACATTTCACCATTTAGTGCTGTGCTGTTCAGTAGGTGGCCGCCAGCCACATGTGGCTGCATACATTTAAATTTAAATCATTAAAATTAAATGAAATTTAAAATTCAGTTCCTCAGTGCTCCTCGAGTGCTCAGATAACCACATGTGGCCATTGTATGAACAGTTTCAGACATAAAGTTTTCCACTATTACAGCTGTCCATGGAAATAATCAATAAACAATCTATATAATAGGAATAGAAAATCGTTTTTATTTCAGCCAAACTGAGGACTATAGCCCAGGAGACAAAGATTCAAGAAGCACTTGAAAAAAAAAAAAGAAGCACTTGAATTCTGTTTCGCTGGACTGCAAAATGCAGGAGGCTCATAAAAGCAAAAACCACAAAATTACGTAAGTTGTTTGTCAAGAGTCAAGACTGGAGCTGGCAAGAAGTAACGGTGCTTGTTAAGCAAGGATTGGTTGGGGTCAAAAATGGTTGCTTAGTTACAAGGGGACATCTTGAGACCATAAAGGTACAGCTGGCAGCTAGCAGACACTGTTTTGAGAACGGCTGGTGGTGTCCTTGGGTCTGATACAGTTCAGAAAATTCAAGTTCTCTTTGATGCAGGAACATGTCTGAAATCACATCCACGATGGCCAACTGGCTCCATTTTGAATGCCTGAACCACAGTTACTCCATTTTGATTTTTAAATGCATTCTTTTCTTTCATGGTTAAAGCAGATGTACAATGGATCTTTGATAGGCCACAAAACAGGCTGTTCTAATTAGCATAATTTAAGTTAGGTTAGAAATTCCCTGGTGGTCCAGTGGTTAGGACTCTGTGCTTTCAGTCTCGAGGTCCCAGGTTTGATCCCTGGTAGGGGGACTAAGATCCCACAAGCCACACAGTGTGGCCAAAAAAAAAAAAAAAAAAAAGTTTAAGTTAGGTCATGTATAAGCCAGAATGACTTCCCCATACTTCAATATGTGAAAATTTCTCCCATCACAGCGCTGGATTCTAGTGGGTAAAATGGACAAGACCTATAATTTCAATCCACATGGCGGTGGTGATGTTGGTGAGCATTGGGGTCAGGTTAGAGGGTGTGTCAGCAACAGATTGGGAAAAAATGTAACCAGCTGGGTGTTTCCTCCCCTCACTTTTATCTTTAATCTTTTTTTAAAGGCGTTTCATCTGCCCCCATATGCCTGTTATTCTTTCCTACTCTCCACCCTCCCTCTGACCTACCGTCAGCATAAATTCAGTTGTTAGTCTACTGTAACCCTAATTGCTTTGATCCATATCACGATGAACTTTCCAGTGGGCTGAATCAGAATTCTTTTTTTTTTTTTTTTTTTTTTTTTTTGCGGTTCACGGGCCTCTCACTGCTGTGGCCTCTCCCGTTGCGGAGCACAGGCTCCGGACGCGCAGGCTCAGCGGCCATGGCTCACGGGCCCAGCCACTCCACGGCATGTGGGATCTTCCCGGACCGGGGCACGAACCCGCGTCCCCTGCATCGGCAGGAGGACTCTCAACCACTGCGCCACCAGGGAAGCCCCAGAATTCTTTTTATGCTGGAATCAGTGTCTCTCCTTGTCTTGCTTTAGATTAGGTAAATCCACTCACAGGAAAAAGCTGAATGTGGAGTTCGGGGTGGAAAGATCTAAGTTCATAGTCTATATTTATTACCTATGTAGATTTGGGCAGGTGAGTTCACCTCCTTGAGCCACCGTGTCTCATTTGTAAAATGAGCATCATCGCATGTGCTTCCTAGTGGTAGCGTGAGAATGATGACGATTAGGTCTGTAAGAGCCCTATAGCCAGGTAGAGCGTTTAGTAATTGGTAGCTGCTGTTATTTGCAGACACTTCGTTTTCTGCTTTCTCCACCCGTAATTCTTCAGGGAAATGCATACCTTGTGTGGCACAGAATGCCCCATACAGAAGCAGTATCTGGGGTTTCAAGCCGATGGATTAGAAATCTACAAGGTAGGAGTTCACATGCACTGTCAGGTATCACGGCCGTGGATTGAAACACAAATTGGGACTTGTGGGCTTTCTTTTCTGCCTTGTTAGTTTATTTGAAAACTCTGACAATGCCACTTCAATGAAAACACAGTTAAATGTGTTTAAGAAAAAATCTGATAGAATGTGCTCTTGGCATATAATTAAAGAATACCTAGACTATCCCAGTCCACCCTTTTGAAACAATAATTGTTGAGCCCTTGCAAAGCAATCTCTAGATTCTACCCTGTCCAATAGAACCTCCTGTGACAATGGAAATGGCCTGTAGTCTATGCTGTGCAGTGTGGTCACCGAGCTCACGAGTGCATGTTTAAAGGTGGTTAGTTGTGAGAAACGGAAGTTTCAATTTTGTTTAATTCGAATTAAATGTAACCAGCCATGTGTGGCTTGTGGCATCCATGTTGGACAGCAAAGCTCTTGATCCACAGACTGAGTGTTGGTGCAAGTGGAATGCTGCTTCTTATAATTGAGTTTGATGAACAAACAGTGGTTCCTGGTTTGGGATCTAAGCATTGACATAATTTCTCCAAGTGTGTTATTGGGGACTAGTCTCTGCTTTTCAGAATCAGCCCGGCCATGGACTGGCCATTTAGTTTCTCTGAGCCTTGGTTACCCAATGTGTCATATGAGGGATAATCATATTCCTTTTGCAAGGTGTTGTGAAGTCAGGCTGCAATTCTAAACCAGCTCCACCTTTTCCTGGCTATGTGACCTTGGGCAAATTACTTAACCTTTCTCGGCTTCAGTTTCATTCACTTTAAGATGGGAATGAAAGTTACCTTCCTCATAAAATAGTCGTGAGGATTAAGCAGTATCTATAAAGTACTCAGAACGATGCCTGGGGCATGATACAACCTATATATGTGTTTGTTCTTGTACTATGCTTGTGAAAAGACTGGACAAAAATTGTAGGTCAGGAAATCAATTTAGTAAGTCTCCACCAGTGCTTTTGAGGTCTGTTTCTCTACTGTGTCTCTTGGAATATATTTTCCTGTGTTATGTTAACAATTTATAAAACCATATTTGATATTACCTTTTTAAAAAATTGAAGTTGATTTGCAAAACGTTTCAGGTATACATTCTTTTTTAAAAAATTTTTTATTGAAGTATACTTGATTTACAATATTGTGCTAGTCTCTACTGTACAGCAGAGTGACTCAATTACACACATACATACATTCCTTTTTTTAAAAATTTGTTTATTTTATTTATTTTTGGCTGCGTTGGGTCTTCGTTGTTGCATGCAGGCTTTCTCTAGTTGCGGCGAGCGGGGGCTACTCTTCGTTGCAGTGAGCGGACTTCTCGTTGTCGTGGCCTCTCCTGTTGCGGAACATGGGCTCTAGGTGCGCGGGCTTCAGTAGTTGTGGCGCGCGGGTTCAGTGGTTGTGGCTCACGGGCTCTAGAGCGCAGGCTCAGTAGTTGTGGCGGACACGCTTAGTTACTCCACGGCATGTAGGATCTTCCCGGACCAGGACTTGAACCCGTGTCCCCTGCATTGGCAGGCAGATTCTTAACCACTGCGCCACCAGGGAAGTCCATGTGAGTCTATTTCTGTTTTGTAAAGAAGTTCATTTGTATTAGTTTTTAGGTAACACATATAAGTGATATCATATATTTGTCTCTCTCTGTCTGACTTACTTAGTACGATAATCTCTAGGTCCATCCGCTATTATCTTTTTAAAAATTTTATTTTATTGAAGTATAGTAGATTTACCTGCTATTATCTTTTTAAGCAAGGATATGTTTTGTTTCATGACACTTCTTTCTCTGGAAATATCTCAGAGTTACAGAAAAGTTGCAAGTACTGTACAAAGAAATTATTTTTCCTAAGCCATGTAATAATGAGTTGCCAATATTATGCCCCATCACCTATGGGTGTTTAGTGTGTTTCCTACAAACAGGACCGTCTCCTACATAACCAAAGTACAACCTCAAAAATAAAAAGTATTAGCATTAAAAAATTACTACCATCTAATCCTCACGCTCCATTCAAGTGTCACCAGTTGTTCCAATAACGGCTTTCACAACAAAGGTTCCAATCTAGACTCTCGCATTCCATTTTGTTGTCATGTCTCTTTTGCTTCCTTTAGTCTGGAAAAATTCTTCATTCTTTCCTTGACCTTCGTGACTCTTGTGAACATTAACAGCCCAGTTCTGGGGTAGGATGTCCATGGATTTGATATCTTCTCACGATTCAGATTCTGGTCTGCATCTTTGGCAGGAGCGTCACAAAAGTGGTGTTTAGGATCTTACATCCCATCAGGATATTCTCATTAACGGTGGTGTCTTTCAGGCTCCTCCGCTGTAAAGTTCCTCTTTTCCCCTTTGTGATTAATGTGTTTTTTCTGGGGAGGTCTTTTGGGGTCATGTAAATACCCTGTTCCTTGTCAGACTTTTGATTTACTCATTTATTTAGTCATGTCAGGATAGACCATAGCGTCAAGGGATTGTAATCTATTACAGTCATTGTTTATTTGATGTTCCAGTTGTTTCAGTTTGACCTGTGGGAGCTCTTTCCAGCTGGCTCCTGTGTCATTTTCGCCTGTCCCCATCATTCTTTTTTTTTGTTTGTTTGTTTTAGGAGAAGTTAACTGATTTTTAAAAAAAAATTTTATTGGAGTATAGTTGATTTACACCGTTGTGTAGTTTCGGGTGTGGCAGCAAAGTGAATCAGTTATACCTATACATACATCCACTCTTTTTTAGAGTCTTTTCCCATATAGGCAATTATACAGTATTGTGTGGAGTTCCCTGTGCTGTACAGTAGGTCCTTATTAGTTGTGTTTTTTTATATATCCCATCATTCTTTAAACTTGTGGAGTTCCCTGTGCTGTAGAGTAGGTCCTTATTAGTTATGTTTTTTTATATATCCCATCATCCTTTAAACTTGTGGAGTTCTCTGTGCTGTACAGTAGGTCCTTATTAGTTATGTTTTTTTATATATCCCATCATTCTTTAAACTTGTGGAGTTCCCTGTGCTGTACAGTAGGTCCTTATTAGTTATGTTTTTTATATCCCATCATTCTTTAAACTTTTTTTTTTGCTTCATGGCACAATAAGATGTGCCAGGCTCGCCTAGTACTTTCCCTGTCCCAGTCCTGGAATTAGCCTTTACTCTGGGAAGCCCTGGGCTATTTTGCTGGAGAATGACATGTAGAAACCAAGAGTTGGGAGTTACATGTGGCCATTGCTATTGGCTCTTACTGTACCCAGGCTCTCTCAGAGTGGGCAGAGGTAGGGAATGTACGTGTGTATATGTGTAGATATAGATTTACATCTATATTCCTTTTTTAAAAATTTTAACTTAAAACATACAGATATGGGTTTATTTGTCAGTCTTTTGATGAGAAGCCTAGGCTTTTCTTTTCTTTTTTAAAAAAAATCTTTTGGCCATGCTGTGCAGCATGTGGGATCTTAGTTTCCCCCACCAGGGATCGAACCTGTGGCCCCTGCATTAGAAGTGCAGAGTCTTAACCACTGGACCACCAGGGAAGTCCCCTAGGCTCTTTTTTTTTTTTTTTTAATTTTTATTGAAACACAGTTGATAAAATGTTGTATTAGTTTAATGTGTACAGCAAAGTGATTCATGTACATATATATACATTCTTTTATAAATTCTTTTCCATTATAGGTTATTACAAGATATTGACTATAGTTTCCCTGTGCTATACAGTAGGTCCTTATTGGTTATCTACTCCATATATAGTAGTGTGTATATTTTAATCCCAAACTTCTAATTTATCCCTCTTCCCCCCCACCACTTCCCCTTCGGTAACCACAGGTTTTGTTGTCTCTGTGAGTCTATCTCTGTTTGGTAAATAACTTCATTTGTATCATTTTTTTACATTCCAGTGTAAGTGATACCATACGATATTTGTTTTTTCTCTGTCTGACTTGCTTCACTCGGTATGATAATCTCTAGGTCCATCCATGTTGCTGCCAATGGCAATTATTTCATTCTTTTTTATGGCTGAGTAATATTCCATCTGTGTTTATTTCTACATCTGTCTCTCTCAGGTGAAAGTCATGAGTTTACACTGATAACTTCAGTTCCAACCCAGCACTACAGGGCTTATTCTTGTTTTCTCCCTTTACATAATTGTAGCTCATTTCTCCAGCAGTGAGAAATCTGGCTCCCAGTGCCCTTAATATATTTACTTATTTATTCGATCCCCCTGAAAGTAACCAATCTCTTATGGCTGCCGCTGCCTGCACCCCTGGCCCCCGAGGTGGAGGCCCTGCTCACCACGTTTGGGTCCTGACACCCTATTCTGGGTCCTGTGTGGCCCCTACTCCAACCCCTCTTCCAGACACCTACTTGCTTTGTGCTCAGGAAGGGAAAGGAGAGGAAGAGATTGATGTGTTTAAAATAGAATAGATTACTGTTTTGCTCTTCCAATTTCTACTTTGAAGCTCCTAGCTATTCTTTCCTTTTCTTTTCTGTTCCTTGTTGGAAATGCCAGATTCTGCATGAGTTAAGTGTTCTTTTATTGAACTGGACATAGCTTAAAAATATTTTCAGTGTAATGCTCGCCATAACAGAGGTCACAATGAAGGAAAAGGAGGAGAAAGACGATGAAGAGCAGGAGAATATATTTGCATAAAAAGCAACAGAGAAGGAAATGACGTAATCGCATTCCTGTATTTTTTCCGAGGTTTGATCTTTGAGGTCCCTGGTTTGTGCTTGAGAAATGGATTTCAACATGAGGCAGGGCTCGTTGGGGACAAGGAAGGTGTGACAGGGGACCTGTCACAGGGGAGGCTCTGCCCGAACTGGCCTTGCTGGTTTCTCTTCTTCCCAGGTTTGTGTTTTAAATGAAGGTCTTATTTAATTTTAATTACATAAGTAATACACGAATACCTCCCCGCTGTAAAACATTCGCACAATACAGAGAGAGAGCAAAAAGCCCTTTTGAGAAACGGGAAGTCAACCAGTGACAAAGGGAGGAATTTGGAGGGCAGTGTGGAAATATTTTTCAAAATGACAAATGCACATCACTTTTGACTTGGCAGTTTTCCTCTTAGGAATTTATCTTACAGGCATGGATCATATGGCCAGCATGAGGTCTGCCCAAGTGATATTAACTACAGTAGTGTTTGTAATGGCAATAAAACTAGGAATCACCTAAGTGTTTATTAAAAGGGGTCTGGTTAAGTTAATGATAGTACATTCAGACAGTGTGATGCTCTAAGGGCATTAAAAAAAAAACGAGGTACAGCTCTATGTATTAATCTGGAGAGAGCCTGAAGAGAATCTTAAGTGAAAAATTAAAGTAAGATGCAGAACTGTGTGCTACCATGGTGTAAAAAACATGATCCATGTGTGAATGCTTGTATATGCCTAAAATATCTCAGGAAATCACTATATTTTTGCTTCTGGAAAGGGAATCGGGTGGCCACGGGATGGGGGTGGGGAGGAGATTTTCCCATCCCTCCTGATGCATCCTTTATATCCTTCCTGTGTGATCTTGGACAAGCCATGTGTCTTCTCTGAGCCTCAGTTTCCCCGTTTGTAAAGGGAGGGTCATGACAAGGGAGACTGGAGTTCTTATTCTGGAACTGACACAGCAGATGGGCTGTTAATGAGAGGCCCTGCCTCCCCCCAGTCTGGGTCTTCACAGAGAAGTCACTCCAACTTTCTACTTTATCTGAGGATAAAGAGACGCATGCACCCCAATGACGCATGCACCCCAATGTTCACAGCATCCTTATTTCCAGTAATGCCAAGACAGGGAAGCAACTTAAGTGCCCATTAACAGATGAATGGATAAAGAAGATGTGGTATACATATACAGTGAACTATTACTCAGCCATAAAAAGGACTGAAATATGCCATTTTCAGGAACATGGATGGACCTAGAAATTATTATACGAAGTGAAGTAAGTCAGACAGAGAGAGACAAATATTATATGATTTCACTTATATGTGGAATCTAAACTATGACACAAATGAACTGATTTATGAGACAGAAACAGACTCACAGACATGGAAAACAAACTGATGGTTACCAAAGGGGAAGCGGGGGGGGAAGGGATAAATTGGGAGTACGGGATTAACAGAGGCACCCTACTATACATAAAATAGATAAACAACAAGGATTTACTGTATAGCACAGGGAACTATATTCAATATCTTGTAGTAAACCATAATGGAAAAGTATTGAAAAAATATAAATATATACATATATATATGTATAACTGAATCACTTTGCTGTACACCTGAAACTAACACAATGTTGTAAATCAATTACACTTAAAAAAAAAAGAAGAGTCAGTAGCATTTGCAGCCACCAGTCTGCAGTGAGATGCACAAGGGGATTTTCCTAACTCCTTGGCAGTCTCTGGCGGGTAAGAGGCAAGATAACCCAGTCCTTTCCCAGGCCTCTGCATTCCCAACCACACCCCCGTGCTTGGGTCCCCCTGTGGGTCTCCCCTTCAGGAGTCTCAAGAACCATGATCGTTCTCTCCCTACGGAGACCTCTGTTGAGTGGGGAGTGGGCTCCTGTGGGCTGTCACTCACCCAGCCTAATAAGTGACCTGTGTAGGAGCCCATCTTGGTTCTACATGGCAGGAGCGCCATCGCCTGGTCCAAAATCCTGCTCCTCCGCCAGTCTGTGACTTTGGGCAAGTCCCTGCATCTCTTTGTGCCTCAGTTTCCTCATCCATAAAATGGAAACAGTTCCTACTTCATAGGGCTGTTGTGAAGACATCCTAATTAGCTAATGTGACTAGATCTGCTCTGTCCACTAGGGTAGCCACTAGCCCCACGTGGCAATTGAGCCCTTGAAATGTGGCTGGTCTCAAAAGAAGTGTGCTAGCAATGTAAAATACACACTGCATTTTGAAGACTTAGTATGAAAAATAAAAGAATGTAAACTAAATCATTCCTAATTTTTAGGTTGATCACATTCTAAAATGATATTTTGGATATGTTGGATTAAAGCATGATTAATCTCCCCCGTTTCATTTTCCTTTTTTTAATGTGGTTACTAGAAAACGTAGAATTACATGTGAGGCTCTCACATGTAAGATGTGGATGTTGGGTCTGCACTGGTTTAGAAAAACTTCGGGCAGCCTCACATTAGCTGCTACTCCAAGCGGCCCTCAGAGCTCATTTTTTGTTCCCACAGCTACTGATTGCTTTTCTCCACAGCTTTATCGAGGTATAATTGACAAATAAAGTTGTATACCTTTAAGGTGCACAAAGTGATGATTTGACATACATATACATTGTGAAATGGTTGCCACGATCAAGCTAATTAACACATCCATCACCTCCTGTAGTTACCGGGTGGGTGTGTGGGTGGTGAGAACATTTAAGATCTACTCTCTTAGCGATTTTCAAGTAAACAATACATAGTATTAACTATAGTCACCATACCATATGTTGTTAAATCCCCAGAACTTGTTCATCTTATAACTAGAAGTTTGTCCCCTTTCACCAACATCTCCTCATTTTGCTTGATTGTTATTTTGATTGTGTTTTGTTGGTTGGTTGTTGTTTTCGTTTCGTTTTGTTTGTTTGTTTGTTTGTTTCGGCCGCACAGCATGTGGGATCCTAGTTCCCTGACCAGGGATTGAACCCGCAACCCCTGCATTGGAAGCGTGGCCTCTTAACCACTGGACCACCGGGGAAGTCCTGGTTGGTTGGTTTTTCCTATTTTTTACTTTTATGTTTCTTTAAACTTTTTAGTTTATATTGGAGTACAGTTGATTAACAGTGTTGTGTTAGTTTCAGGAGTACCACGAAGTGATTCATTTATACATATACATACATGTTTTTTTTAATTAATTAATTAATTTATGGCTGCGTTGAGTCTTCGTTGCTGCGCGCGGGCTTTCTCTAGTGTCAGTGAGCCGGGGGGGGGGGGGTGTGTGCGGTGCTCAGGCTTCTCATTGCAGTGGCTTCTTTTGTTGCGGAGCACGGGCTCTAGGCACGCAGGCTTCAGTAGTTGTGGCGCACGGGCTTAGTTGCTCCACAGCATGTGGGATCTTCCCGGACCAGGGCTCAAACCCGTGTCCTCTGCATTGGCAGGCGGGTTCTTAACCACTGCGCCACCAGGGAAGCCCCATCTATTCTTTCTCAAAGTCTATTCCCAATTAGATTATTACAGAATACTGAGCAGAGTTCCCTGTGCTAGGTTGATTGGTTTTTTAGAATAAGAAATTTGGAGAGATCGCCAGCACATACAGAATTCTGTGTGACTCTTGAATATCTCTCAAATCTGTTCATGTCTTCTGTTTCTACTGCTTGAGTCCAGGCTTCCTCTTCTCTTGCCTGCTCCCTGCTGTTCTCTCTCTTTTTTTAAATTTAATTAATTAATTTTATTTTTGGCTTCGTTGGGTCTTTGTTGCTGCACGCGGGCTTTCTCTAGTTGCGGCGAGCAGGGGCTGTACTCTTCATTGTGGTACACGGGCTTTTCATTGCGGTGGCTTCTCTTGTTGCGGAGCACGGGCTCTGGGTGCACAGGCTTCAGTAGTTGTGGGTCGTGGGCTGTAGAGCGCAGGCTCAGTAGTTGTGGCTCGCGGGCTTAGTTGCTCTGCGGCATGTGGGATCTTCCCGGACCAGGGCTTGAACCCGTGTCCCCTACATTGGCAGGTGGATCCTTAACACTGCGCCACCAGGGAAGTCCCCATCAGAGGACTTCTGAGAAGTGGGACGCTGTCTCTTCCGCTCTCTTCCCTTCATTTTTCTATGGGGGAGGGGGGGAACTTCCTTCTGACCCAAGACTTGACAGTTGTCATAATAATTCGTTCCTGAATGCTGCAGGGAAGTGGCTGTGGTTTCTGTGGAAAGTCCCAGAGAAATTCTTATTTTCTTGGCTCCTGTAACCAATTCAACCCAGATTTCTTTGCTGAGGCCACCATCATCAACTTTTATTTTTACACTTTTCCAAACCTTTTTAATGAAAATTTTCAAACATAGAGAAAAGCTTAACTAATTTCACAGTGAACACTCGTGTACCCATCACCTAGATTTGACCATTCCCATTTTACTCTGCTGTTTGCTTTATCACACGTCCACCCGTCTTTCCATCTCTCTGTCTATCCATCACTCCCTCTGATTTTTCTGATGCATTTCAAAGTCGATGTCACCACTTCCCTCTCAACGCTATCGCATGTGTAGCTCTGTGCCAGCCAGATTCCTATCGTGAATCAGAAACTTACCATCATTTAGAGGGTTTCCTTGCACCCCTTCTGGGTCCGTTTCTGGGTTTCAGAAAGGAGTAGGGGAGATAGGAGTAATGCAGTGGAAAGATGGGGGCTAGACCTTGAAGGCCCTCGTAGACCATGATGAGGAGTTTAATAGTAAGATCACTACTCTTGACGATGATGGTGATGATGATATACTGGATATTTTTTGTTTGCTCTTTCAGGTCCGCTCTCCACCTTTCCCTGTCATACTCTTGGGAATAGGATCCAACCTTGGGAGGCTGATCACTATGGACTACCATGGGCTTTCTTGACCTCCAGTTTCCTGTGGGTTGGCCAGTGGGGACACTGACAAGAGATTGGAAGGAGGGGTCTTTATTTCCCCAGCTCCCTCCCTGATACGGCGGTGGCCTCCAGCTGACTGTGTCTTTCCACCCAAGGCCACAGCTCCTGTCTGGAGGTCCACTCCACACACATCTGGGTTCTTTCAGGCCTGGGGGTAATCAAAGCTCCTATGTCTCTAGACCTGAAGTACTGCACCACCCTTGTGGTTTCCCTGCGCACTGCTCCATCTTTGGAAATAGTCTTTTATTTTTTTTAATTGAAGTATAGTTGATTCAGAATATTGTGTAGTTTCAGGTATACAGCCAAGTGATTCAGTTTTGTGTGTGTGTGTGTTTGTGTGTGTATGTGTATTTTAGATTCTTTTCCATTATAGGTTATTACAGTATATTGAATATAGTTCCCTGTGCTATACCCTAAATCCCTATTGCTTATCTGCTTTATACATAGTAGTCTGTATCTGTTAATCCCATATTCCTAATTTATCCCTCTTCCCCCTCCCTTTCCCCTTTGGTAACCATAAGTTTGTTTTCTATGTCTGTGACTCTGTTTCTGTTTTGTAGATAGATGCATTTGTATTATTTTTTTAGATTCCACATATAAGTGATATCATGTAATATTTTCTTTCTCTGTCTTCACTTAGTATGACATTCTCTAGGCCCATTCATTTTGCTGCAAATGGCAATATTTCATTTTTTTTTGTGGCTAATAGTAAATAATCATTTTATTAAACTCTCCCCAGTCGATCAGTTCGGATTTGCTGTTTCCTGCTTAGACTCTGAGTGAGGCAGCAGCTAACTGTGCTGAGAACATCCTAAGAGACATTCTTCCAAGAGCTTTATAGGAAACAATGTATTTTTTTAACATCTTTATTGGGGTATAATTGCTTTACAATGGTGTGTTAGTTTCTGCTTTATAACAAAGTGAATCAGTTATACATATACATATGTTCTCATATCTCTTCCCTCTTGCGTCTCCCTCCCTCCCTCCCACCCTCCCTATCCCACCCCTCTAGGTGGTCACAAAGCACCGAGCTGATATCCCTGTGCTATGCGGCTGCTTCCCACTAGCTCTCTACCTTACGGGAAACAATGTATTTAATCCACCTGATGACCCTATGGAGAAACAGAGGTCTGGAGAGGTGGTCTCTAGCTCAGCGTTTCAGAACGAGGAAGTGGCTGACCCACGATTTGAACCAGCAGGAATCTGAACTGCTAAGAGTAACTAACTGGGAGCCACTGTGGGAGTTTTAAGCCAAGAAGTCAGGTTGGTGTTTCGAAAGCGCCCTCTGGTGGCTGAGAGGAGCACTGTCAGCTGAGTTAGCATCTACCCTGTCTCTGCAGAGAACTTCTATTTGGCTAATGTGTCGACAACATTCAACTAAATCCTGCACCGGAGACCCAGACAAATGGACTCTGCCTGGGTTCCAGGATGTCTTCTTGGAGGAGGTGACGTTGGAGCAGGGCTTTAAAGGACAAGTAGCAAAGGCCTGAGAGAATCCGCCTTGTTCTGGGAAGAGGGTGCAGCATTGTGTCCGGGAAAGCCCAGTGATGAGGCTAGGGAAATAGGTCAGGACTCATTTGGGAAGGTACCTTGGCTTTGGGACTTTGTCCTATAACTCACTTTGGAGCTTGCGAACCAGCAAATTTCAAAGACAAAATTAGAGGTCAGACATAGGGTGGTCAACTTTTTATTCTGCCAGTTTGGACTTAAAGAAAAAAGATAGGGAGAGAGAGAGACCATTTTGTTAATTCTAAAAGCATTTATTGAGCACCTACTGTGTATTAAGGAATGTTCTGGGGCAGGGTCTGAGTTCGTTTTTCCCACTCTTGTACCCTCAGAGTCTAGAGTCACGGAAAGTCCCTAATAGAAGGAATGAGTAAAATTAAAGGCATTTGCTAGGGTAAGGTCAGTGTGGGAATAAGCTGCTGGGAACGAGGTCAAGGTGTGTGAGGCTGTAGATGAGCTTGGAGATAGAAGGGAATAAATTTGGAAGTCTTCGGTCTTTAGATTATTATCAGTTTTAAAACTAATTCATTTTATTTTTACGGTTATTTCCTGTATTCTGGGGATTTCATAAATAAATATGAAAGAGATTTCCCTGGTGAGTCTCTTTCTTCTTAGTTGCAGCAGGGGCAACCATGCCATGGGGATTTTCCTCTTAGGGACTCCGGAACCGGGAGACACTGCATTTTGTGGGTGAAAACTCCAGCGGTAGAGTGAAAGCTGTCACCTGCTGAACACTCGTCATGACCCAGGCGCTGTCCAGAGCTCTGTCCACATATTAACTCATTTAATTGTCATGACAGTAAAATGCAAAGTCCTTACTCTCATGATCCCGTCCCTGCCCCGCTCTCACACATTACCTCCTGCCACTCATATAACCTCCTGCCTCCTGCTTCCTGCCTTTTTCACTCCAGCCTGCTTCCCATTCTTCCTACACACCAAGCTCATGTCCACCCCCAGCCCTTTGCACCGGCCATCCCCTCTGCTGGGAAAGCTCTCTCTCCATCTTTGGACGGCTTCCTCTCCTTCATTCTCATGTCGGCTGGAGCGTGACCACCTTATGAGAAACAGCATTTCTTCTTCCACACCCCCAGCCCTCCAGCCCTCTACTCTGCTTTACCCCTCTTCGTAGCAGTTCTCTCTTCTGACATCCTATTGTACATGTATCTGTTTTTTATGCAACTGCCCCACATGAATGTCAGCTCCATGAGGGCGGGAACTTTGTCTCACCGACCTTTCCTCCTCACCCAGAGCAGTAGGAGCTCAATAAACATCAGGACCCTGAGTGATGGAAACAATCTGTCGAGGTAAAACTGCTATCATCCCATTTTACAGATGAGGAATCAAAGGCACAGGGAGGTTAAGTCACTCAGTTGACAAACGGCAGAGATGGGATTCAGATCCAAGCAGCCCAGCTTAAAGACTGGACCAGGGACCTGCAGGTTTCCCATATCATTTAGCTTTTGCTATAATAATGCTGTGTAACAAACCACCCCAACTCTCAGTAGCATTTATTTAGCTCACGAAGTTTGTGGTGGGCAGTTTTAGGCTGGGCTTGGCTGGATGGTTTTCCTGGGCTCAGCTGTGCTTACCCACATGTCCGGAGATCTGGTGTTGGCTGATCTAGCCTGGTCTTGGCTGGGGTGTCTGGGAGACTTGGTTTTGCTCCACATGTCTGACCTTTCCAAGAGGCTAGCCCAGGCTTGTTCTCATGGAAGCAAAAATACAGGTAAAAATGTACCAGGCCCCTCAATTAAGTCGTAGGCTGGAGATTGGCACTCTGTCATTTCCAACTCATTCTGCTGGTGAAAGCAAGTCACACAGCCAACCCAGAGTCATATAACTACAAAGTTACATGGTGAAGAGCATGGATACAGGAAGGGGTGAGGAACTGGGGCCAAAAGTACAATCTACCATAGTTCCCATCAGCTGAAAGATCTTGGGCTCTGCTCCCCAGCAGGAGAGGTCAGAGGCCATTTAACAGAGGATCCGAGGGAGCTCCCTTTTCATGCTTCTTTGAAGGAAACACTCAGGGTCAGGGTGGACAGGGTTTGTGTGGGGGGAAGGGAACAAAGTAGTAGAGAGTGGATGGGGGAAGAAGCTATGGTGTCTGCATTTCTTGTTTGGGTGTGGCTGTCTAGAGGAAGCTGGCTGGAAGCTTGGAAGGCATCCACGTTATCTGGTTGAGGAGTGAGTGCTTTATTTGATCATAGTCATGGCATTATCTGATTTGAGGTTTTTCATCTAAATAGATTAATTTAGATCTGTTTATCTATCAATCAATCACACATTGGCTATGTTTCTCTGAATTTTTGTCTTTGGCTCAGTGAAGCCTTGGTTTGTAAATAATGGTGCAGATGGGGGTTTCATGCATCCTAAGATCTTTTGAGTCATTTCAAAATCTTTCCTCCTAGTTCTTGTGTAAGCTTTGGGCTTTGCAAACCCGCCTTCCATGCTGCATGCCGTGCAAAAGCCACTTAATCATCACAACAGCTCTATATAGCCAGACTATGATTATTTCCATTTGACAAGCCAGGAAGATTTAGTGGTTTCCACAAGCCAGTTTCCCAGAACTTTTACTGCTTGTAAAAATGATTGGACCCAGATGATTCTAGAACTTCCCTGGATACAAAAAGCGAGGCTGGCTACGCTGTCACCTGCAGAGTAGAGACAGCTGTCCTGGCACAGGGGCATGAGGCAGGGATTCAGACACACTCCTGTTGCAGGAGGGGGGACCCCTTCCAGGGCTCTTGGCTAACACTCGGAAATGAACTGTCCAAGGAGACACACGTGCTGATAAAGCAAGAGACTTTACTGGGAAGGGGCACCCGGGTGGAGAGCAGCAGGGTAAGGGAACCCAGGAGAGCTGCTCTGCCACGTGGCTTATAGTCCCGTGTTTTATGGCGATGGAATTAGTCTCCGGGTTCTCTCTGGCCAATCACTCTGACTATAAGTCCTTCCTGGTGGAGCTCGCATCACTCAGCCAAGATGGATTCAAGCGAGGACTCTGGGAGGCTGGTAGGACATATGGACTGGAGTCTCCTCTCTCCTTTTGACCTTTCCTGAATTCTTCCGGTTGGTGGTAGCGAGTTAGTTCCGCATTCCTTACCAGGACCTCCTGTTTAAGAAACTCATGCAAATGGTTACTGTGGTGCCTGGCCAGGATGAGCAGTTTCAGTCAGTGGTTCCCGTAACACTCCCATCTCTCCAGCACCACAGGATGTAGAATGGCGGGACTGGTCTCTCTGCAGCTGTCATTCTTACAGTAACTGTGGGTGTGTGTTTTTCCTGGTTCCTGGTCTGGAGTAACCTTCATATCCTCAGGGCTCATAGGCTTTGAGAAGCTCAAGTCCGTAATAACAGTGATCCTTTTACAGCTCACCTGGCAAACCCAAACTCAGTCTTCCACATTTGGTCCCTCATGGTGCATTTGGAGTGTTAATTAATTTGCCCGTGTTTTACCAATCAGAACTCAATTTTTTTTTCTTTTTTAAAATGTATTTATTTTTGGCTACGATGGGTCTATGTTGCTGCCCTCAGGCTTTCTCTGGTTGTGGCAAGTGGGGTCTACTCTTTGTTGCGGCGCGCGGGCATCTCATTGCGGTGGCTTCTCTTGTTGTGGAGCACAGGCTCTAGGCTGCAGGCTTCAGTAGTTGTTGCACGCGGGCTCAGTAGTTGTGGCTCGCAGACTCTAGAACACAGGCTCAGTAGTTGTGGCACATGAGCTTAGTTGCTCTGCGGCATGTGGGATCTTCCCGGACCAGGGCTCGAACCTGTGTCTCCTGCATTGGCAGGCGGATTCTTAACCACTGTGCCACCAGGGAAGCCCAGAACTCAGATTTTTTGGTTCTTGATCTCAGAGCACTGAGAGACACAGGTATGTCCCAGCCACTCAGAGATACTATTCTGGCCCAGAGCAAAGAACCTGGTCTAAGTGTTGGGTCTTTGCAACGCTGAAGATGCTCCCAGCTCTCCCCACTCTTATCACTGCATCCCTAAGGGCTTCTTCAGCACTGACCATCGCACCAGGAACAAATGTCCTATCACCCAGCGTGGAGCTGGAAGGACTTTATCAGTCCCACACTCTGTCACCCTCAGCCTGTGCCCATCAACCTCCTGGGAAGGCTGCCCATTTGTTGGGACAGCCCAATGATTAGAAAGTGCTTCCAGACAGGGCCTTGAGGCAGCTGGCCTCTTGCAGCTTGAGTCCTGAGGGTCCCACATTTCCCAGCTGCCTAGGGGCAAGCTTGGCATCCCCAGGCTATACCCTACTCCTGGCTTTCTGTGTCTCTCACAGTGGAGCCAGACTGCTGGGGTTCAAATTCTCGCTCTGCACTAGTAAGCGTGCTTTAGCATCTTACTTAGACTTTCCTGTGCCTCAGTTTCCTCATCTGTAACATGGGGCTAGTAAAAGCACTGACCTCACAGTGTTGTGAGGAAGAGGTGAGTGGACCCATGTAAAGTGCTTCAAACCCTGCTGTGGTCGGAAGCCCTCCATAAATACTGACTGTTGATACTTTAACTATTCACAATGCATCATACTCTACCAGGCACATTGATACTCACTCCTTCACACTGTGAAGGGGAAAGATTCGGGGCCCAAGGTGGCTGGGTGTGAAATGCTGAGTCTTTATTTATCCATTCTACCGTCTACAGGCATTTGGATTGCTTCCACGTTTTGGCAACTACAAATATTGCTGCTAGGAACATTCTTGTAGAGGTCCTTTGGTGGACATACCTATGCACTCCTGTTGAGTACCTAGGCTGGGCTGGAAGTGCAGGGTTAAAGGGTATGCATATGTTTAGCTAAATACTGAGAAACAATTTTCCACGGTACTTGGATATGCTTACTGAATTTTGAGAATTCAATATTTGAACCATGAGATTGTATTTCCTGTTTGAATAAAGAAAATTCAGACGTACAACTTGCAAACACCACCAAGTTGCCCAGACATTGCTTGAATTGAGTGTATCAGTTTCCAATTGCTGCTTGTAACAAATGACCACAAACTTAGTGGCATAGAATAACACAGGCTTACTTACAGTTCTGGAGGTCAGAAATCTTAAATAGGTCTTACTGGGCTAAAATCAAAGGCCGTCTTCCTTAAAGAGGTTCTAGAAGAGAATCCACTCCTTGCCTTTTCCAGTTTCCAGAGGCTGCCTGTCTTCCTTGGCTCTTGGCCACGTCACTCTGATTTCTGCTTCTGTGGTCACATCTCCTTCTCTGACTCTGATCCTCCTGCCTCCCTCTTATAAGGACCTAGGTAGTCACACTGGACCTTTCCTGATAATCCAGGATAATCTTTCCATCTCAAGATCCTTAATTTAATCACACCTGCAAAATCCCTTTTGCTATGTAGGGTCACATAGTCACAGGTCCCAGGGATTAGGACGTGACATTTTAGGGAGGGCATTATTCTGTCTCCCACACAGAGGCACACAAGTTTGGTACCTACAGAAAGATTCGTGAAACCCTCTGGGCCACAGATTTGGACCAGCACTGGCTGTGGTGGCTATGAGTGGGCCATCAGGTTCTGGAAAAGAACATAGAAACCAGAATGGCATCTCCAGTTTAGCCAAGCTCCCCATACCCAGTTGGTCTCTGAAGAAGTGGGATGCCAGGTCTTCCCTTATTGGTTACTGAGGTTTCATCTCTTGATATTATTCAATTAATGATTTTGAGCTCTTCTTTTTTGCCAGGTAATGTTCTAAGAGCTTCATGAAGACTAACTCATTTCACACGAACAGAAACAACCACATCACAAGGTATGTAGTACTATTATTTCCACTGTATAAATGAGGCTACTGGGGCACAGAGAAGTTAAGGAACATTCCCAAAGTCACACAGCTAGGAAATGACAGAGCTGGGATTCAAAACCTAGCTTTGAAAGGGCTACAGTCCTCTGTAGTGAGGCCGGCATCATTATACAGCATTCCCACCCTAGGCCCACGCTCTCCTTTCCTGGAGCACACAACCCTCCACCACCAGTGATACTTCTAAGTGGGCAATGTCATCTTCAGCTGGTTTTCCCTCCCAGAGACTTGGTCAGAGAGGCTTGGGGGAGGAGAGAGAGCCACCTTGTGGTGAGAGTGGGAATCTAAGAACCTGGGCCCAGTTCTCCATATGTGTACTCCACCTGACCAGTCCTGCATTCTGGCATTTCGTGTCTTGAAAGTACCAACATACCAGTCATTTATTCTATTCTATTTATTTAAAATTTTAAAAATTTAAACTTTTTATTGCAGTATAACTTAGAGGACAAAGTGTGCAGCTTGATGCATTTATATTTGTATACATATGTGTTCATTCATGTCACTGCCACCTAGGTCCAGATATAGAACATTCTAATCATTCCAGAAGGTTCCCTCGTGCCCTCTTCCAGTCAGTACCACCCAGGGGTGACCACTTTCTGATTTCTCTCACCCTGGTCTTTCTCCTTACATAAAAGGAATCATTCAATTATGTACTCTTTTGTCTTCTTTCACTCAACATTGTGTTGTGAGATTCAGCCATGTTGTTGCATGTAGCAGTATTGTTATTTTTTTAATTGCTGTGAAGGGAATTCCCTGGTGGTAGTTAGGACTCGGCGCTTTCAGTGCTGTGGCCCGGGTTCGATCCCTGGTCGGGGGAACTAAGATCCCGTGAGCGGCACGGTACAGCCAAAAAAAAATATTGCTGTGAAGCATTTCATCTTATGAACGTACCACCCTTATTTACCCAAGTCTATTGTTGATGGACATGTGGGTTTTTTCCAGTTTTTAGCTATTATGAATAAGAGCATCCTTGTCTATGGAGATATGCACTCATTTTTCTTGGGTATATACCCAGATGTGGAATTAACGAGGTCATCGGGCAAACGTATGTTAGTCTCAGTAGGTACTGCCAAACATTTTTTTTCAAAGTGGGTACTGGTATTTTTCAACTCCACCATATAATTTTTTTTTTTTTTTTTTTTTTTGCTGAGCCATACAGCATGCAGGATCTTAGTTTCCTGGACCAGGGATAGAACCAGTGCCCCCTGCAGTGGAAGTGCTGAGTCTTAACCCCTGGACCTCCAGGGAAGTCTCCTATTATTTCTGTCTTTGAAAATGAGTCAGGAATCTGAGTCATTTGTCTTGAGACATGCTGAGAAAATCAAAACACTGCATTAAACGTTTGTCTTGAACAAAGTCTGCTCATTTCTGACTAGTTCCTTCCCTTGTTTGGAAAGCCGCCAAGGTAATTTATTGTTGTTTTAATTTGCATTTCCTGGGTTCCCAGGGAGGGAAATTGAGCATATTTTCCAGTCTGCTAGCACACTAGATCATTTATGGGTAATGCCATTGTCTGAAGACCTGGGTCCACCACTGAGGGGCACCACCCCAGAGGCACCCTTCACAGTGTTCTGCTCCACGGTACGTCATTTACATGCACCGCTGTAGACTGCAGTGCTAAGGCCCTGCCTCTCTTCTGCTAGGATAATTTTTTAAAAATTCAAACTTGCTTTCCCAAGTATCCCATCTGGATTTAGCACCTAAATTTGAACACTGGAGGAATAGTGAAGTGGCCGAGGACACCGTAGGGAAGACAATAGTGACCAAAGTCATTGGATAAATATTTACTGAGTACCTATTCTGTTCCAGGCACTGTTCCAGTCACTCGGGCTACCTCAGGGACAGAATAGACAGAAATCCCTGCTCATGTGGGACTTGTTTTCTAAGGAGGGAGACACTAAATACTGTAAAGGTTGACATATGATGGCGATGAGTGCAAAGGAGAGAAAACAGGTGGGGAAGAGGGAGTGCCTGGGTTGGGGAAGATGGTTGCAGTTTTATATAGGGTGGTCAGCGAAGGTCTCCTTGAGAAGGGGACATTTGTGTGAAGACCTGAAGAAGGCACCAGAAGGAACAGCAAATTTGAGGTAGGAGTGTGCCTGGTGCCTTAGCAGAACAGGAAGGAGGTCAGTGTGGCTGGAGTAGAGGGGGTAGAGGGGCCCAAGGCATGTGTCTTAGGGGAAGGGGTCAGAGAGAAAGGGGTTGGTATAGAGAGTGTAGGACCTTGTAGGCCGTTGTAAGAACTTTGACTTTGACTCTTAGCCTTTTTTTTTTTTTGGCCTCACTGCGCAGCTTGGGGGATCTTAGTTCCCCGACCAGGGATAGAACCTGGGCTTCAGCAGTGAAAGTGCCAAGTCCTCACCCCTGGACCGCCAGGGAATTCTCTAGACTTATTTTTAAAAAGGATCTCTCTGGCTGCTGTGTTGAGAATAGAAGGGGATTGGGGAAGAGCAAAGGTTGAAACATAGAGACCATTGCAATAACCAAGGTGGGAAAATGTGGTGGCTTGGACCAGGGAAGTAGCAGTGGAGGTCATGAGAAATGGTCAGATTCTAGAGGAAATTTGAAGGTTTGGTATGCTAATAGGGTAGGAGAGGAAGATCAAGCATAGCTCCAATGATGTGGTTTGAGTAGCACACTTAAAAAAACTCTTGGGGGGCTTCCCTGGTGGCACAGTGGTTGGGAGTCCACCTGCCGATGCAGGGGACGTGGGTTCGTGCCCTGGTCCGGTAGGATCCCACGTGCCGTGGAGCGGCTGGGCCCGTGAGCCATGGCCGCTGAGCCTGCGCGTCCAGAGCCTGTGCTCCGCAATGGGAGAGGCCACAGCAGTGAGAGGCCCGCGTACCGCAGAAAAACCCAAAAAAACTCTTGGGGACCTACCTGGTGGCACAGGGAACAATCCACCTGGTTGAGAATCTGCTAGCCGATGCGGGGGACGTGTGTTCGAGCCCCGGCCCAAGAAGATCCCACATGCCGCGGAGCAACTAAGCCCGTGCGCCACAACTACTGAGCCCGTGCACCTAGAGCCCGTGCTCCGCAGCAAGAGAAGCCACTGCCATGAGAAACTCGCGCACCAGGACGAAGAGCAGACCCCGCTCACCGCAACTAGAGAAAGCCTGTGCGCAGCAACAAAGACCCAACGCAGCCAAAAATAAATAAATAAAATAAATAAATTTATTTTAAAAAAAAAAGTAACTCTCAACTTAAAAAAAAAAGTTTTATTTTCGACGATTTCAAACATATACATAAGTAGACAAAAATAGTATAGGAAACCCTATGTAGCTACCAATGGGCTTCAACAATTTTCAACTTATGGTCGTTGTTATTTCTTCAATGCCCCCACCTCTCTCCATCCCATATTACATTGAAGCAAATCTCAGACTTTGTTTCATGAAATTTGTAAATCCTTCAGTGTATTTCTTCAAAAATATGTCCCCCCCCCCTTTTTTTGTTTTTTTAAATTGAAGTATAGTTGATTTACAATATGTTAATTTCTGCTGTACAGCAAAGTGATTCAGTTATACATATATATATGCACGTTATTTTTTATATTCTTTTACATTGTGGTTTATCACAGGATATTGAATATAGTTCCCTGTGCTATACAGTAGGACCTTGTTGTTTATCCATCCTGTATATAATAGTTTGCATCTGCTAATCCCAAACTCCTAATCCATCCCTTCCCAAACCCCCTCCCCCTTAGCAGCTACACGTCTGTTCTCTGTGTCTGTGAGTCTGTTTCTGTTTCATAGATAGGTTCATTTGTGTCATATTTTAGATTCCACATGTAAGTGACATCACATGATGTTTGTCTTTCTCTTTCTGACTTACTTTACTTAGTATGATAATCTCTAGGTCCATCTATGTTGCTGTAAATGACATTATTTCATTCTTTTTTATGGCTGATATTCCATGGTATATATATACACCACATCTTCTTTATCCATTCATCTGTCAATGGACAGTTAGGTTTCTTCCATGTCTTGGCTATTGTAAATAGTGCTGCTATGAATTTTGGGGTGCATGTATCTTTTTGAATTACAGTTTTGTCCAGATATGTTAAGCCCCCCCTTTTAAATAAACATGCCAGAAAAATATTATTATACCTGTTAACAGTTGGCTCTCACAAAGACCACAGAATGTCAGTAGTGCCACAAAGGGGAAAATTAAGTAAGGCTACTTGAGATGGGTTTTTCAAAGCAAGGAAATGGATAAGATTAAGCAACGATTATGGCACAATAATGCAGGGTTGGTGAACACAACGAAACAATAGTCTTCAAACAAGCCTTGATAAGCAAACTGTAGTGTAATAAGTGAGCAATCTGTAATCCTGAAAGCGGAGCTGTTTGCCCAGGTGAACAAACTGTTTGCTTAGATAAATTGGTTCGCATGCATTTCCGGGGGTAAATAATGAATTATTTATTCTTTTTCAGACTTATCCTTCTAGGCAAGACTTTCTTGGAACAAACCATTAAGTCATGTTGAAATGCATAGTTTCCGTTCTCATGTCTAATAGAATTTAAAATACCTCGTATGGTTAAATAGCCAATCAATGAATAGATTTCCTTACCTGTCTCATGAAAATATCTTTTCTTGTTTTTTCAAGTCAGGATCCAAGTGAGGTTTACACATTGCACTTGATTTTGTGTGTTTAAGTCTCTTTGAAGCTGTAGCTTCCTTCCTGTCTCGTTTTATTCCACTAAAATTAACTTTTGACAAAGCTAGGTCACTGTCTTTCAGAGTTCCTGCAGTCTGGATTTCACTGATCGTATCCCTGTGGTGTCATTTAACATGCTCCTTTGCCCCACAAATCCCCTTTTACTTTGTAGTTAGAACTACTGATCTAAGCTGTTCAGCCTAAATAACTATGGCAAACAGTGGGAAGATGGCAGAGTAAGAAGCACTAGGAATCTGTCTCCCCACCTGGACAACAGTTGCACTGGCAGTGTCTGTCTGATATAACTGTTTTGGAACTCTGGAGTCTGTTGAAGGCTTAACAACTTCCAGAGGAAAGCTTGATGGTAAATTGCGGTTCATTTCAGTCAATCTCATCTCTCAGCACAGTAGAAGCTACCCATCCAACACCCCCAGCCGTGTGACAGGCTGCTATGTTGTGTTCCAGGAGCAATTTGCATGCAGCTTGTGGGAGCTAGAGGGCAGCAAGGACCCTGTCCTCCAAATGTCAGGGATCTGTGCTCTGATCACTGATTGCCGCTTTTTTTTTTTTTTTTTTTTTTTTCGGTACGCGGGCCTCTCACTGTTATGGCCTCTCCCGTTGCGGAGCACAGGCTCCGGACGCGCAGGCTCAGCGGCCATAGCTCACGGGCCCAGCAGCTTCGCGGCATGTGGGATCTTCCCGGACCGGAGCACGAATCCGTGTCGCCTGCCGGACTCTCAACCACTGTGCCACCAGGGAAGCCCTGATTGCCGCCTTTGATCGCAGACAAAGAGGTGGGCAGCTGAGGTTGTTGCACCTTCCCCCATTGTTGTAAGCCCCTCTCTCTCCAGCTAAACTGACTTCCAGGTGACTTACCTGGCTGGTACCTTTTCTCCCCCATTCATTTTTACTTTTTCCTCTTTTGAGAGCCAGACATTAAAAACAAGGACGTTGAAAAACAACTACACATATGGGGAAAATTAGGAAGCGACAGTGCATATCCAAGAAGAGGCTCAGAAAAGACCTGAGAAGAACTTAAGTTTACACCTCAGGCTGATCCTCTGCACAGAGACAGCCTACAACAATCAAAAAAAAACCCAACAGGGCTTCTCTGGTGGCGCAGTGGTTGAGAGTCCGCCTGCCGATGCAGGGGACACAGGTTCGTGCCCCGGTCCGGGAAGATCCCACATGCCGCGGAATGGCTGGGCCTGTGAGCCATGGCTGCTGAGCCTGCGCGTCCGGAGCCTGTGCTCTGCGACAGGAGAGGCCACAACAGTGAGAGGCCCGCATACGGCAAAAAAAAAAAAAGTAAAAAAAAACCCAACAACCTGAAACTTCCATGAAAACAATAAAAACAACAAACCCTGGGGGAGGGGAAGAATCTGATGTCCAGAATTACCACTTCCTTAGATTCAAATGTCCAGTGTTCAACCAAAAAAAAATCACAAGGCATACAAAGAAACAGGAAAGTATGGCCATTCAAAGGAAAAAAAAATTAACAGTAACTGTCCTTGAAAAAGACCTAATGGCAGATATATTAGACAAAGACTTTAGAACAACTGTCTTAAAATTCTCAAAGAACTAAAGGAAGATATGGAGAAAGTCAAGAAGACAATGTGTGAACAAAATGAAAATATCAATAAAGGGATAGAAAACCTAAAAAGAAACCAAAAAGAAATTCTGGAGCTGAAAGGTACAATAACTGAAGTGAAAAATTCAGTTGAGGGATTCAAAGGCAGACTTGAGCAGGCAAAAGAAAGAATTAGTGGGCTTGAATATAAATAATGGAAATTATCAAGTATGAGATACAGAAAAAAAGATTGAAGAAAAGTGAGCACAGCCTAAGGGTCCTGTGGGATACCATCAAGTAAACCAACACACGAATCATGGGTGTCCTAGAAAACGGAGAGAGAGAGAGAGAGCACAGTGAGAGAATATTTGAAGAAATAATGGTTGAAAAATCCCCAAATTTCATGAAAGACATGAATATAAATATCCAGAAAGTTCAACAAACTCCAGGTAACATGAACTCAGAAAGAGCTGCCCTGAGACACATTATAATCAAACTTTCAAAAGACAAAGAGAGAATCTTGAAAGCAGCAAGAGAGAAGCAAATCATCACATACAAAGGATGCTCAATAAGATATCCAGAAAATTACTCATCAGAAACTTTGGAGGCCAGAAGACAGAGGGTCAAAGGGCTGAAAGGAAAAAAACCTGTCAACTAAGAATTCTATACCCAGCAAAATTGTCCTTCAAAAGTGAGGGAGAAGTTAAGACATTCCCACATAAATGAAAGCTGAGGGAGTTCCTGACCACTAGACCTGCCTGCAAGAAATGCTCAAGTGAGTCCTGCAGAGTAGAATTAAGACACTAGATAGTAACTTGAAGCTGTATGGAGAAATAAAGATCTCAATAAAGGTAAATACATGGGCAATTATAAAAGCTAGTATTGTAACAATGGTTTGTAACTGTGCTTTTTGTTTTCTACATGATTTAAGGAACTAATACATTTAAAGAGTAAAACCCCAATTATTAGTAAAAGCTAGTATAACTGTAACTTTGGTTTGTAACTCTAAGTCTTGTTTTCTACCTTATTGAAGAGACTAATCCATTACAAATAATTATTCGTTTATTTAGGGGGCACACAATATTTCAATATGTAATATTGTGACATTAATAACCTAAAGGGGGTGGGGATGGAGCTGTAAATGAACAGAGTTTTGTGTGTTATTGAAGATAAGGTGGTATAAATGCAAATTAGAGTGTTATAACTTTAGGGAGTTAAATGTAATCCCATGGTAACCACAAAGAAAACAGCTATGGAATATACACAAAAGGAAATGTGAAAGGAATTTAAACATTTTACTACAAAAAATCAACTAAACACAAAAGAGGACAGTAATGCAGGAAATGAGGGACAAAAAAGCTAAAGAGCATACAGAAAACAAATAGCACAATGACGGAAGCATGTCCCTCCTTATCAGTAATTACTTTAATTGTAAATGATTAAACTCTCCAATCAAAAGATAGAGATTGGTAGAATGGGTAAAAATATATGATCCAACTGTATGCTGTCTACAAGACACTCACTTGAGATCCAAAGACACAAACAGGTTGACAGTGAAAGGATGGAAAAAGATATTTCATGCAAACAGTAAAAGGGAGTGGGGATGGCTATATGGTATCAGACAAAATAGACTTTAAATCAAAAGTTTATAAGAGACAAAGAAGGACATTATATGTTAATAAACGGTTTACTACAGCAAGAAGATATAAAATTATAACATATGCACACCTAATGACCAACTATCAAAATATATAAAGCAAAAATTGAAAGGAGAAATAGTAATAGTTGGAGATTTCAATACTCCATTCATGCTAATGGATAGAACAACTAGACAGTGGATAAGTAAGGAAATAGAGGACTTAACACACAAAAAAACAACTAACTCTAACAGACGTATACAGAGCGCTCTACCCAACAACAATAGAATACACGTTATTCTCAAGTGTACATGGGACACTTTCCAGGATAGACCATAAGTTAGGTGGCAAATGAAGTCTCAACAGATTTAAAATAAAGATACGTACAAAGTATTTTTCTTATCTGACCATAATGGGATGAAGTTAGAAATTAATCACAAAAGGAAAACTGGAAAATTCACCAAGTTGTGGAAATTAAACAACACTTTCAAACAAGCAATAATTCAAAGAAGAAATCATGGGGAAAATTAGAAGTAGTGGAAGCAATACTAAGGGGGAAATTTATAGCTATAAATGCTTACATTAAAAAATAAGAAAGATACTAAATCAACAATCGAACTTTACAACTTAAGGAACTAGAAAAAGAAGAGCAGACAAGCCCAAAGCTAACAGAAAGAAGGAAATAATAAATATTAGAGCAGAGATAAACAAAATAGAGAATAGAAAACAATAGAGAAGACCAATGAAACCAAAAGTTGGTTCTTCTAAAAGGTCAACAAAATTAACAAACCTTTACCTAGGTGGACTAAGAAAAAAGAGACTTAATTTATTAAAATCAGAAATGAAACTGGGGTTATTACTACCGATTCTACAGAAAGGATTATAAGAGAGTATTGTGAACAATTGTACCCTAACTAATTGGGTAACCTAGATGAAACGGACAAATTCCTACAAACACAAAACCTACCAAGACTAAATCATAAAGAAAGAGAAAATTTGAAAAGACCTGTAACTAGTCAAGAGATTGAATCAGCAATAAGAAAGATCTCTCAACAAAGAAAACCCTTGACCTGATGGCTTCACTGGTCAATTCTACCAAATGTTTAAAAAAGAACGAATACCAGTTCTTCTCAGACTTTTCCCAAAAAAATTGAAGAGGAGGGAACACTTTCTAACACATTCTGTGAGACCAGCATTAATCAGATACCAAAGCCAGACAAAGATACTATAAGAAAAGAAGACTACAGGCCAATATCCTTATGAACATTGATTCAAAAATCCTCAAGAAAATGCTAGCAACATAATTTATCAGCATATTAAAAGGACTATAAACCAAGGCCAAGTATGAGATTTATTCCTAGAATGTAAGGATGGTTCACCAAATGAAAGTCGATCAATGTAATATACCACATCAACAGAATGAAAGAAAAAATAAACACACATGATCATCTTAATGCAGGAAAAGCATTTGACAAAATTCAACATCCTTTCATGATAAAACACTCAACAAACTAGGAATAGAAGGAAACTACCTCAACATAATTAAAGTCATATATGAAAAATCCACAGTGCCATAGTCAATGGTGAAAGACTGAAAGCATTTCCTGTAAGATCAGGAACAAGGCAAGAATGTCTGTTCTCACTGCTTCTATTCAATATGGTACTAGGGAAGTTCTAGCAGACCAGTTAGGCAAGAGAAAGAAATGAAAGACATCCAAATTGGAAAGGAAGAAGTAAAATTATCTCTATTTGCATATATGATCTTGTATGTAGAACACCCTAAAGATTACACACACAAAAAAAACTTTCAAAAAAAAAAAAAACCTTTCAGAGCTAACAAATGAATTCAGCAAAGTAGCAGGATACAAATTCAACACACAAAAGTCAGTTTCATTTCTATACGTGAACAGTGAACAATCTGAAAAGGAAATTACAAAAACAGTTCTATTTATAATAGCATCAAAAAGAATAAAATACTTAGGAATTAACCAAGAAAGTGAAGGATTTGTACAATGAAAATAACAGAACATCGCTGAAAGAAATTAAAGAATGCTCTTGGCATTCCTTGGCTTATAGCTGCACCACTCCAGTCTCTGCCTCCATCTTCACATGGCTTTCTTCTGTGTGTGTGTGTGTGTGTGTGTGTGTGTGTGTCCCCTCTCCTCCCCTTATAAAGATACCAGTCATTGGATTTAGGGCCTACTGTAATATTCAGTATGACCTTACTTAACTGATTATGTCTGCAAAGAACTTATTTCCAAATAAGGTCACATTTTGAGGTTCTGAGTAGACAAGAATTTTGGGGGGACACTATTCAACCCCACACAGCTACCTTGAGCAACTACTAATATCAAACTCATTTATGAATCCCTCCAGAATCACAACTTGGACTATTTGAAAGAGAGAGAGAGAGAATGCATTTCACTGCCGGGAAATATTTCATTATGCAATAACTTTCGGTGTTCTTTCATCTGAGAGGAAAATTCCTCTTTTCTCTTACGTAAGTGCTTCTGTCACTCAACTCCTTCCCATCCTCCAAAGCTTGACAGAGTGTTTATCTCTGGCTTTGATAATGGTGCAACTCACAGGACTTTATGATATTTGTTTCAAAAACATAGGGCAAGGGCTGTGGAGAAGTATTTCTCTGAGGCCTGACTTAGGGTTTTGGATTGTCCTGAACCATTGCTGAGTGCCAGATCTGTGTGTGTGTGTGTGTGTGTGTGTGTGTGTGTGTGTGGTGTGTGTGATGTGTGTGACACTCTAAAATGTGCCCTCTTGCCTAAGTCTTGCCCAAGAAAATTGTGAATGCTATTCTAAATTTAAAAAGCTAAAGAGGCATAGCAACCAAATGCAGTGCATGGACCTAGATTGCCTTTTAGTTAAAACACAAATAAGCTTCAGAAGACATTCTTGGAACATTTGGGAATGTTCAAACAAAGATACATATTCAATGATATTATGAAACTATTGTTAACTTTTTGTTATTTTTTAATATGATTATGATAATCTTGTCCTCTCTTGCCATTTTATTTTTATAATGCTTACTGAAAGTGGTTTCTGCTACCAGGGATGGAAAACTTCTTGCAAGTAACAGCCGTATTGTTTTTAAAGTAATGAAAGTGAGATGTACATTTTAATGAAACTTGTGTAGAGATTTGGGTTTCCAGAGACTTAATTTTCTTATATGTGATAATGGTATTGTGTCTCTATAGAGGATTGTCCTTATTCTTGGAAGATGCATGTTGAAATGTGTAGGGGTGAAAAGTCATGATGTCTAAATTTACTTTCAAGGATTCAACAACAGTACAAGTGGCAGGGTGGGGAGGAAGAGAGAGCAAGCAAATATGGCAAAAAGTTAATAATTGTTTGACCTGGGTGGAGAGTATATGGGTATGTGTTGTTCTATTCATTAAACTTTTCTATGTGTATGGAATTTTTTTTTTGGCACGCAGCTTGTGGGATCTTAGTTCCCCAATCAGGGCTTGAACTCGGGCTGTGAACCTAAAACTGCTCTGAAAAAAATAGTCTATTAAAATTTTTAAGGGGAAAAGTAGCAAAAGATTTAGAATTTTTGAGGACTTGATGAGTTCTCAGAGGGTGAACAGAGTTTTGATTGGAATGACCAATCGTCGTTTATGAGATGAGCACATGTGGGCACCATACACCTCCTGATTTTATGTAGTGGGCAATGATGCCTGCCCTCCCAGGCCTGAGATGGGGGTTGAGGTGGGAAACATCCCTCACACATTAATAATAGAGAAGAAACACCTTGAGAATGTAAAGGTTTGTGCTTTTAAAATTTGTTAAAATGTGTTGTACATTGTTACTGAACTTGGAATTGGGTCTGCTCACCCAATGCACAGCAAAGCCAATGTACTGACGCCAGGTTGTGGTGAAGGAAAGTACAGTGTTTATTTGCAGGGCACCAAGCAAGGAGAATGGGCAGCTAGTGCTCAAAAGACCTGAACTCCCTGATGGCTTTCAGGCAAGGTTTGATTTGTTTTTTTTTTTTTTAATTTTTAAATTTTTTATTTTATTGAAGTATAGTTGATTTACAATGTTATGTTAATTTCTTCTGTACAGCAAAGTGACTCAGTTATACATACATACATATATATAATATTATATATTCTTTTCCATTATGGTTTGTCACAGAATACTGAATATAGTTCCCTTTGCTATACAGTAGGACCCTGTTGTTTATCCATCCTATATATAATAGTTTGCATCTGCTAATCCCAACTCCTAATCCATCCCTTCCCAAACCCCCTCCCCCTTAGCAACCAGCAGTCTGTTCTTTTTTTTTTTTTTTTTTTAATTTATTTATTTATTGCGGTACGTGGGCCTCTCACTGTTGTGGCCTCTCCCGTTGCGGAGCACAGGCTCCAGACGCACAGGCTCAGCAGCCATGGCTCACGGGCCTAGCTGCTCCACGGCATGTGGGATCTTCCCGGACCGGGGCACGAACCCGTATCCCCTGCATCGGCAGGCAGACTCTCAACCACTGCGCCACTAGGGAAGCCCCCAGAAGTCTGTTCTTTATATCTGTGAGTCTGTTCCTGTTTCCTAGATATGTTGATTTGTATCTTATTTTAGATTCCACATATAAGGGATATCATATGGTATTCGTCTTTCTCTTTCTGACTTCACTTAGTACAATAATCTCTAGGTCCATCCACGTTGCTGCAGATGGCATTATTTCATTCTTTTTAATGGCTGAGTAGTATTCCATTGTATATATATATACCACATCTTCTTTATCCATTCAACTTTTTTTTTTTTTTTTTTGCGGTACACGGGTCTCTCACTGTTGTGGCCTCTCCCGTTGCGGAGCACAGGCTCCGGACGCACAGGCTCAGCGGCCATGGCTCACGGGCCTAGCCGCTCCGCAGCATGTGGGATCTTCCCGGACCGGGGCACGAACCCGCGTCCCCTGCATCGGCAGGCGGACTCTCAACCACTGCGCCACCAGGGAAGCCCTATCCATTCAACTTTGATGGACATTTAGGTTGTTTCCATGTCTTGGCTATTGTAAGTAGTGCTGCTATAAACATAACGGGTGCATGTATCTTTTCAAATTATAGTTTCTTCTGGGTATATGCCCAGGAGTGGGATTGCTGGGTCATATGGCAACTCTATTTTTAGTTTTTTAAGGAACCTCCATACTGTTTTCCATAGTGGCTGCAACAATTTACTTTCCCACCAACAGTGTAAAAGAGTTCCCTTCTCTCCACACCCTCTCTAGCATTTGTTATTTGTAGACTTCCTAATCATGGCCATTCTGACTGGCATGAGGTGGTACCTCATTGTAGTTTTGATTAGACAAGGGTTTTTAAAGGCAACTTTAGGGATGTGGGTTGCAGGGTACCTGATCAGCTGGTGGACATTCTTCTGATTCGTTGGTAGTGAGGTAACAGGATGTTTGGGGCATCAACATCATCAACCTTCTGGGCTCAGTTAGTCTGGGGTCCATGTGCTTGTAGTTAGCAGTTTCCATCTGGTGAAAGTCTGGTTTCTGTAAAAAACCAGTAATATGCATCAGACATTGTTATCTATGTCCTTTAGCGGGGAACTAAAACTCCTGTGACTCTGCTATATGGCTGACCTATTGTTTAAATTGTTACCAAGTTCCTGGCCGAACAGTTTTTCTTTGTTACTACATGTTCACATTTTCCTAATCATTAACTCTTTTTCTTTTTTTTTTTTGCGGTACGCGGGCCTCTCACTGTTGTGGCCTCTCCCGTTGTGGAGCACAGGCTCCGGACACGCAGGCTCGGCGGCCGTGGCTCACGGGCCCAGCCGCCCCGTGGCATGTGGGATCTTCCCGGACCTTGGCACAAACCCATGTCCCCTGCACTGGCACGCAGACTCTCAACCACTGCGCCACCGGGGAAGCCCCAAGATGCTATTTTTAAAAAAACAATTCTACTGCTAAAAAGCAAGAACAACAACAAAAACTAGCTCAGCTACTTTACTGTGTGACCTTGGGCAAGTTATATCAACTCTCTGAGGCTTCATTTCCTTTTGTATAAAAAAGTTAATAAATAATATCTTGCTCAGAGGATTGCAGTGGGATTGAAAAGTTGAGTATTAAATGGATAATGCCTGTAAAGCTCTTGGCATATTCCTGGCTCATTGTAAGTGTTCTGTAAATGTTAGCTGTTATTGCTGTCACTTTTAGTTCTGTGAGTCAGTGACACCAAATTAAAAGTTCCCCCAGCTGATGGAGGAAAAACTGAATCACGTTCTCTCGCGCTCCTGATTTTGTGTGATGTTTGTGTTTAATCTGTTGACGGAATTGCTAGATTTTCTAATTCTGAGCCCACATTTCTTTCCCTAGAAAAATTCAACTTGGATATGGTATAGTCATCTTTTAATATACTGTGGCATTCTCCTTTTCCTGATGATGTAGTTAGTTATGCAGAAAATCCAGTAGACAGTTTTTGTTTTTAAAGGGAGGTGGAATGAGAGAATTTGTGAAGGTGGCTTTTCTCCCTCTTGGAAACAAAAGAAAGTGAACTTCCTCCAGCTCTTTTGTCTGAATCTGGGTATTTCTCTGCATTTTGTTTCTTGGTTTATTGCTTTTCTCTACATCAAAGGCTTCTCACTAATTTAACAGAATTAGATATCCCGAAATGCCTATTGCTTCCTTCTCTGCACATTCTCTTTTGTGTCGCTTTGTTTCATTCTTTTATTGGCTAATATTTCTTGATTTCAAGAGCGTGTCTTTACCTTTAATCTGGTTAGAATTCTCTGCAGAAGAAATCATCTTTGAAGTGTCTCTTTTCTTTCCCTCGCTTAGGGTCGCTGTCCTGTGACTTGAAGGTCCAAATTCGCTCTCCCCCACCCTTCCCAAGCCTGTTTGATCACAGGTCAAGTAAATACCACTGGAGAAGAAAGGATTTATTTATTGAGCACCTTGTGAGCGTGTAGAATCCCCACCAATATCTTGCAAGGGGAGTTGGCTGCTCCCATTTACAGAAGGGAAAACTGAGGCTCATAAAGGATAATTTGGGGGGGTGCAGGATTGAGTTTGGAACAGATATTCTTACAATTACATCACATTATCTCTTTAGTGGTTGGCATCTCCATGGCTTGAATCCATCCTGAAGGGTAGCATAGTATAGATTTAGGATTTGGAGTCTGATCTTCATTTTCACCTTCAGTAGCTCTTACATCCTGGGAAATTTATTTCACTTTTTCTGAACTTTTGCTCTCTTATATGTAAAATGGTGCTATTTTTAGTCCTTCCACTAAAACTTGGTGAGACTCCATTAGGTGATTCAGTGTAGAGTTCTCACCACAGTGTTGGGTACATAGTTAATATTACAGCTCTTCTCTCTCTCCCGTTTCCTTCCTCTTCCCCCTCCCTCTCCCCTTCCTCTTTCCCCTTTTCTCCATCTCCCCACTTTCCTTGCTCTCACCCTCCTCTTTCCTTTCCATCTCCTCTCCCTTCTCTCCTTCCATCACCCGTCACCTCCTCTTCTCCTTTTATTCCTCATCACTAACCCCCTTTTCACTTTTTTTTAAATTAATTTATTTTTGGCTGAGTTGAGTCTTTGTTGCTGCGCGCGGGCTTTCTCTAGTTGCGGTGAGCGGGAACTACTCTTCGTTGCGGTGCGCGGGCTTCTCACTGCGGTGGCTTCTCTTGCTGCAGAGCACAGGCTCTAGGCATGCGGGCTTCAGTAATTGAGGCTCACGAGCTCTAGAGCGCAGGCTCAGTAGTTGTGGCGCACAGGCTTAGTTGCTCCGCGCATGTGGCATCTTCCCGGACCAGGGCTCGAACCCGTGTCCGCTGCATTGGCAGGCAGATTCTTAACCGCTGTGCCACCAGGGAAGCCCCTTTTCACTTCTTTTATTTTGTGAGGCTGCTAGTTTCCTTGAATAGGAGAAATAGTTAATAGGTGCATTCCTGGAAGGATTAGGTGTGGTTGGTGTTGAGTAGAAAGGAGTAACGGTGGTGCAAGGGAGAGAATATGATCAGCTGAAACAGATCCAACGTCCAATGAAAGTATCAGTGACAGAGTTGACTCAAGTTAAGGCAAGCAGCAAGGATATCTATTTCTTGTGTTAGGATAGGGGTAATAATTAACGAACAAGCATGGTATTTCCTTGAAGATAAGAATGTGTCAGGTCCCATGCATTTGCCAAGGGAAAATGGCAAAAAGGAAACAGGGATAACGCTATAGAATTAGCTTTCCAGTTTTGCATATTATCTATAACTTTTTACTCCTATAATGAGAGGACTAATGTGGAAATCCCACAGTACACACAGTGAACTTGGATCATTCAGGTTTTTTTAAATTAATTAATTAAAAATTTTTTGGCTGCGTTGGTCTTCGTTGCGGTGCGCTGGCTTCTCATTGCTTGGCTTCTCTTGTTGCGGGGCATGGGCTCTAAGCACCTGGGCTTCAGTAGTTGTGGCGCACGGGCTTAGTTGCTCTGCGACATGTGGGATCTTCCCGGACCAGGGATGGAGCCCGTGTACCCTGCATTGGCAGGCGGATTCTTCACCACTGCACCACCAGGGAAATCCCGATCATTCCGTTTTGAAACTCACATCAACCCATAATATTTGCGTTGTCACACTAAAACATTTCTACTGTATTCTCCTCCTAAAAAAAAAATCAAACACTGAAATTCCACTAACCTGAGATCCCCAATGAATCTTTTCCTAGAATCTTTGAGTGTTAAAAATAGCCTCTTGTGGAATTCCCTGGTGTGGTCCAGTGGTTAAGACACCGTACTTTCACTGTGGAGGCCCAGGTTCAATTCCTGGTCAGGGAACTAAGATCCCACAAGGTGTGTTCTGTGGCCAAAGAAAATGAAAACAAAAACAAACAAAACAAAGAAACACCACCTCTTGCTTTCTGTGAAAGCCTGGACTCACTGAGAAATTTATGCCAGGCCTGAGAGATAGAAATAGATATAGAGAGAGATAGAGATGAAGGTGGGGTGTGTGGTGGGGGGAGAAAGAAAAAGGAGAGCTCAGGTGGTTTTTTTCTTTCTTTTTTTAGTGTGGGGTGTGGGAACAGAAACAGTGAGAGTCATGGCAGATACCCAGTGTTAGGAGGAGGATGGAGGTCTGCAGGTTGCCAGAGAAGTGGACCGTTGATTCTATCCCTTACAGTTCAGTAGTACCCGTAGGATCATCAGGGAAATAGCCATACTGTTCTGATCATCTTCTATTCAGCCCACCTGAAACGGTATGAGAGGACCAAATAAACAACACCCAACACTGCACAGTTGAGAATGATAGCAGTATATAAGCCACATATATTCACAGCCTGGGGGAAGAGGACATTGCACACCGCACAGGGCCACCCAGGGGTTGCACTTAGGTGCAGAGTGAATAGACAGGGGCTGTAGGAAGCAGGCTTTGTAGTAATGAGGAGGAGGCGTGACCTGGTTCTCTTAGTTTGATGGAAAAATCCAGTCGTGAAAATTCATGAGGTTGATGCAGGGGGGGTAATATGCATATAGATTAATCCCTGGGAGGTGTCTAGGACTTTGTGATTAGTATCAAGAACATTCAATCTCTAGAAGAGAAGAACTCATTGTCCTGCCGACTGAATGATAGTCCAGGCCGTGGGACACAGTGTAAGCACCGAAGAAACTTCCTTTTATTCTTGTTTTTTAAAAGAGCTTTACCGGGGCTTCCCTGGTGGCGCAGTGGTTGAGAGCCCGCCTGCCGTTGCAGGGGACACGGGTTCGTGCCCCGGTCCGGGAAGATCCCACATGCCGCGGAGCGGCTGGGCCTGTGAGCCATGGCCGCTGAGCCTGCGCGTCCGGAGCCTGTGCTCCACAACGGGAGAGGCCACAACAGTGACAGGCCCGCGTATCGCAAAAAAAAAAAAAAAAAAAGAGCTTTACCGAAGTATCATTTGCGTACTGCTCAAAAATCCACCTGTTTGGTGTATACAGAGCATTGCAGAAAGAAATTAAGAAGCCCTAAATCAATGGAAAGGCATTCCATGTTCATGGATGAGGAGACAACATTGTTAAGATGACAATACTCCCCAAGTTGATCTTGTTATTATTTCTGCTGCTTTCTCTCTTCTCCTTCTGGTAGTCCCGTGTTTGTACGTTGCTAAACCTGATAGTGTCCCACAGGTCCCTGATGCCCCGTTGAATTTTCTTCATTCTTTTTCTTTCTTTTCTTCAGATTGGTTAAAACTCTACTGATCTAGCACCGAGTTCATTGATTCTTTTGCTGGCTCAGATCTGCTGTTGGGCCCCTCTAGTGAGTTTTTTAAATTTTTGTTATTATACTTTCAAACTCCAGAATTTCCATTTGGTCCTTGTGAAAAAAACAATTTCTAACTCTCTCTTGATATTCTCTATCTGATGGATCAATATCATCAAACTTTCTTTTAAATCTATGGCATGGCTTGTTTTTAGTTCTTTGAACATATTCATAATACACTCTTTGGAGTCTTTGTCTGGTAAGTCTACCATCTAAACCTCTGAAAGACAGTTTCTACTGACTGCTTTTTTTCCTGTGTAAAGTACCCTTTTCTGTTTCTTGGCATATCTTGTAACTTTTTGTTGAAATTGGACATTTTATTTTTAACTTTTAAAAATATTGAGGTATAGTTGATGTACAATATTATATGAGTTTCACGTATACAACATAGTGATTTACAATTTTTAAAAGTTATACTTCATTCATAGTTATTATAAACTAGTGGCTATATTCCCTGTGTATACATAGTAGTTTGTGCCTCTTAATCCTCTGACCCTGTTTTGTCCTTCCCTCTCCCCACTGGTAACACTAATTTGTTCTCTGTATCTGTGAATCTGCTTCTTCTTTGTGATATTCAGTAGTGTGCTTTATTTTTTATTTTTAAAATTATTTATTTATTTATTTTGGCTGTGGTAAATAAATAAATTTATTTATTTTGGCATCATGTGGGATCTTAGTTCCCTGACCAGGGATCGAACCCCTGCCCCCTGCAGTGGAAGTGCCAAGTCCCAACCACTGGACTGCCAGGGAATTCCCTCTTAGCTCACTTATTTTTTTAAAGGTAATGGGGACTCCTGGGATGGTGGAGTTGTTAATATATTTTAATATGTTTTGTTTATTTGGTTGCGCCGGCTCTTAGTTGCGGCAGCCAGGCTCCTCAGTTGCAGCATGCATGTGCGATCTAGTTACCTGAGCAGGGATCAAACCGGGGCCTCCTGCATTGGTAGCATGGAATCTTAACCACTGTGCCAGCAGGGAAGTCCCTTAGCTCACTTTTAAATTGGGTTATTTGTCATTTTATTATTGAGGTGTCAAAGTGCTTTATATATTCTAGATACAAGTTCCTTATCTGACACCTGACCTGCAAATACTTTTCTCCCATTCTGGCAGTTTTCATTTTCTGAAAATTAAAGTATAAATTTTGATAAGGTCCAATCTGTAAACAGCTTCTTTTGTCATTTGTCCTTTTAGTGTTATAAATAAGAACTAATTTCTTAACCCAAGGTCTTAAAGATTTACTCGTATTTTCTTCTAAGAATTTTATAATATCAGCTCTTAAAATTAAGTGTATGACCCATTTTGACTTAACTTTTGCATATGGTGTGAAATGAGGTATCCAACTTCTTTATTTTGCATGCAGATATGCTTGTTTCAGCACCATTTGTTGCAAAGATTATTCTTGCCCCATTGAACTATCTTAACATGTTGTTGAAGATCAACTGCAAATGTGAAGGATTAGTTCTGGACTTTCAATTAGAGTTCAGTGACCTAAAAAATAAATAATAATTATAAGGTTCATTTTTTTCTTTTTTTAAATTGGAGTATTGTTGCTTTACAATGTTGTATTAGTTTCTGCTGTACAGCAAAGTGAATCAGCCATATGTATACATATATCCCCTCTTTTTTAGATTTCCTTCCCATTTAGGTCACCACAGATCATTGAGTAGAGTTCCCTGTGCTATACAGTAGGTTCTCATTAGTTACTTATTTTATACATAGTAGTGTATATATGTCAATCCCAATCCCCCAGTTCATCTAAGGTTCATTTTTTTTCTATAAATTATTTTCCATTTTTTCTTTGTCATAGCAGGTGATATTGAATATGTCAGTTATTTAGCATGTATTGTCTGAAATGTGGTAATTTTTTTGTTTGTTTTTGGTAGAAGCATCTCTAGAGATTGGTTTTAAATCTTTTTCTGCCGATGCTTTAGTAAAAGGCTAAAGATTTATACAGTCTGAGAACCTGCCATTTCTCCCACTTCCTCCTCCATTTCTCTGCCAATGCTTTAGACTTTTCAGCATTCTTCAACTAGGAATGCATGTGTGCGTGCATTGTGCAGGCGTGTGTGTGTGTGTGTGTGTGTAATCTTGCCCTTTTTCAGTTGTGTAAATTCAGTGCCATGAACAAGTATGTGGGGACTTCCCTGGTGGCTCAGTGGTTAAGAATCTGCCTGCCAACACAGGGACACGGGTTCGAGCCCTGGTCCGGGAAGATCCCACATGCTGCGGAGCAACTAAGCCCGTGTGCCACAACTACTGAGCCTGTGCTCTAAAGGCGGCAAGCCACAGCTACTGAGCCTGCGCTCTAGAGCCCATGAGCCACAACTACTGAGCCCACGTGCCTAGAGCCCGTGCTCGGCAACAAGAGAAGCCACCGCAATGAGAAATCCACGCACCACAACGAAGAGCCAACACAGCCATAAATAAACTAATTAATTAATTAATTAAAAAAAAAAAACCAAGTATGTGAAGGCTTTGGGATTACATTTCCCCCCAGGGTAATATTTCCTTATAATCTGTTCAGAGAGTCAAAAATGAAAACTTCTTTGGAACCACGAGAGACGATTTTCTGGTCCCCATTAACTGCATAGCCCTTACAGTGTCCTGGTTTCCTTTTATTTATTTATTTTTATTAAATTTTTTTAATTAAAAAAAATTTAATTTAAATATTGATTTTTAGGTCCTGGTTTCAAGTGAGGCTCTGCGTTACTGGCTTTAAATCACAGGGGACAAATATTGTACCTCCTCCCTGCGCGGTGATTAAAAGTCTGTGTATCTCTTCCCCAGATGGTGACTGAAAGTCCATCACCAGGTCCCATGGATTTATTAGATAGGCACTGGGTGTTTCTGACCAGGATAAAATTTAGTGATGAGTCTTTGAGGCACTTCATTATTTCTGACACCTGTGAATTTAACCTTCTTTGAATGAGGCCCAGTTAGTGAGGGAAATGATATTCTTCTAAAATTCCTGTTTGTTTTAAAAAGGAGAGTAGTCCTTTAGAAAAATGCCAAGGATGTGTTGGATTCCGTACTTAGGACTGAGGCCAGGGCAAACGCAGTCCATCCTGTCCTCCCCAAATTACAGTCCCCCAGGGAAGATGGACAGTTTAATTGTAAGTAAAGAAAGGATGAACTGGAAAGACACGATCGGGACTCCTTATACTGGGGAGTCAGAGAATAGCTCCAGGAAGAAATAAAATCTCAGCTAAGTCGGGACGAGACAAATCTTTTATGACAAGGACCAGCCCTCTATACCCTCTGGGACCCTCCTCCCACCCTCACCTCAAGTCCCACCACCGAGGCTTCAGCTGTCAATCAAGCCCCCAGGAGGACAATTGTGATGTGTACTTTTTTAAAAAAATTTTTTAACATCTTTGTTAGTGTGATGTGTATTGATGTTCCATCAGGACCCCGAGGAAGGGAAGGGAAGACAAGAACATCCTGACTGATTAACCTGAGCACGCTGAGACCCTCCCATTTGATACATAGGTTTCTTTGTAGGGGGAAAAAAAAAAAAGACCACACCTGCAGAGAAAGTGGTTTATCGATTGGATCCCCACACAGCGGGAACACGGTGGAGATGCAGGGAAAGGATTTCACCTCTGTCACTCAGAGTATCGCCTTCACGCTTGAGATTTCTTGATTTTCTTCACTGAGGTTTCAGAGGCTTGATTGCATCCATGGCCACGGGTGGATGCGCTGGACAGTAATTGAACACAGTCTTGGGGTCAGCGTTAATGAGTCTGTTTTTCCAGTCAGTCCCATGGAGAGCAAAGGTCTGTTTCTCCTTTGCTCTCTGCTCTTCCCATGTCGACTCCTGCTGTCTCATGCCTGCTCCAAAGACTGTGCTGTCCTCTCTCTGCCCCTCTCTCACCTTCTCTTGCCACTAATCCTTCCCAGATCCTCTTCCTTGCATTTCTCGTCCTGCAAACTCTCTTGCTTCTTCCCTCTCAGACTCTCCTCTCTCCATCTTTTGCCTTTTGCCTTTGTCGCTTCCTCTCTTTACATCTTTTCTCCCCTCTCTCCTCTTCTTCCTCTGTGCCTCACTCTTCCTCCTGTACATTTCTACCTCATCGTATCTCTCCACCTGCCACATCCTTCCTTCTCACTGTGGCACCTGACCCCACCTCTTTATCCAGCTCTGTCTCTTCCCATCCTCCCCGGACGCTCTTACCTTTTTTATTGCTAGCAATACCTCCAAGCTCTGTCCTGGTCAAAGTTTGGAGAGAGTGAGCACCAACGCCTCCAAAAAATACTCCCAGGGGCTTCCCTGGTGGCGCAGTGGTTGAGAGTCCACCTGCTGATGCAGAGGACACAGGTTCGTGCCCCGGTCCGGGAAGATCCCACATGCCGCGGAGCGGCTGGGCCCGTGAGCCATGGCCGCTGAGCCTGCGCGTCCGGAGCCTGTGCTCCGCAGCGGGAGAGGCCACAACAGTGAGAGGCCCGCGTACCGCAAAAAAGAAAAAAAACTACACCCAAGACAGTTAAATCTCCTGTATTCCATATCCCACTATTTTCTGGTTGTACCAAAACCAACCAAACAAGCAAACAAAAAACAACTAGCAAATGATTGTATGCTTTTAAAAAATTACACTTAACAAATGGGATGAGGTAGGATTCCTCTTTCTTTTTTTGGCTGCGTTGAGTCTTTGTTGCTGCGTGCGGGCTTTTCTCTGGTTGCAGCGCGCGCGGGCGGGAGTTACCGGTGCGCGGGCTTCTCATTGCTGTGGCTTCTCTTGTTGCAGAGCTCGGGCTCTAGGCACACGGGCTTCAGTAGTTGTGGCGCACAGGTTTAGTTACTCTGCAAGAGGGACCAGGGCTCGAACCCGTGTTCCCCGCATTGGCAGGCGGATTCTTAACCCCCTGCGCCACCAGGGAAGCCCGGAATTCCTCTTTCTTAAAAATGTTTCTAGAGCTACTAACAACTTGCATTTACAAAGGAGTTGAAAAAAGTATTCCTCTGGAATGTACAAGAAGGGAAACAGGGAGCACTGATAAGGCATGGTATATGATATTAATCAGACTTCTTTTTCTCCTTCTTCATCAGAGCCTGGATTCTCCTTGTTTTTAGTTTCTCCACTTTCTGCAGGTAACTCTTTAGTTTCTTGGTTAGGTACTTCAGCCTGTTTTCTCGCTGTTCCCCTTTTCCCTTTTGTTTGCACTTTTTTTTTTTCCTGCCACCTTTTTGATTTCCTTTCCACTTTTGCAGCACCAGGTTTAGCAGACCACCCCTCTCATCTCCTCCTGGGATCCTCCTTCATAGTCTTGGGCATCATGGCTGTGGGGAGGGTGTGTGCCCCGTGCCTACCGGAAGGGCACGCTGAGGTCCTTCCCAAGATGGGCTGACCTGGCCGCTGTGCTTCTCCCACCACCCAAGCTGCTGGGACCCTCGGCCAAGTAGGGTGGTGGGAGAACCAGATGGAACTGCATTGGACTTGTTATTTATTTTATTTTTTTGCTTTGCTGAGCAGCTTGTGGGATCTTAGTTCCCTGACCAGGGATCAAACTCATGCCCCCTGCAGCAGAAGTGTGGAGTCCTAACCACTAACCGCCGGGGAAGTCCCTGTTACTGATTTTTAATGTAATTCCATCATGGTATGAGAACATAACTTCTATGACCTGAATCCTGCCACATTTACTGTGACTAAAGTTTTGGTCCAGAATATGGCCTATCTTGATAAATGTTCCATGTATACTTGAAAAGAATTTGTATTCTGCTCTTGTAGAGTGCAATGTTCTATACATGTCAATTATGCCAAATTGGTTGATAGTGTTATCCAGTTCTATTATATACTTGCTGATCTTCTCTCTGCTTGTTCTCTGAGTTACTGAGAGAAGGGAATTGAAATCCTGAACTATACTTGAGGACTTACGTTTCACTCTGCAATTCCTTCCGGTTTTGTTTCGTAGATTTGAAATTCTATTATTGAGGGCATCCATGTTTAATAGTTGTATCCACTTAATGAACTGACTTGTTTTTCATATGAGATGATCTTTATTCTTGATAGTGTTTTTTGTTTTTTGTTTTTTTTTTTTTTGTGGTACGCGGGCCTCTCACTGTTGTGGCCTCTCCCGTTGCGGAGCACAGGCTCCGGACCTGCAGGCTCAGCGGCCATGGCCTTGGCGCTCCGCGGCATGTGGGATCTTCCCGGACTGGGGCACGAACCTGTGTCCCCTGCATCGGCAGGCGGACTCTCAACCACTGCGCCACCAGGGAAGCCCTTGATAGTGTTCTTTGATGTGAATTACACTTTGTCTTATATTAAAATAGACATTCTAACTTTTCTTTGAACTACTAGCATGGACATGGTGAGTTTTACTTGTTTGGTGCTGGATCTTTTTTGTCTACCTATACGTATTATTGAGTTTTGTTATCAAATTCAGTTTAGCTCTTTGGAAACAGTTGGATCCTTTCGGTCTTGCTCAGGAATTACTGCCCTTTGTTGCTTGATGTCAGGTGTCTTGAAAACAATGTATTTTGTCTAGTTTTTGTTTGTTTCATGTAGGAGGATAAATTTAGTCCCTGTTACTCCACTTGGAGCAGAAGTGGAAGTGTATCATTTTATTTTTAACCTATCTGTATCATTGTGTTTGCAATGATTATCTTGTAGACACCGTATAGTTGGTTCATGTTTTAATTTTTTTATTTTTAAAAAATATTTATTTATTTATTTATGTATTTTGGCTGCTCCAGGTCTTAGTTGTGGCACTCAGGATCTTTAGTTATGGCATACAAATTTCTGAGTTGTGGCATGCGGCCTCCTCAGTTGCCCGACCAGGGATTGACCCCGGGCCCCCTGCACTGGGAACGTGGAGTCTTACCCACAGGACCACCAGGGAAGTCCCTATTTTTAATCTCTTCGATGATTAGTCTTTAACAATTTAATAATTGGTCTTCCATGGTGTTTTTAGCATTGTTCTAGGGAGTGTAATACTCATACTTAACTCTTCACTGTCTACTTAGAATCAATATTTTGCCACTTCAAGTGAAATGTAGAAACTTTATGATTGTATAGATTCCTTTACCCTCTTCCTTTATGTTATAGTTGTTAATGGAAGAGGCATTTAATTGAGATTTCACGGTTGGTACAGTATTTCAATGGCATTGTGACAACAAGGAGGGAGACAGAAAGAAAAAGTCATTAGAGGTGAGATGGTTAAGGGTGGAGACCCAGTTACTGGGTAATAAGAGAAAGGATGGAGAGGAGGCAGTGACAAGGGTGAAGTTATCAACTGAGGACAGGACTTTTTACAGGGACTGGTTGATGCTGACAACAAGGAAGGGTACCATGTGATAGAGTCTGATTCTGAAGGCATAAAATCAAAGCAGTTGGGAGTAATATTGGACTAGGACCAGAGACTCAGCTTCCTCGTGCTAAAAACACATATTGAAGGCTTCACCGGTGATGCAGTGGTTAAGAATACTCCTGCCAATGCAGGGAACACGGGTCCGAACCCTGGTCCAGGAAGATCCTACATGCCGCGGAGCAACTAAGCCCGTGCACCACAACTACTGAGCCTGCGCTCTAGAGCCCGCAAGCCACAACTACTGAGCCTGTGAGCCACAACTGCTGAAGCCTACGTGCCTAAGAGCCCGTGCTCCGCAACAAGAGAAGCCACCGCAGTGAGAAGCCCTCGCGCTGCAACGAAGAGTAGCCCCCGCTTGCTGCAACTAGAGAAAGCCTGCACACAATGAAGACCCAATGCTGCCAAAAATAAATAAAAATAAATAAATTTATTTTTAAAAACCACACATATTGAGATTTTGATTTTGGCTTAGGATGTGGGAGAACATGGACGACCTTAACTTCTGCAATAACACCAAGAAATATCTGGACATTATAAAATGTCACACATTGGAAAATTAAAGAGAAATGGAAAGGGAATTCCCTAGCGGTCCAGTGATTAGGACTCTGCACTTCCACTGCAGAGGGCACGATTTCAATCCCTGGTCAGGGAACTAAGATCCCACAAGCCTCAGGGTGTGGCAAAACAAACAAATGGGGCTTCCCTGGTGGCGCAGTGGTTGAGAGTCCGCCTGCCGATGCAGGGGACACAGGTTCGTGCCCCGGTCCGGGAAGATCCCACATGCCGCGGAGCGGCTGGGCCCGTGAGCCGTGGCCGCTGGGCCTGTGCGTCCAGAGCCTGTGCCGCGCAGTGGGAGAGGCCACAACAGTGAGAGTACCACAAAAAACAAACAAATGAACAGACAAACCCCCCAAAAACAGAGAAATGGAAATGGATACAAGAAAGCCCCTCTGGTTACCATAGAAGGGAGCCCTTCATAGGTGACTGGCAAGCCATGGCAGCTTCCTGAGGCAAATCCTGGGTCAGGGAGTTGGGAGGCGGAGGAGAATATCTGTCAAAGACAGAGAGATTTTACTGTGTCCACAGGAAGCCAGTTGATTTATTGGTGACAGCAGGAACAGATGGGATGGATTGGAGTCTGGCAGACCACCAAACACAAAATTAGTTTTCTCAATATAATAATTCTCTCCTCCATCTCTACTCCAATTTTATCAAGAAAAGGTAATTTAAGGTAATACTGAAAAACAGAAAAAGTGTTATCAGTTTGTGCTTTTTTTTTTACAGCTTCATTGAGGTATAATTGACATATAGTACACTGCATTTTTTTTTGCGGTATGCGGGCCTATCACTGTTGTGGCCTCTCCCATTGCGGAGCACAGGCTCCGGACGCACAGGCTTAGCGTCCATGGCTCACGGGCCCAGCCGCTCCACGGCATGTGGGATCTTCCCGGACCGGGGCACGAAACTGTGTTCCCTGCATCGGCAGGCGGACTCTCAACCACTGCGCCACCAGGGAAGCCCTGCACATATTTAAAGGGTACAATCTGATGATTTTTGACATATGTGAACACCCCAGAAACCTCACCATTACCATAGTCAAGATAATGAATGTATCCATCACTCCAAAAGTTTCTTTGTTCTCCTTTGTAATCTATTCCCCCCTCTTTCTCCATTCTAGATAACCACAGATCTGCTTTCTGTCACTGTAGATTTCACTTTCGTTCTCTGAAGTTTAATATAAGTACAGTCGTGCAGTGTGGACTCCTTTTTGTCTAACTTCTTTCATTCAGGATAATTATTTTAAGATTCATCCACGTGGCTGTATGCATCATAGTTCATTCCTTTTTTTACTGAGTAGTTTTCCATCATAAAGGTATGTCATAATTTATTTTTACACTGTTGATGGGCATTTGAGTTGTTTCCAGTTTTTGGCTATTATAAATAAAGCTGTTATGAACATTTGTATAAAAATCTTTGTATGGACATATACTTTTGTTTCTTTTGGGTAGTACCTGGGAAAGGAATGGCAGAATCCTATGGCAAGTGTATGTTTTATTTTTAAGAAATTTCCTAAGACTGGGAACAAAGCAAAGTGTCCACTCTCACTACTTTTATTCATTGTACTAGAAGTCCCAACCACTATAATAAGAAAAGAAAAGAAAGAAAAGGTCGACATGCTGGAAAAAAAAAAAAAAAAACTGTCCCTATTTGCACATGACATGATTGTCTACTTAGAAAATCTCACGGAGCCCACAAAAAAGCTCCTAGAACTAATAAATGAGTTTAGCCAGATTCAACACACAAAAATCAATTGCCCTTATTTTCTATGCCAGCAATGAAAAACTGAAATTTAAAAGTACCATTTACAATAGCCCCGTAAAGGTGAAATAAGTATGACTCTAACAACATATGTTCAGGACCTGTATCCTGAAAACTGCAAAACTAGAATTCTCATCCATTGCTAGTGGGAATAAAAAAATGATACAAGTGCTCTGGAAAACAGTTTCTCAGTTTCTCGTAAAGTTAAACACACTCTCGCCATATGACCCAGCAATCCTACTCCTAAGTATTTACCCGAGAGAAATACAATTTTATGTTTACATAAAAACGTGTACCCAAATGTTTACAGCAAACACTCGTACGCAAGTGTTTACTTTATAACTGCCCCAAACTAGAAACAACCCAGACGTCTTCAATGAGTTAATGGATAAACAAACAGTGGTATGTCCATACAATGTAATAATATTTCTCAATTAAAAGGAACAAGCTGTTGATATACACAACACGGATGAATCTCAGAGCCATCATGCTGCGTGAAAGTAGTTGGTTTCGAAATGTTCCATTCTGTATGAGTCCATTTCTATGACTTTTTTGAAAAGACAAATCTGTAGTGATGAGAGAACAGATCAGTGGTTGTCAAGGACTTGGATGAGGGGGATGTGATTACAAAGGAGTAGAACAAGAGAGCTTTTGAGATGAAGAAACTGTTCTGTATTCTGACTGTAGCATTGTTCAGTTAATTAATTAATTAATTTTTTTGGCCATGCCAAAATTGTTTTTGGCCACACGTGGCTTGCAGGATCTCAGTTCCTCGACCAGGGATTGAACCTGGGCCACGGCACTGAAGGCCCTGAATCCTAACCACTAGGCCACCAGGGAACTCCATGCCTTGTTTAATTTATACAAGTGATATTTCACTGCAAAGGAAGTTTCTTACTTTTTAAAAAAACGTAATGCAGGGCTTCCCTGATGGCGCAGTGGTTAAGAATCTGCCTGCCAATGCAGGGGACGCAGATTCAAGCCCTGGTCCGGGAAGATCCCACGAGCCGCGGAGCAGCTAAGCCTGTGTGCCACAACTACTGAGCCCATGTGCCACAACTACTGAAGCCCACGCGCCTAGAGCCCGTGCTTCACAACAAGAGAAGCCACTGCAATGAGAAGCCCGCGTACCGCAATGAAGAATAGCCCCTGCTCGCCGCAACTAGAGAAAGCCCGCGTGCAGCAACGAAGACCCAACGCAGCCAAAATAAATAAATAAACAAAACACCCCAAAAAACTCATCTCCCACTCTGACATCGCTGCCCCAAACGAGGATGTGCCCACCTGGCCACTATAACATCATTGACAAAAGAGAGGAATTTTCAAATTCTTCCTTTGTGCAGTGCCCATCCTTCTTAGACTTCTACCTCTTTTCTTGTCTACTCTCTAGAACTTACTTTTTTTTTCACGTCAGCACCAAGTTTCAGGTAGTTGGCTACAGTTGATGGTGGTTAGTTTTGTTGTTGGAAAGGGGTGTGTGTGCATGTGTAGTGGACTTTGGTTCACTTCAATAAGCAGAAGACCCATAACCTCAAGTTGCCAGTCACATCTTATGGGTGCTGTTAAGTTGTAAAGCTGTTGGAAATAATGCCTGTCCCTGAAGTGCTGCTACCTTGACAGGGGAGATTATACGTTGTGTGGGAAACTGTAAGATATTGAAGCAAGGCTGGCAGATGTGCTGGGGCTATGCTGAGGGAGATCAGTGGGTGCCAGAGAAGTCAGAAAAGGTCTGCTGGAGTTGGCAGTGAGATGTCTACTGGAGCCCTCTGGGGTGGGTAGGTGGGAAGAGGAAACGGAATTTCAGAGAGGAAAGGACGTGAACACAGGCAGCCCTGGAGGGAGCAATGAATATCACGTGTGTTGATGGAGGCTAAATCCGGGTGGGTGAAGCACACGTATGGCAGGGTGATATGACGCTATTACTGTTACCTCCCCACGCCTCCATTCTTTGTACTAATTCTCTTGTCCCTTCTCCTCCAGTCAGTCAGTAGGCCTTTTACCCTAGAAATGCAAAGAGCCAGAAGTACCTTCATGTTCAGCCCTGAAGTTTCAGAGTAGGCTATGTAAATTGAAGTTGATGTAATTCCAAAGGCCCAACTTTTGACTTGTTAGACTTAGAATTTTTAAGTTTCAGTCTAAGAACGAAGGCTTTATGGCATGGTTGTTTTGTTTGTCGTGGGATCTCAGTTCCCCGACCAGGGATTGAACCCCAGCCCTGGGCCCTCGGCATTGAGAGTGCAGAGTCCCAACCCCTGGACCGCCAGGGAATTCCTATGGCCTGATTGTTGGAAAAAGAAAAAGTAGGTTTGAGAAGAATGTGTGATAGTGGTCTGTGTATGGTGGGTGATAAATTGTAGGGTCTAGGCCGCATCTCGTTCTCAAGTACCTTGGGAGAAAGCAAGTCTCTACGAAATTATCTTTTCTCCAGATCTTCAGGAATTTCATCACCTATATGGGATTCCTAGGCTGCTTTAGATTCCTGAAGGACCTCGGTGGGATCTGAGAGCAGTTGGAAGAGGCCCCGAAGTCGCTAAGAGGGATGGCAGAGCTTACAGGGCCTGCGCGGAGCCCGTGAATCCCCAGACAGGGTTGAAGATTTCCCCGTGGAAGCCAGCAGGAATGGAAGCTGAGAACCCAGGCGTCAGTGAGAACCTGGACATGAGCAGCATGACAGGTGAAAACTAGACAGTCACCTCCTGCCCACCAGCACTATAGCAAAGCCCTGGGTGAGGAGAGTGGAAAGGAAAACAGGCCCTGAATTGACTGAACTTAGGTCTGAAATGACTGAGAAAACCCTGGCGTGACTGAGTTTACTCAGACTGGTTACCCCACTAGGTAGAATGGGGGACTGTTATAAACAAAATCATCATAAAAAATAATATATTTAAAAACAAAATTGTCATAAAAAGAAATGATATATTTAAATAGTTTATATTATATATTTAAAAATTAAGAAGGTCGGCACACGTGAGTTTGTGGACTGAGAAATTTGTACGTGCTGCATAAAGCTCTTTGGCAGATGATAGATATAATTTTAAAAATACCAAAACAATTCACAGGCCAAATTTTTAAAAGTTATGGCTCTCCTCCATTTACTCAGGAATGTCTTCTGCAACTGTCTTCAGTGCCATTAAGAAGCCAGTGTCCTATGGGAAACAGCTACTTGGCTTTTTCGGTTCGTTTTTTGTTTTTGATTTTGTGTTTTACCTCAAATGGTATTTACCAGTCAAGGCTCTGAATGCTTGTAATTTCCCAAATTTATATGTCCCCTCATTAAGTTAAAGTTTTATTTGTTGGTGTTTCCGCTCCCTCTTTAGAGAGATTCACCAAACTGACACAATGGAGAACTGGATGCCTGGGAACAAAGATAACGTAGTAGCTGGAGTGGGCCTTTAACTCAAAGAGTTAGTAAGAACTAGAGAACTTTCTAGAAAGAACTTGGCTGGACTATACTATGATCAGACTCCCCTGTCCTTTGTGGGAGGGGTCAACAGTTTGTATTAAAAGTCTCTCCTCCCACTCCCAGTGCAGTTTATTGTATGTCAGTTAAGCCTCAATAAGGCTGTTTTTTAAAAAAATGAGAAAAAGTCTGTTCCCCTTTACTCTACCTTTGCTCTATACAGCTCCTATATCACTGGAGTATTTTACAATAACATAGACTTCACGTATTCTTGAATAATAAGTTGAATAAATAAGCATAAGAATGTGAAAAAAGAATCTCCCCACCCAATAGTTTTCACCAACATTCATCAGACCCTACTGAACCCCAGGTCCCTCCTAAGTTCCTTCTGTCCACTGAGGAGGCATTACGTAGTCAGCAGAGAGGGGAAGGAATGATGTAAAGTGGGCAAGGGACAAACAGGATAGAGGGAGATGGGGCCACTATAATTGAAGAATTTAGAGTCTGATTTTTCTCATTCTGCCACACCTCCCAGGGAAATATTAGAACCCCAAGGCAGGTGACGTTGGCCCTACAATTGGGTTGGGAGCGTTCTGGAGGAGGACAACATTAGCCTCTTGTCCAGCTAGCAAGACAAGGAAACCTATTAGAGTGAAAGGAAAACCAGACTTTAGGTCAAAACATCAGAGTTCTGGTCCTGGCTCTGCCCATAGCTACGTAAGTGTGAGAAATTCATTAAAGTTTTCGAGATCTTTGATTCCCTTTCTGCAAAATGTGTAGGTTGGAGGAGGTGAATTTCAAGGGCCCTTTTAGCTCAATAATGCCACTTCTAGTTCTGAGGCATACACACATCACGGCAGAAACTTTATTAGAAATGTCAGATGCATCCACTGGGACTGTTCTTCAGGCTTCCACCTGCCCCTCAGCTTGCGGATGACCACTCAGAAGAGATGTCCCGTGACCCGGGACCCGAAGCACCTACTCAATGGACAAGCGCTTGCAGCGACAGCGGCAGCAGTAACTCTAACCTCCAGACTGAAGTGTGAAGCCATGCGGCCCCACTTTCAACCTTTCGGGGAGAGACAGACCTGAGTGGACACGTTTCCTTCACCCACAGGGGCCCTATTGTAAAGATCCCAGACATCAGCCTGCAGCCATCTGCGGATGTACAGCCTTTGATCTCCAAAGGTGCGCTGAGGTCTCCTGTGGAACAAGGAGGGATGGGGAGACACATAGATGTTTTAGGAAATCAGAGGGGAGTCCACGCCTCCCTCATTCCTGGAACCCTGAGTGTCAGAACCTCTTGTGTTACACTCAGATGTCTGGTTTTCCAGCCTCTGAAACCATCAGATGTTCAGTTTACCTCCAGTGACCTGAAGTTTTCCTTGATAGCATTGATTTGTATCGTTGGGGCAGGAAAGGGAAGGAGCATTCAAACAGGACCCCAAAGCCAGACAGGTTGGGCAGCGGAGGTCTGTTGACCCTCTGGGAGCTGAAGGGGGAGAGAGAGGGACAATTAATGGCGTGTCCGCCCCTGAGTTGCCTCCCCTTGCTGCCTTCTCTTCCTCCAGTCTTTCCTGCTGATGCCTCTCTACTCAAGGACTGTTACTACCACCTCCCCACCCCTCTCCAACTGATTTCTGTGCTGTCAGAACCCCATCCAACATGACTTCCAAACTCTGTGCTTAGGTGTGGAGATACAGATATGAAAAGGACACACAGTTCCTGCCAGCTAGGATCACTGCCTTGAAGGAAACAGACATGTAAGTAATTACCATACAATTCAGTAGGCATTGTGTCCAAGGTCTAGTGGCAAAGAAATGGAGGACCACCTAAGTACCTAAAATAATTTTGGTGAGGTATTTTCCCAGAGCCGACGCCTGAGTGGAGACGGAGGAAGAACAGAGGTTAGCTATGTGAAAATGGGGGAGGGGGAGGAGGGAGGGGAGCAAGGGAAACAGTGAGGACCAAGGGCTGGAGGTGTGAGCCGGCTTGGTGGATTGGAGAATTGTGAGAAGTTGTGTTGATACTCAGCTGGTAGGCACAGGTGGGACTGGACTGTTTTTTGTAGCCAGCATCCATTCTGAGTGGTCAGTACCATCTCCACTGTTAAATATTTTGAATCCTAGCCCCAGGTAGAATACAGTAAATGAGAGAAGGAAGAGAAGGAAATGAGCTGAAAAGATAGGCGGGGCCAGATTTCTATAGGCCTTGAGGACCAGCGGGGGAACTGGGCTGTGGTCACGCGGCAAAGGGGGAAGCGATGCTTGTTAGATGGGTGATGCCACCACGCTGCTCAGACACCTCCACTGACATTGCTTAATAGACCCCAAACCCCATTTACACTCCAGACTTCACCGATGTCCCTCTGCTCGGAGCAGTGTTTCCAGACCTCAAGGTAACAATTTAGAAAAAGAAAGACAAGCCAAAGGTCTGAGGTCCTTTTGTGTATGGCGCTCTTGGACCTAAGCAGAGGAAGCCCCGTTGTTTCAGGGCTGTATGGAGTTTCTCTCAGCACCCATCTCTCCCCTCTCAGGGTACCGTCAATCTCTTCTGTCCTCCATAACTCGTGTAAGTCCTCTTTGTTGTTGCAAAAGGAGTCCTCACAGTAGTTACTGTAGGAGACTGCGACTAGGCCAGGGGCTGGCGTGTGCTGGATAAAAGTTATTGCCGGTGCCCCGTCTGAGGTGCAGCCCTTAGTGGCCAAAATTGCTGTCCTGGTCCCTTCTGTGAGACAAGAGGGAAGGAAAGTGGATGGGGGGCAGCGCCTGATGTTTGGCCTGGGGAAGGGGGAACTGCGTTAACATGGCCATAATCACCTTCCCCCCTGCCCCTGCCCCACCAGCCCAACGGCCTCTTTCTCATTTTACCAGCCTTAATCATCAGCACGGTTTCCTGGCACAATGCCCCATTGTCACAAGTCTCAGCTTTGTCTGTGGTCCAGTTAAATGTCTCTACTGGATCCGCTTCTAAGCCCACGAATGTACTCTTTTGACAACGCAAGTTTTGTGCCACTGGGGAGAAAATGAGATAAAGATAAGCACATGCCCTTCTCTGCGGGGCCCCAAACCACTCCTTTTTCACCAGAAATCCATCCTCCGTGACCCAGCTGCTCTCCCGCCACATCCCCAATACATACAGATCAAGGTCGGGGCTCCTAGGAGAAAGAGGAACAGTAAAACCTGGAAACGACAGGCTCCCATGGCTTCTCTTAGAGACGTTTGCGATCAGGATCTGTGATTTGATGGAGAAGAAGCTTTTCAACCACATGGAACGAGATTAAATCTAAGTTCTGGCAACAAGTACTGACTTCAGGGCAGAGTTTACGGGTATATAAAACGATGATCTCGGGCTTCCCTGGTGGCGCAGTGGTTGAGAGTCCACGGGTTCGTGCCCCGGTCCGGGAAGATCCCACGTGCCGCGGAGCGGCTGGGCCCGTGAGCCATGGCCACTGAGCCCGTGCGTCCGGAGCCTGTGCTCCGCAACGGGAGAGGCCACAACAGTGAGAGGCCCGCGTACCGCAAAAAAAAATAAATAAAACGATGATCTCTAAAGTCAGTCTGTCCCGATCTAGCTTGTGAGTTTGGGCAAGTTAACTAGTTAACAAGCCTCAGTTTCCGTAGCTGTACTTCTCAGACTCAGCCGCCTATACCAAGGAGCTCAACAGCCCCATACCCTCCAACCTCTGGATCCGTAATCTGGCCCAAAGGCCCCTTCTCCCTCAGACTCTGGGGTCCAGGTTCAAACCTACGCTCTTTCGCGGCCCAAGAACCTCAGTCCCCAGCTCCCAACTTCATCAGAACCCAGGATTCTGAGATCTAAGCCCTGTTCTACCTAGGGATCTAGGAGTTTGGGTTCAGTCGCCTTTTCTGTCAGGACACATGATTCTGGGCACCCAGCTTCTCCCCCTCTCCGACCCAAGAGCGTAGGGCCCCGGCCCTCACCGCCCTCAGCTCCAGGAGTCCCGCACGCCCTGCCCACCCCCCCGCCCCCCGCCTCTCTTTCCTCAGGACCCAGGAATCTGGGCCCCCAGACACCCTTTTACTCTTTAAGGGACCAGAATTCCTCCTGGCTTCTATATGATCTCACAAGAATCTCCTTGTGCTGAAGGAACGCCCTGGAATGCTCCACTCGCCCAGCCGGTCCTCCGAGGCACGGAAGGCGGGGCCTGCTTCACCGGACAGATCACTCGAAGCTCCATTGGTCGATACGAAAGCATCTGGTGAGCTCATTGGATGAGCCTGGAGGAACGCCACACCCCATTGGCCTATCCCAGGCTGTCTTGCTAGTACGCATGCGCAGGACGCCGAGTGGGTGGCAAGCTGGGGGACCAAGAACTCGCTGGTCTTTGCCGCGCTAGGCCTGCAGGGCGGGGCGGGTGGTGCATCCCCGAATGGCCTTGCTTACACTTTTCTGTCTTTGGGTTATAGAATTCCTACTTCTCCAGCCACACTAGGAAGTCAAACCCTTGGCTTTCACCCACTGAACTTTTCTCCCTGTCCAAATTGCCTCGCATGTTTCCAGCCTGGCCCCTGACCCAGCACCCATCCAGTGGCCATAGCCACTGGAAGTCAACTTGGCCTCCTCACCTGTCACTTGCAGTGGTTCCTGCTTAGCCCAGGCCTCATCCTCTGAACACGTCATGGCACCAGCCTCCTCCGTGACCTTCTGGAAGGCTGAATAGGGTAATACGTGCTTTAGTGTTACTTCCGGCACCCCTGAATGACTGATTGCCATCGTATCTAACCCACGTGTGAGTGTCAGTACCATGAACACGTTGTGTCACTCAGATTTCTTGTTCGTGGCTGGAAAATCCTATTTCATATATATATATATACACACACACACATATATATATATGTGTATATATATATATATGTATATGTATATAAGCTTTGCGATGTAACATGAAGTAGAGATGTCCTTTGTTCTTTCAGACTTGGTACTGTTTGTGTGAGTTCTATGGTATAAATGAATATTTATTTTTAATAGAGAAAAATGCTGCAATAAGAATGGTGTTGGTAAAACTCTAAATTTTGTGTAAAAATATATTAAGAGTTTTCAATTGGGGACTGCTAATATTAATATTATTATTAATATGGTTATTAACATAAATATTAGGAACAGTTCATATGTACAGTAAGAGAGAGTTCTGGTCCCAAAGACCCTGTCTCTCAGGACCCAGGACTCTGAGCCGCCCTCCCTTCTTCTTGGGACTCAGGCCTCCAGCACTCACCTCCTCTGAGCTGTAACAGTATGTGGTTTTCCCGGGTCATTGTGTACCTATAGGTGTGGTGCAAGGTCTCAGGTCTTGGCCACAATTGCCAATGCAGGACCAATGGGTTAGGGGAAACTGGAGGGCAGAGAGGGTGGTAGGGAGCTGCACAGACACCTGCTTCAAGCTCCAGAATCTTGTCTCAGGGCCCTCATCCCTTCCCATGCTTCTGACTGGCACTCACCCTTCCTCTTCTGTCCTAGCCCCAAAGCGGGCTTCTAGCACCTGTAGTGAAGGTCATCTTAAATAATCTCTTGGCCTGTTAATTAGTTTGCTGAGGCTGCCGTAACTAATACCACAGATTGAGAGGCTGAAAGTCCAAAATAAAGGTATCAGCAGGGTTGGTTCCTCCTGAGGGCTGTGAGGGAAAGATCTCTTCCAGACCTTTCTCGTTGGCTTGTAGATGGCTGTCTTCCTCTTGTGTGTTCACATCACCTTCCCTCTATGCATGTCTTTTTAAAATATATTTATTTATTTATTTTAATTTTGGCTGCGTCAGGTCTTAGTTGTGGCGCCTGGGCTCTTCGTTGCAGCCTGTGGGCTTCTCTTCTAGTTGTGGTGCGCGGGCTTAGTAGTTGCGGCTCTCTAGTTGCGGCATGTGGGCTCCAGAGCGCGTGGGCTCTGTAGTTGCAGCACACAGGCCCTTTAGTTGTGGCTCACATGCTCCGTAGTTGTGGCGCATGGGCTTAGTTGCTCTGCGGCACGTGGAATCTTAGTTCCTCTACCAGAGATCGAACCCACGTCCCCTGCATTGGAAGGTGGATTCTTAACCACTGGACCCCCAGGGAAGTCCCCTTCTATGCATGTCTGTGTCCAGATTTTCCCTTAGTATGAGGGTACCAGTTGGATTAGGTCCAACCCTAATGTCCTTGTTTTAACTTCATTACGCCTGTGAGGATCCTATTTCTAAATAAGGTCACTTTCTGAGGTAATGGAGGCTAGGACTTCAACATGTGAATGTGGGGGCAATACCACCCATAACAGCCTGTTAGACTTGTGTTACAGATGAAGCAGTGAATAGCGCTCCAGGGGTATCGTGCTACCATTTGGTAATTTCTTCTGTGTTAACGTCATTCCTGATGCAGCCTTTGCTTCCCACAGAGGCTACCTTGATGGCTGGTGAGGGAGGGTGTGAAGATGCAAGACTGAGGGGGTATCCCCGGAGCGAGTCAGGGGCTCAGAGGCTCACTCAGGGATTCCAAATAGGCCAGAACAGTGTCCCTGTTAACACAAGGTATATATAGTGCATCCCAGTGGGTCAGTTTGTAGGGGAAACGCCCCTTTTTACCCAAGCGTGCCCATCTGATTCTATTATGAGAAGAGTAAGGATCAGATATAGGTTCAGTTCTTGGGGGGCTGTAGGATTTCTCCTGCCTTCGGGCTTGCCCTGTCTTTGACATCTTTGAGTGATTCCACATCAAAGCATCTGGGAAGAAAGTGCCCCCTTTCTCAGCCTGTGTCTGTCCCTCCAAGTCACAGGCTTGGGAAGGTGATTCTTAAGTCACACTCCAGGTGACCTGGCCATAGAGTCCCTCCATCTCAGGTTTAGAAGGAACCTTGGAAGTGTAAGACCCCTTCCTCTATTCTTCTCCCCATTTCTGTTTATATACCTGTAGGGACCTTTCACCACCACCCCTGTGGGAGAAGTGGCCCTGCCGTTTTGGTGTGAGAGAAATCCCTAGATCTTTCTTAGCCTCAGCTGATCTCTTTTCCTTTCTGAGCCTCAGTTTCCTCATCTGGAAAATGAGAAGGTTAGTCTAGAGCAATGGTTGGCAAGTTATTTGTGACATTGTATGGAAAATAAAATGAAAACAAAATGAATCGAATGGCTCACCTATAGTGAGGACTTTTTTTTCTTTTTTAAACACTAACGGGGCCGTCATTGTTCACCTGGATTATTGCAATACGTGCTGCCCTTGCCCCACTTCAGTCTATTCCCCTCTTGGTATCAGAGTGATCTGGTAAATATAAGTCAGATTCCCGTTTTACCCCAAGAGAGAGTCTAAGTCCTTACGATGGTCTCTAATGCCCTACTGTGTCCCCACGTCCTGTTCTGCCCTCCCTCATTCGTTCTGCTCCGCCCACACTGGCCTCCAGGCTGTTCCAGGAACGCATGGCCGGCACACACTGGCCTCAGGGCCTTTGCATATGCTCCTCCAGCTCTCTGAAACCATCCACCTTACACCCACTTCCTCCCTTCATTCATGTCTCTGTTATAACATCACTCTTTGCTGACTCTTGTTTAGAAGAACAGCAGCCATGTCAGTCTCTGACCCCTTGCTCTGCCTGAGTTTCTTCTGAGCACTTATCATTGCCTGACATATTATTTGTCTATATTTATTTCTATGTTCATTGACTACTTTCCCCAACAAGAAGGTAAGCTCCACAAAGGCAGGGGGTTTGGTTTTGATTTGTTTATTCCCTGGTGTATCCCTGGCATCTACGACAGAGCATGGTAATAGAAGGGGCTTGTTAAATAAATACACATCACATTGGGGAATGAGGCTCAAGGAGATGGTGACGCTCAAAAGCTGGGACTAGCACCCATGTCTCTGATTCAGACACTAGGCTTTTAACTGCTGGGCTCTTCCTGACTGTGCCGACCCACCGTTCTCACTGGGACCACCACCCCTTATGGGGACAGTCAAGGCCACTCATGTTTCAGCCCTTCAGTTCTACTTCAGTATGGGCTCTTGCTGTGGCCTATCTTGAGCAATCTATATGTGCTTGTACCCCGCCCTCTCTGACCCGCAGGCCTTCACAGGAGCTGTTCTATCACCCTGGGATGCCCTTCTGTCCTCTACTTATTCCCTGACATCGTGCGCACCTCCCCCTCTGTCTCCTGGTCTTCCTGATGCTCAGTAAATATTTGCTAAACTGTTGATGTCCAAAGTGTTTTGTCTATGCCTTTGTATTAGGAATTTTTGCTTCATGGTACAATGGCTGTGTGTGTGCGTGTGTGTCTGTGTGTCCATGTGAGTTTGTGTGTACGCTTCTGTACATGTACATGTCCGTGCCTCTGTGTGCATGTGTGTGTCTGCATGTTTCTTTGTGTGTACATGCCTGTGTCTATGTGTATGTTATGTGTACATGTATGGCTGTATGTGTAGACCATGTCTGGGTGTATTTATATGTGTGTCTGGTTCCTTCCAACTGTGTCTCATCCATCCCTGTGTACCCAGGGATTGTAAATGCTTGCTACTATATAAAGCTCCTATAAACATTCATATAAAAAGACCTTGTTTGGACATATATTCTCATTTTCTAGGGTAAGTGTAGAACTGCTGGGGCATAGGGTAGGTGCATAGTAGGTTTTATAAGGAATTCCCAGACCTTCTTCCAAAGTGGTCGCACAGTTTTACACTTTCACCAACAATGTAGGAGAATTCCGGTTGCTCCACATTCTTGCTAACCCATGGTTTTGTCAGACTTTTAACCATTCTAGAGGGTGTGTAGTAGTATCTCATTATGCTTTTAATTAGCATTTCTCTGATAATGAAAAATGTTGAGTAACTTTTCATGTGCTAATTAACTATCTGTATACCTTTATTAGCAAAGTGTCGTTCAAATCACTGGCCCATTTAAACCTGGGTTATCTGACATGAAAGGATGCTCAACATCATTAATCATTAGAGAAATGCAAATCAAAACTACAATGAGGTATCACCTCACACCGGTCAGAATGGCCATCATCAAAAAGTCTACAAACAATAAATGCTTTAGAGGGTGTGGAGAAAAGGGAAGCCTCTTGCACTGTTGGTGGGAATGTAAATTGATACAGCCACTATGGAGAACAGTATGGAGATTCCTTAAAAATCTAAAAGTAGAACTACCATGTGACCCAGCAATCCCACTACTGGGCATATACCCTGAGAAAACCATAATTCGAAAAGAGTCATGTACCACAATGTTCATCGCAGCACTATTTACAATAGCCAGGATGTGGAAGCAACCTAAGTGTCCATCGACAGATGAATGGATAAAGACGATGTGGCACATATATACAATGGAATATTACTCAGCCATAAAAAGAAATGAAATTGAGTTATTTGTAGTGATGTGGATGGACCTAGAATCTGTCATACAGAGTGAAGTAAGTCAGAAAGAGAAAAACAAATACCGTATGCTAACACATATATATGGAATCTAAAAAAAAAAAAAAAAAAGGTTCTGATGAACCTAGGGGCAGGACAGGAATAAAGGTACAGACATAAAGAATGGACTTGAGGACAGGGGGAGGGGGAAGGGTAAGCTGGGACGAAGTGAGAGAGTAGCATTGACATATATACACTACCAAATGTAAAACAGATAGCTGGTGGGAAGCAGCCGCATAGCACAGGGAGATCAGCTCGGTGCTTTGTGACCGCCTAGAGGGGTGGGATAGGGAGGGTGGGAGGGAGACGCAAGAAGGAGGGGATAGGGGGATATATGTATACATATAGCTGATTCATTTTGTTTACAGCAGAAACTAACACAACGCTGTAAAGCAATTATACTCCAATAAAGGTGTTAAAAAGAAAATGGAGTTATTTGCCATCTTATTATTGCATTATAAGAATGCTTCATGTTTTCAGTATACGTGTTGCAAGTATTTTCTTTCAGTCTGGGACTTGTCTGTTTACTGTTAAGAAAATGGTATCTTTTGAAGAGAAGAAGTTTTTCATTTTGAGAAAGCCCAATTTATCAGTTTTTTTCATGACTCATGTTTTTTGGTGTTCAGTATAAAAATGTCACTTACCCTAAGGTCACAAAATATTTTTTTGCTATGTTTTTTTCTAGAAGATTTATCATTTTGCCTTTGCATTTAGGTTTATGATCCATTTTGAGTTCATTTTTGTGAATGGTGTGAGGTAAGAATTGAGGTCTATTTTCTCCCTAAATCCACCAGTTCTAGAATCCTTTGTAGAAAAGATTGTCCTTTCTCATTAAATTACTTTCATACCCTTAGATGAAAATCAATTGATCATATGCATATACATTTCTGGACTCTACTCTGTTCTATTTAACATATACATCTAGATAATACCACACTCTGTTGATCACTGTATTTTTTTAAATTTTATTTATTTATTTTTGGCTGCGTTGGGTCTTCGTTGCTACACGAGGGCTTTCTCTAGTTGCAGTGAGCTGAGGGGGGGCTACTCTTCGTTGCAGTGCACGGGCTTCTCACTGTGGTGGCTTCTCTTGTTGCGGAGCGTGGGCTCTAAGTGCACGGGCTTCAGTAGTTGTGGCACGTGGGCTCAGTAGTTGTGGCGCATGGGTTTAGTTGCTCCGCAGTATGTGGGATCTTCCCGGACCAGGGCTCGAACCCGTGTCCCCTGCACTGGCAGGCAGATTCTTAACCACTGCGCCACCAGGGAAGTCCCAGATCACTGTGTTTCTGTAGTAGCCTTAAAATCAGGTAGTGTAAATCCTCCAACTTTCTTCTACTTTTGTAAAACTGTCTTAGCTATTATAGGGCCTTTCCACTTCATCATAAATTTTAGAATCAGCTTGTCAGCCACTACAAAAGGCTTGCTAAACTTTTGATTGGAATTAGAATTTTATTTTAATTGATTTGAATTGCATTGAATATGTACGTCAATGTGGCAGAATTGATATCGTCACAATATTGAGTCCTCCAATCCATGAACATGATATCTCTCTTCACTCATCTAACACTTCGTTCACTTCTGTTTAGCTATACTCACTAGATTTCAGTGTACAAGTCTTCCACATATTTTGTTAAATTTATTATTTGATATTTTATGTGTGTAGATGCCTTTGCAAGTGGTATTTTTAAATACTTCACTTTCCAGTTGTTCATTGCTAATATACAGGAATATTTAAGAGTATAGAATAGAGAATAATATAGAATAGTTAAGCTCTGTTAACATGGGTATAGGATAGACTTTACTCTAGGGCTGGTTTAGCTCTACTCATAAATTATAACTTTTCTGGGGTCTCCACTGAATGTCCTATGTGTTCAACAAGGTCTCTCTGCCTGGTTTATTGAAATTGGAATGTTTTCTCTTTCCGTGTGAGCTTTGGACATTGTTCCATATATAGCCCCCTGGAAGGTTATTTTAAGTTTGTTTGCACGCAAACTCACAAGCTTAAATAAGGGGTTTTATCTCTATTCTAAATTGCCTGTATCTGCTCACTTAACCCTGATCAGGGAGACACGGCATTTTTATTTGTGTGTTTTAAATTAATTTTTGGCATTGTGAAGATGGCCCTAACCCACCTCTAAATAAAGTAACCCTAAGCGGGCATTTTAACGAGAGTTAGTGTGGGTTTAAAATGTTAATTATTGATGTAAATAAAGTAAATCTTCCTTTGGGTTCAGTTTTTTTTTTTTTTTTTTTTTTTTTGCGGTACGCGGGCCTCTCACTGTTGTGGCTTCTCCCGTTGCGGAGCACAGGCTCCGGACGCGCAGGCTCAGCGGCCATGGCTCACGGGCCCAGCCGCTCCGTGGCATGTGGGATCTTCCCAGACCAGGGCACGAACTTGTGTCCCCTGCATCGGCAGGCGGACTCCCAACCACTGCGCCACCAGGGAAGCCCTGGGTTCAGTTTTTAAAGGCATCAGTAACTCAGTAAAGATTCTTAATAGTGACAGTGACAAAGAGGTGAAAGGGGAGTCGATGATTTCATTCACATTTGCCCTCAAGTAATTAAGATCCCAAAGTGGTCAGAGGTTCTTTGACTGAATGAAGTGTTCTCAGGTCCCTGAAACTCAGGGAGCCGAAGAGAATTCTGCAAAATGCCAGGCCTCTGTGTCAAGAGACAGCTACAGAAAACAGAACCACCTCTTCATCTGAAAATCTGTTATAGGTGATGTATGGGGCAGGTTGTTTAATGGCTACAAATTCCTCCCATCCCTTTTTAAGTGTCTTTGCTGCTCTTGCCATCCAAAGGCAGAGTCTTGTTTCTCCATCCCTTAACGCTAGGTGGCGCCACGTGACTTGTTTTGGCCAATGGGACATTAGCAAACACGAAGCGCTCGCACATTGGGGTTTCCCCTGTTTTGCTGCCTGGAGACCATCACTTAAAGAAACATGGATTAACACTGGGCACGAGAAACCACATAGAGAGGCCTAGCTCACAACCAGCACCAACCGGCCCGGTTCTAGTTGATGACCCATAGAATTGTGAACAGATCAAATGGCTGTTGTTTTAAGTGACCATTTGTGATGGTTTGGAAGGTATCAGTAGATAACTCACATAATACGTTGTCGCAAACCCGTGTCCGTTTGTGGCTAGACCTGCGGAAAATAGCGTTAAAGAAAAATCTCATGTGACAAATCTCAGATGTGACCACTGAATGTTATTCTTGCTAGCGAGGCCGAGCTATTGGACAGGTTGGGTGGAAGTCAAATAGAATGGTTTAAAAGGAAGTACAGATAGGAGCTTCTATTCAACTTAAGCCTGAATTTGGCATTAAAAATTAGCAATCGGTTCTTGGCTGGGGTCATAACATAAATTTGAGTTTCCTAATTAATCTTTCTCATTGGAAAGTTTTTAAGAGGTACAGGGGATTCCCTGGTGGTCCAGTGGTTAGGACTAGGTGCTTTCACTGCCGAGGACCTGGGTTTGATCCCTGGAGGGGGAACTAAGATTCCGCAAGCCTCGCCCGTTTGGCCAAAAAAAAGGTACAAAAAGTCAGACCAAATATATGCCTCTGGTCACCTGAGCTGTACAGTTTGTCTCATCTGATTGGTCAGCGGCTGGTGCACATCATAGGAAAATTTTGTCTTTTGTATACCTGGCTCCAGTTTCTTATTTTGTGTTAGCTTTCAGTGGCCCGCACCCATTGCTTTTTCTTTTACCACTGTTCTTCCACCAGGAGAATCCAGCCTTCTTGTATCTTGGGAACTGTAAGTGTTGGTCATCTTGGGTGACTTCTCAAGCCATAATAGGGAGACCCACGGTGCCGATGGCGTCAGTGCTCACACACCACACACCTTGGATACTGAGGTACACATGCTTTGGGCAGTGACCAAACTTGGTCCCCTGCTCACACACCCAGAGGTGAGGGCTCCCTGACAGGTTCAGATCTGGAAGGGAGGATAAGAATCTATTCTTTAAGAATCGAGAGCTCAGGGGATCCTTGAGGGCTCTCAGGGCAGGGTATGGCCAAGCCCACGTGTGCATACTCCCCGGCTCTCTCTGGGGTGTGCGCAGTGCTGTGCTGGGACTAACTCCACCCGGTTCATGAGAGCCAATGTTGACATTTTCAGGAATTTTGCAAGCCAGTTGCTAAACGCAGCCACTATTAAAAATTAAATTATGTCAACTTACAGCTAAATTATATTAAAACAAAGGTAACAAATACTCAAAAATCGTCACTTCCTAAATTATCGTTCTACATTTCACTATTATCTATGTTCTGTTTATAGATTATAGATATTATATTTGTATAGTAGAAATAATGGTTGTTCATGGGCATTTCTTCCCAACCTCCACGGGCAGGGACATCGTGGTAGCTTGAAATCAGCCACAGTGGGAGTATTTATACTATGGGCATTGGCAAATGCTACAGATCAGAGCTTTTATTTCTCCCTTCAGGGAAGCAGTTGTTCAACATTTACCAGCACACCACGAGTGTGCATGGCCTTGTGTTCAAGCGTAGATTTATGTAGAAGGGAGCTCTCTCCCCCTGTTTCATTATTGAGCCTTTTCATACCAGTTATACATCTATGAAGTGCATGGCACCCCCTAGATGTAGAGCATTTGTGCAATGCACAGCATGACCTGTGCAATGGTCACGGTGGTCCTGACTCTTTGTTATATGTTGTCACAGTGATATGTTTAAAATACATGAGGGAGTTCCCTGGTGGCCTAGTGGTTAGGATTCTGGGCTTTCACTGCTGGACCCAGATTCAGTAGCTGGTCAGGGAACTGAGATCCTGCAAGCCATGCAGCGCAGCACCCCCCAAAAAGGTTAAAAAAAATAAAATGTTTACTCCCAACTCCTGCACAATCCTTTGTGGTTTCCCTGGATCCAACCTTAACAGTTGTAAGCAGTACTTCCTTTAATAAATTCTACTCAAGTTACCCAGTTTGGGGATACCATTCATTTCCTGCTGGGACCCTGACCAACTCAGTAATTAGAATAAGCAGTGTCACCCAGAAAGAGACCAACAAAACTGTATTCTGGGATTAGGTTTCCACCACAGGGAAACCCACACAGAGAGAACCACCTTGATGGGGCACAGGTGAGACGAGGCCTATGGAAATTTCACAGTTGCTCAAATTGTTGCCGAGTCCAAGCTCGCTCTGCTTGCCGCACAACGGGCCAGTACATCAGAGACGAGGTATTGAGGCAAGGAATACAACTTTATTTGGAAAGCCAGGAGACTGAGAAGATGGTGGACTAGGGTCCCCCCAAAAACCATCTTATCAGGGTCTGGATGAGGCAGGAGATAGATGGGCTCCTGGGGAGACATTTACAACTGGCCTCTTGTTCACACTTCCTGGGGTGAGAAGAAGATGGGCTCCAGGCGAGACATTCATTCCCAGCCCCCTGTTTACATTTCCTGAAGCAAGAGACAAACGGGCTCCAGGACTACATATTTATGACGGGACCCCTGTCTATATTTCGAGATCTGCACCTCAATATAAAAACCAGCAACAGAAATAGGGTAAATAACTAGACATTGGACATTTTTATGGCAGGGACAGAGTGGGACTAAACCCTGTTAAAAGATCAAGAGGGGCTTCCCTGGTGGCGCAGTGGTTGAGAATCTGCCTGCTCATGCAGGGGACACGGGTTCGAGCCCTGATCTGGGAAGATCCCACGTGCCGCGGAGCAACTAGGCCCGTGAGCCACAACTACTGAGCCTGCGCGTCTGGAGCCTGTGCTCTGCAACAAGAGAGGCTGCGACAGTGAGAGGCCCGCGCACCGCGATGAGGAGTGGCCCCCGCTCTCCGCAACTAGAGAAAGCCCTCGCACAGAAACGAAGACCCAACACAGCCAAAAATAAATAAATAAATTTAAAAAAACAAACTAATTTGACTTATTAAAAAAAAGAAAAAGATCAAGAGGTCATACATTTCCCATCCTTGGGGCAAGGGAAACATTGCACATGCGCAGAAGGGCTCCTTGGGGGTCAAAAAGGAGGAGGCACCACCCCATAATATGTGATGCTAAGGCTGTCCACCGGCCTCTGGGCTGGAATCCATCTGGGAAAAATGTTGTGCACACGTGTTGGGGAGGGTCCTAGGACAGGTCAGGTGTGGAAAAAGAAACCAGATAATTGGCCAGAGGTAAACAGAGACCCGGAAGAACTGCCCTGTATAAGTGACTTAACCGCGTCTCTACTGCGCTCCTTCTCATTGGGGGAATGTCCACACCCTTTCTTTCCGGGTGTGCATCTCTGCCTTGCTTCTGTCTTAACTAAACAGTTTCTCTGTGTGCTCTCCCACCTGTTGTTGTGCTATGTCTCTAATAATAAACTTTGTACCTGTGTTTACAGTTTTTGCCTCCGTGAGATATGCATTTTTCACTGAGGGCAAGAGCCAGGGGGTGTGGTGGCTAGGATTCCTGGTTTCATCCAGGCAACCCAGGTTCAATTCCTGGGCAGGGAATTAAGATCTCGCTTTACACCACCACTCACAGCTGCCTCTCCGAGATCTTGGATGCCAGTTTCTTTTATAGAATCAGAGAGGGAAGTAAAGTAAAAAGGCAGAATAGAGAGGGAGAGGTGGGGAGGAAGTAAAGTAAAAAGGGCCATCAGTCTTGCAAAACATCTCCTGGAATGGCCATCCTTGGGGAGAGGACGTGTTAATTTCTTTCTTGCAGCCATTTACAGGCGGGTAGTGTTCCCTGAGGCAGGCCATTATGTATGATTATAATAACAAAAGCAAGGAAAAGCAAAGCCTAAAGTCAAAGAAACAGATCTAACTTGGAGTGAAAATTGGCTCTTCCCTGTTACAAGATTATCACTGGTGGTAATGGTGAAAGAAGTGCAGGTGGAGAGCAAGGTATTGGGAGTCGATGTGGGTGTGGTACTTGTTGTTACTATGGCAGCAGTGGTGCCGAGGTTGATTGTGGTCAGCTGGTTTCTACGGATGACCCTAGAGAGCAACTGAAAGATGAGACTGTCCAAATGGAAATGTGATGGACACTCAGAAAGCTCCCTTAGCAGAGCGTCCCTTGTTTCCTGTAGTCACAGGGCACATACGGCTGAGGACAAGGCCCAAAGTCTGAGTGAAAGTGTTACAGAGTTGCACTGCCAGGTAAATGTTCAACCCTGCCACTTTGTGCTAAGGAAAAGGCGCTGGGGGAGAAGACAGTGTGACCCTCATACATGGGACAGGGTCCCCTTATAGGGGACTGCTTCTCCTCCAGACCCACAAGAGTGAATTTCCAACGTCGTCCAGAGAAGCACGGGGCTTGGTCCGGCATGGGCATGCCACACACTGAGAGCGTTACAGGACCTCACCAGTCTGTACTGGCAGGAGTCCTGGAGCATGTGTGTGAACAGACTCTGTGCCGGTTATCCATCTCTTGCCTCTCAGCTCCAGATCCACTCTTCATTGCCCTGCTGGATCTTGCAAGCATTTTTCATCGTCTTCCTGGCACAATGTTAGGCTTTGCCAGTAGAGGGAGCTAAACGGACACTGCAGGAGGGAGAGCTCGTCTTCCAGCCCCAGGTATAGAGGTTGCTTCCCAGATCTGCTTGCTATTCTCTTGTCTTTTAAAGTTCTCTTTACCCTTCTTTACCCGTTAGTAACCCATCCCCTCTTAATCCTCATCCCCTGTTACTAGTTAATGATTTTCTTTCTTTTTTTTTTTTTTGGTTACGCCGAGGGATCTTACTTCCCCGACTGGGGACTGAACCCAGTGCCCCCTGCAGTGGAAGCACGGAGTCCTGACCCCCTGACCACTGGGCCGCCAGGGAATTCATTAATGATTCTTTATATTAACTGGGTTCGATCCCTGGTCGGGGAACTAAGATCCCGCATGCCACGTGGCCAAAACACCCAAAAACCAAAACCAAAATACTTTCCCCTGGGCTTCCCTGGTGGCGCAGTGGTTGAGAGTCCGCCTGCCGATGCTAGGGGACACGGGTTCGCGCCCCGGTCCGGGAAGATCCCACATGCCGCGGAGCGACTGGGCCCGTGAGCCATGGCCGCTGGGCCTGCGCGTTTGGAGCCTGTGCTCTGCAACGGGAGAGGCCACAGCAGTCAGAAGCCCGCGTACCGCAAAAACAAAACAAAACAACAAAACGTTCCCCTTTAAAATTGGTGCGTGGTTCCTGATGCCTGCCTGGACCCTGGCTGATACACATTCTAAGGGTGTGAGACCAGATAGGACCAGGAGAAAGGTTTCATGGGGCCAAGTTCTTTCACATGGGATATAGAATTGCAGGTGTGGGTTCAAGCATCTGGGAATATCATTATGATCCTGCTAGGTTAGTGAGTTCCTGTCTGGACTCAATGCTAGAACTTCTGCAGCGTATTGGAGAGAAACAGAGTCCCAAGTTTGGGGATCAGGGGAAGCTGGAAACAGTCCATCTTGTGCAGCCTCCTCAGTCACCTCCTTATCCTGTCCCATGGGAAGGCATCGGAGGAGGGCACATCGAGAGCGCTGTGGTGGCAGAAGAACCTCTGAGGCAGAAGCTGCTTATGGGAAGGCTGGAAAAAGGGGATTTGGGAGCCGCCAGGTGGTGTCACTGGGTGTGCAGGACAACGTGGCCCCAACCACTGGGACAAGCCACAGAGCAAAAATGTCATCAGAGTGTTTTGACAGGTGGGGATCCATGGCAAAAGCTAAATGACTGGGGGTCCCTAAAGGTGCAGGGAATCTTCTAGCTCTGACGGGAAGAGATCTTAGGTCACCATGACAGGGACTTCTTATCCAATTCCCAGACAAAGCCAGTTCGTAGACCTGGAACCCCGTGAATGAGCAAGGAGGCCGGGCCCGTTTGAGAAGGACCCTGCAGTGTAACCATGGGTGTAGGCGGTGAATCTTCCCCCAACACCAGAAAGACTGGTTGCGGGGGGCGGGGGGGGGGGCGTGCATGTATCTGGAGGACTTGGGTGCTGGTCAAAGGGAAATAAATGCTCAGACCTTGTGAGGATTACTTGGATGATAGCTCTGGATGGGTGCTTATTGCCACCGTGAGCCAGGTGAGGGTGTAGACAGACTTTCGGCTCAAGTCCCTTTCCCAGTGGGCTCCAGAGGACCACAGACTCATCCTGTTATTTATGTCATCCTAGAATGTATAATAGGAACAGGTAACTGGAAAAGCCCTCACATAGGTTCCCTGACCCATGGAGTGAGGGCTGTTATGGTAAGAAAGACCGCCTGGTGCTCCTGAAACTATTATCACGCCCACCAAGATGGTAAATCAGAAGCTATAATGCACCCGTGGGGGAATTTCTGAGATTAATGCCAACACCACAGCATGAGAGACGCAGGGACCTAGGTGGCTATCGCATCTCGGTCTAGAGCATGACGACAGTTTCTGGCAAATATAAGTGGCAATGATAATTGCAGCTACGGTTCTGGTTGTGGTTTCTTACAGATCTAACAATTCGTTGTTCTGTATTCGTTGGCAGAGATAATCAGAAGCATTTATATTTCAGGGACAAGAGGACACCTTCACTTTCTGGCCTCATGTCTTGGTCAACTCTCCTCCCCTCTTGTCCCGGAGGGACCTTGATCGTCTGATTTTCTACAGAACATCACACTGGTCCACTTCATCGATGAATTTATGTTATTTAATCAGACAGTGAACAAGTCGCAGGCGCCCTTGATGATAACACACGTGTGCCACAGGGTGGAGGATAAACTGTGCGTCATTTACTCCCCATCCCATCACACTGGTGTAAGTCCTCGGGGACTATAGGTCTGGGGCATGTCTCAATATTCCTTCTAAACTGAGAGACAATTTGCTACACCTTGTGTGGCTCCCTTTACAAAAAAGATCAGTCCTTTAGGAGTTGGCTGGGGGGGTGTAGCACATTTTGACATCCTACTCCTACTCATTTGTGAGGGAACCCATAAGATGGCCAGTTTTGACTGGATCCTAGAGCAGGAAAGGACTCTGATGCAGGTTCAGACCGGAAACCTAGCTGCTCTGAACCTCGGGTCATCTGACCCAAGAGACCCAATGTCCCTGAAAGTTTCTGTGACATAAAGAGATAATAGGATATTCATAGCGCAGAGCCTCGGGGTTTTGGCGCAAAGGTATGTCTTCTTCTGCAAATAACTAACCTCCATCTGGGAAACAGCTCCTGGCTTATTGCTGGGACCCAGTAAAGTTTGAATACCTGACCATGGGACACCAAGAGCGTTGTGACCTGAGCTGCACATCACATACTGGGTGTAGTCAAGTTACCAAACCATGACGTTGGGCACGTACAGTAGCATCTGCCATCCATGGAGAAGGTGTGTATGAGGTCAGGGCACAGGTGGACGCCCCAGCAGGTGGCCCAGACACCCATGGCACCCGCTTCTCCTGCCTCTTCCCCCACCCACACCTATGAGCTCATGGGGATTCCTTGGGATCTGTTTACAGGGGGATTGAAGGCACAGACTAGGTGTACGGATAGATCTGGAGCGTGGGCTGGCGCCAGGCAGAAGTGGGTAGCGGCTGTGTTAGCATTTGCACGTGTGGTCCTGAAAGAGCGATGCAAGGAAATCCCTCAGGCGGCAAAACTTCAGGGGTCCACTCGTGGGAGGGAGGGAGGTCCTCAGGTCCACTTCGGCATGGACCCGTGGTGAGCCATTTGGTGAAGGACTTGGTAAGAAGAAAGGTATCAGATGAAGACGGGGGGATATGTGTAAGGTCCTCTGGGGATGGGCACAGAGTGTGAAGATGTTTACGTCCCACACGAATGCCCACCAGAACCCATGCCCTGAGCATGGGTACCCTTGGTATCCTGTGGACAGTGTCAGGCGGCTTCTCTCCCATCAGTGCTTGCACACTGGGCCCAGGTGCAAAGTGGCCATGTGGGTGGTGGAGGCTCCACATGCTAACAACAAACGGGCTAACTCTCCCCGAGGTGACCTGGCTGTTGACTGTACTCAGTGCCCAAACCACCAGAGGCAGAGGCCAACTCTAAGCCTGTTACGGCGTCTTTCTACAGCAGGACCACCCAGGACACACCCCACCCTCGAGCGGACTGAGCTCTCTCCCCACAGGGATAAATACACACTGTGGGTTCTGAGTTGCCTTCCTCGTACCCAGTGCTGCTGTCAACCCTGCCATTTGGGAACTTAGAAGATGTCTGTTCTACTGCTACAGTATCCCATGAAGTATCGCTTCCAGCTAGAGGACATATTTTAAGGCAAAGGAAGTGAGGCAATTAACTCCCATCCATGGAGCTCACTGATCTTCCAGGTGCCCCACTACACAGAGACAGTTGACTTATCGGAAGGGTGGAATGGCCGTGATGGTTGATGAGGGCACCGGGTGAGAGGAGGTACGCTGCCACCCAACAGGAGATGCTGTATGTCTTGAACCAGTGGCCAGTCTATCGTGTCACCTCTCCCAGAGCCAGAATGCAGGGGTCCATGAATCAGGGGAGGATAAGGGAGTGTCCCCTCCCACTAGTACACCTAACAACCCGCTTAAAGAATTTTTGCTCCTGGTCTCTGTGACCTTGGGCTTGGTGTGGGTGAGGAACCCCATCAGAGCTCTAATCAGAAGCCAGGACTGCCCCCATTTTGTGCTCCTTGCGCTGCTGAAACAACAGGCAGAGACGAGGGCCACTCTGCTGATGGCCAGAGGGAACCTGACCACCAGAGGGAGGCTGGGTTGCTGGATCAAGGAAGACTATGTTTGGAAGCCAGGGGACGCGTTGGCGGTAATATCTCCTTGGCCGGTGGCCCTGTTCAGCAGAAAGCGGCCAAGAGCCAATAAAGACAAGACCATTGAACACTTACTTCCCTTAAGAATGAAGATTTGTGTCACACCAATTGTCCCGAGGAGGTGTTGGCAGGTGGTAAGAGAACGTAGAATGGGTGGTAGGAGAGGGCAGCTCTGATCACCACCAGCTACACAGTCAGGACCTTTTCGTCTTCGTTACATGCTGTTTTTCCCCATCTTCCTCTCACTGTGGTACATGAAGAACTGGTCGTCTAACGCTGTGGGTGTGTGACCCATTATCGTTAGCACAATATGGTAACGGATGGGAGTTGTGTCTTCTGTATTGAGGACTCTGATTTTCATCGGGACAAGGGAAAGGGGTGACTGTGCTGGACACTTTCTGTTTCCTTCTTCAAATTCACTCTCTCAGCTTCTTCCCCTGCCCTGCGCTGTGGGGACTGTCAATGGGATCTCCTGCCTTCCAGGTGGGTTCAGTCAATGGGGAGACCCAACAGGAGACCAGAGGGCGGACACTGAGTGAGGTTGGGGTATTAATTCCCCAGCTCCCTCCCTGTATGTCGCTGCGGGCTGGATGGGTTTTCAGCCTGGGATCAGAGATCCTGTCAGGCAGCGTTCTGTAAACACCACCCGCTCCAGATCCTAGTAATGGTCATGACTTCTCCTCAGTGTTTCAGGCCCAGGATGATAACAGCCCCAATGATATCAGCCTCAGGAAACCGTGCAAAGCCTCTTGTTTCTCTGCTTCACACAGACCCTTAAGTTATTCAAGTGGGGTGAGCCCGCTGTTGGCGCTGAGGCCCTGGCTACTGGGATAGAAGCCTCATTGGTCCCGGTGCACCTTCGCCTCCCAAGTCATGGCGATGCCCAAATGCTTTTACTTGCGGCAAGCTGAAGACTCTGCCGCCGCCCAGTGGGGTCCAGTGGGGACGTGGACCAGGTCAGTAAAGGACAGCCTGAGATGGTCAATCTGTCACCGGATTCCTCTCCTCCCTCATGCCAGATCTCTGGGAACCCTCCCCTCCCCTCACTTAGGGAAACCCCAGCATCTGGGGGAAAGGACAATGTCTTTATTATCACACACACGGGGCCACTGCTTGAATGTCCACCCTCCCGCAGGGCAAGTTCAGCTGCTCCGAGGCCCCGTCATCAGGTCATACAGTACGTGAGGTGGGTGTGGGTGATAACTCGTGTAGAGGACTGGGAAATAATTCCGTGTCCAAGGCTGTTTAGTTATGAGGTCAGAGGGAGGGTTTGGGCTAGGGGGTCAGCAAGGCCTAAGAATCATGGGGAAATGGGGTCAGCAGGGAGGGCGCCCCACACCAAAGGGCTAGGGATAGTCCCAGCCCTGCCACCCAAGCCAGGTAGGGGGCAGGGGCAGCTCCATCTGGCACTAGGGTAGGGGCAGCTCCACCTGGCACTATAGCCTCATCATGGTCCTCAATCACAGAAAAGACCCCGATATTCTGGGTGCCGTTCAATAAGGAGCTGGAAGGTTGGGCCACGCAGCCCTGGATGTCCACTGGGGAGCTCAGCCCGCCTGGAGAGCGAATATGAGTCAGAGAGGGCTCAGGTTTCCTCAGCTTAAATTCCTAAACCCTAGGAGTCCTAGACCCTCCCCCCGTCAGACCAAGAGACTAGGCTCTTAGGCCCCTCCTCCCTCCGACCTAGAAAATCTGGGTCCCCAGCCCCCTCCACCCTCAAACGCATAAGCCAGGGTCTCAAGCACCCTCCCACCTCGGGACCAGTGAATTGAGGCCCCCAGCCCCTTCATCCTTGGGACCTGACCTTCAGCACTCACCTCCCCTGAGAGCAATGTAGCCCTGGTAACAATGGCTGGTGCCCTTAGGACACATCACAGTATCAGAGTTTTGTGTGCAGGATCCAAAGACGGACAGACAGGTGGGACACTGCAGGTCTCCCGGGGCAGGGGCAGCTGGGGAGCAGAGAGAAAGTTGGGGGCGCACAGCTCTGCTCTTAGCTCTTAGCCACCCTCCTTGAGCCCCAGAGTGTATCTCTGGGGCCCCATCTCTCCCCACCCCCGGTCCCACCCAGCCCGCTGGGGTCCCACACCTGGACGAGGGAGGGAGTTCAACAGGACACTGCTGCTGGCAGCCGAGTTGCACTTGTCGGAAGTGCAGAACCGGGCAAAGGAGGCGACGAGCACTCCGGGCGGCCCCGAGTGTATGGAGATAGCCTGGGAATCCCGTGTCCTGGCCTTGCTGCAGCCTTTGCTCCCCACCAGGAGCGATCTGAGTCCTGAGGGGTGACAGAGTGAAAGCTGGGTGGGGGGACGGGAGACTCGGAAGGCGGCAGAGCCAGGGGTTCCTCGGTGCACAGCAGGCAGAGGCGGGATGCGGGTCCTCTGAGGACGGGAGCACAAGTCCCGGTGAGTGCACGGGGAAGACCGGGGCCAGAGCCTGGGTCCTCCCCCAGCTCTGCCACCTCTCAGTTCTCGCTCAAATGTCACCTTCTCACTAGAGCATCCTCAGAGAGCAAATTACCACCTTTACCTCACTCTCCCTACCTCCTTTCCCTGCTGGATTAATTTCCATAGCTCTTACCTCCATAGGCATATCTTACTCTTTTTTTTTTTTTTTTTCTGCTTCCCCACTGGCACGTAAAGTGGCAAGAAGGCAGATGCGATGGGATCTACAGCACCTAAAACAGTGCCTGGCACACAACGGGCAGCTCATCAGACCTTGAATACAGCCACTGAGGTTGCTCTGTGCCAGCTCTCTCAACCCTTTGCCTGGACTACCGGATACAGCCTAGTGACCACGCAGCAGGGTAGGTACTATGATTGCCATCACCTCGCCCCCTTGGTTTCAGAAGGGGAAAACAAGGTGCAGAAAGAGGGAGAATTGGGTTTAGAACTGCAAGCGTGAGGGGAACCTGGCAGGAGATTCAGGGCACAGAATCCAGGGCAGCGAGACGCAGGACCCCGTGCGGGGGTCTTGCCCTCTTGGGCAGCCCACACACCTACATCTATGAGCAGAAGCGTCTCCTGACACACCTCCCCACGATTACACAGCTGCTCCGAATTCGCGGACCACGTGACAGGTTCCTGAGTCAGGTCTTGAGAAGTCCGAAGCATGACCCCCCGATGACAGGTCAGCATAGCTGCGGAGAAGGAATGACCAGGGTCTGGGTGATTCAGGGGCCTGCCTGGTCCTGCGCTTGGGAAGATGGTCACGTTCTTGACTCACCCTCCAAGCCATCTAGCCGCTGGGTGCCTCAACTTCAGGTTAGCAGGGACACAGGAAGTCCGAGCCCCACCCCCAGTTTTTTCCCCTGTTCTTGCTGGAACATCGCAGGGGCTTTTCCCAACCCCCCTTGGGGACGGCTGCTCCTCCCTTTTGGTGTGAGAGAGATGGATGGCTCTTCCTTAGCAAGAGCCAATCTCTACTTCCCTCTCTGGGCCTCAGGGTCCTTATCTGGAAAATAAGGAGGGCAGCCTGACACCGCAGATTTCTTTTAACTGAGAAGCCCTATGTTCCAAACAAAAATGCTCAAGACGCTTCGTGCGCACTGAACACTTAACTGAGGTGCCCGGCTGCCATGACGACTTTCCAGGGGTTAACCCCTTTAAGCCTCCCAAGGAGCTCGCCTCGCCTGGATTGCCTCATTTCCTCCTGGCCCCCTGGCCCCCGCCCCGCACCAAGCAGGTGGTGTTATCCTCATCATCCCCATTTTCTTTTCTTTTCTTTTTTTAAATATCTTTATTCCCCTTGATCACTCTGCTGGAGCCACACTGGCCTCTGGATTCTTCCTTGAACACATGGCAGGCACATACCACCCCAGGGCCTTTGTATACTCTGCGACCCCTGACTGTCTGGGGTTATCTCCTCCTCCCTGAACTTGGTGAAAGAGGCTCAAAGAGGTGTAATCCTCAAAAGCTGGTTCAGCGGCAGAGCCCAGACAGAAACCCACGTCTTTCTGATTCACACGCTAAGCCCTTAAAGGCTGTGCTCTCCCTGACTGTGCGACCCACTGCTCTCACTGGGACCACCATCCTATTCCTTAGGGGGAGAGTCAAGGCTGTTAAAATCCCAGCCCTTTGGTTCTTCTTTAGTATGGGCTGCTGCGGTGGTCCATTTTGCACCCAGTCCTGGCACCCAGTCCTCTCCTTCCCCCATGCCTTCCAGAAGCTGTTCTATCTCCCTGAGATGCCCTTCTGTCCTCCACTTACTCCCTGACATCTCGCTGTCCCCCATCTTCTCATGCCTGGCCTTGCCGATGCCCAATAGACATTTGCTAAACTACCAAACTGAACTTAACCAGGGCAGACAAATGCACCGTCCAAGATCTGGCTCTGATGCTGAAAGCCAGCAGAATATGGACATATATTAGGGATATCCGTTGGTGGCCTAATGGCTGTGTTTTATGGGACGTGTGTGGTTTGGGAGCGTACGTATATGGGATGTGTGTAGATGTGTAGTGGGTATGTGGGGTGTGTGGGGTAGTATGGGAATGTGTGAAATGTGTATGGTGTGTGTATGCTACGTGATGTGTGTGTACAGTGTGTTGGTGAGGTATGCGGTATATGTTTGTTGCATGGGTATGGCGTGGTGTGTGTCCTGTGTACCTGTGTTTTGTTTGTGTGTGCTGTCCGCGGCATGTGAAGTGTGGTCTGTGTGCTGGGTGTGGCATGTGCTCTATGTAGTGCGTGAAGTCTGTGGTGTGTGAGGTTTAGGGAGGCCCGTGTGCGGTATGTGAGGTGTGGTGTGTACTTGGCACAGTGTGTGTCTGTGTCTCCTGAGTGTGTTGTGTGCGTTACGGTGTGTGGTATGTGTGGCGCGCATCTGATCTGTTTCGGAAACGCCTTCTGAATTATGAATGTTACCTAGTCCCAGAGACGAAGGCCAGATCAGTAAACCAGCATTAATGAGAAGGAAAGATTCAGACTCTGTCCTCCTCTGCTCAATGCCCTTCCACAGCTCCACTGCCCTCAGCAGAAAGGCCAGCTCCTCAGTCTGGCTGGGCAGACACCTGACCCACCACCAGGACCCCCCCCCCCGCCTACCTCTCGGCTCCCCCAACAATATCCATTCCCAAGACACAGCAGGGCATTTCCTGCCTCCTTGGCCTGGCACCCGCTGTTCCTTCTGCTTGGAACATCTCTGCCTTCATGGCCCACACTCCCCTTGTCCACCTGGAAAACTTGTGATCACCCACCACCCCCAGCTGCACCCCATCCTCTCGATGAGCCCCTCCTCAGGCAGAGCCGAGGGACCCCTCTTCAAACCAGCGGGCTGCCCCCACCTCCAAGCCGTTTCCTCTGCCTGTTCGTGTCCTTTTCCTCTTCTGTGAATAAACTGTAGCTCATCTTTAAGACACGGCTCATAGGTCACTTCCTCTGTGAAGCCCTCCCTGATTCGCCCTTCCCAGGACATCAGTATCATCCTTCTCTGAGGACCCCCCAGACCCACTTCCATGACAGCCCTGTGACCATCTGTGTCTGCGATGTCTCCCTTCTCGGTCCTGGAAGCCCTTTAGGGCAGGGCCAGGGTCTGAGTCCTCTGGGGTCTCCACAGACCTTGGAATCCTGTACAAACTCACGTCAGCAAACGCATCCTGGGTGCCCATCCTCAGCCAGCCCTTGTGCTGCCCGAGGCTGGAAGCCTGGCGTCAGTGACATCTAGGCTCTGTCCTCAAGGCTCCCAGTCCAGCCAGAGAGATCCAAACAAGAGGAACGTTTGCTGAACCCACTCAACTCTCTCCCTGAAGCTCGGACAGGGAAGACCCTTCTCCCACTTTCCTAAGACCCCACTCCCCACCTCGCCATGGCAGGTGCTTCACAGCAAGACACTCTAGGCCACTCTCATCCACCGGTGTTCGGTTTGGCTGGGTTTCCATGGGGAAGTGGGGACCCTCCCCGTGTCCCCGTCTGGCTCTTACTTTTCCTGTCACACCTGAAGCACCCTTGATATCCTCTCTGATCTTTTTTCTCTGCAGCATGGCTGCTGGGGTGCTCCAGTACCGTGGGTGGGGGATGGGTGAGGGTGGTCAAGGGGAAGTGGAAGACCCAGGGTTACCCAAGGTCCAGGGTGTGGAGAAGTAGAATTGGAAGCAGCAAGTCACGCCCAGCAAGGAAACCAGCCGGCACACCTGCACTCATTTCTGCAGCCAATGGACAGAGTGGCACGCGAGGCAGCCCACCCTCTCTGCCCCTCTGGCCTTCCTCCCTGCTCCCCTGCCCCTCTCCCACCTGGACAGGCCCAGCATCATTTAAAACACCCACCAGGGGCTGCCCTGGTGGCACAGTGGTTGAGAGTCCGCCTGCCGATGTAGGGGACGCGGGTTCGTGCCCCGGTCCGGGAAGATCCCACGTGCCGCGGAGCGGCTGGGCCCGTAAGCCATGGCCGCTGAGCCTGCGCGTCCGGAGCCTGTGCCCCGCGGCGGGAGGGGCCACAGCAGTGAGAGGCCCGCGTACCGCAAAAAAACAAAAACAAATAAAACACCCACCAGTGGATTCCTGTCCTACAGATATGTCCCCTGGACCACGCACCCTCTGTCTCCCCTTAAGCTGGACACCTCTTGCTGGCATCCCCACCTGAAGCGCCTACTGGGAGAACCCCTTACATCACATCTGCCTGAGTGAGTAATAAATATCTGAGTGACGTGACGCTGGCTTCGGTGGGATGTGCTTGGATGTCTGCCTTTCACAGGGTCATCGTGGCCCGAGGCCGCGGCACAGGGCATTTGGTCTTGTGGGTATGACACTCACCTTCAGAATCACAGGTCTCCTGCAGACTGATGGGCCCGATTTCCCGAGTCCCATTAAGCAGGTTGCAGCCTGTTTGGGACATGCACCCCTGGACTCTCAGATGGGTGGAGCGGTTCTCTGTGGAAAGTGAGAGGAGGGGAGAGAGGGAGACACTGCTGCTGGGACCATCCATCCCTCATGCGGGAGGCGCAGCTCTGGGAAGCCAGGCCCACCCTCCTCCGGGTCCCAGACCTCAGCTCCCTTTCCTCCCCAGAGACTCAGATCTTGGTCCGGCTCACCAGCACTGAGCAGGAGGTGCCCGCTGTAGCAGTGTGTGCTCTCGGCGGGGCAGGTCAGCTCTGCTGCCGACCGGCAGCTTTGGGCAGACAAGCAGACTGGACACCGCACAGACCCCAGGGCTGGGGAGGTGACAGAGAAAGGGAGGCAGGACTGAGAAGGCTCTGAATTCAGACCATGTGCCTTCCCTCCACCCTTCCCCCATTTTGCTGGTCCCCAAGAATCAATTCCCTAGTGTCCCCCAAATGTGCCCTCCTCAAGCTCTTCTCATGAAGACCTGGGGTGCAGGGCATTTGGAACATGAGCTAGAGAGACAGCAAGGTTGAGGAGGGGACGTGAGATCTGGGAAGGGGCGTCTGGGACTGAGCACAGGAGGTGGTACGAGTCGGGGAGCGGTGCCCGGGGAGGACCCAGTGGCTTCAGCCACAAGTCCCACTAAACAGTCCAAGAAGACAAGACGCCCATGTCCACAAAAGATGCCAAAGAGTAGAGAAATGCAGAACACAGCCCCAAACACGATTTACGGTCTCAGACAGAAAAAGACAGTGGGAAGTCACAGGCCCGTTTCACTTAGGAGGAGGAAATGCCAGAACCCTGACTAGAACACGCGTGGACCAAATCCAGCGGGATGGAAAGAAGGAGCTGGCACCAGGTCAGGGCCGGAGCCAGAGTCGGAGGTGGGTGGTTGAACATGGGAAAAGCGGTCCAGTTTTCTGCTCCGGGACTGTTAGAAGAAGCTGTGCTGGGGAAGGTGGGCAGGGAGGGATTCTAAAGGAGCATCCCCAGCGGGCTCACCCCAACACCTCAGCCCCATGGCTTCCCTCCTCCCAAACACCCTCCTCCTCTCCCTCCGGCACCTGGGGGTGGGTGCGGGGCCCAGAGAGGGAGGCTGGTGGACAGATGGTTGCACAAGTCCTCCCGGCACACCCGGGTGTAGGAGGCAATGGACAGGCCGGGGCCTGCCCTGTGCTGGGTGATGAGGTCCTCGTGATCGGCTGCCTGGGTGCAGCCCTTGATGAGCACCACGTACACCTGGGGTCCTGGACCAAGAGAGAGAGACGGGCCAGGGTGAGGTCATGACTAGCGGGTGGATGTGCCTCGTGCTCTGGGGTGAGAGGCTGCAGAGCAGGACACTGAGTAGCCGAGGAGGGAACAGCTCCTGGTACTGCGGGGAGCAGGCTTTCGAATTTGTACACAGAATATGCCGGTAGGAGCGGGGGCAATAGGAGTGTCTCTGCACAGGAGAGGGTGGGAGTCGGGCGGGGGCCCACGGGCCCTCCTTACCGTTCTCCATCAGCATCAGAACATCCTGGCAGCTCCAGCCTTCCTCACAGTGCTTCTGGCTAGTCGTCCACTGGAGGGGCAGTTCTGATGCATTCATCACGGACACCAGTGTCCCCCAGTAGCAGGTCAGGGCCTGCACTCCTGAGATGGGAAGAGCCAATCAGTCTTAGCTTATCCTCCAGAGTCCCCTCCCGTCTGAGGTCCTCACTCACGGGGCACGGTGATGCCCAGGAGGGCCAGCAGCAGGAAAGGGCTCATGATCGGGGCAGCTGGAACCCTCACTCCTGCTCTCTCCTCCTTTTTATATCTCGCCTCACTCAAGACAGTCCAGGAAAGGGGTGGGGAGGGGAGGGACTTGCTAAATGCGGCCTGGGCCTCCGTCTGAGTCTCAACACCTTAAAGGCAGCAGGGGTGGGGAAGGGTGGGGGCTGGAGGGTTGGCGAGTGAGGTCGAGGGAGAGTCTGGGTCCTCCCTCCTTCCCCAGATCCAGGAGTCTGGGCCCCCAGTCCCTCCACAGTTAGAGATGGAGGCATCCTGGCTCCTAGACCAGGTCCCCAGCCCTCTTTCCTCCAGAGCCCAGCTGTGGGGGTCCCCACCCACATCCTGTTTCAGGACAGTTTGTGAAGGCGGTTTCCTCATCTCATAGCAACTTGGCCACCTTCTGGCCCCAAGTGAGGAAATGGCCCAAGTGCCCCTGAAGACACTCTGAGGTGAGTCTTGTCTGGTCGTTACGCTCTCCCTGTCCTAATCTCTGCCCTCCTGCTACTTCCCTTTTCTTTCTCTTTCCTTTCTATACTGCTGTCCTTTTTATTCTCTTTTTCACTTACTTCCCTCATGCTTTCTCTTCTTCTACTGTTCTCTCCCCTCCCAGCACAACACAGGCCCTAGAATCTCCATCTCCCCGCCACCCAGGAGGGAGCTGGGGAATGGTGGGGTGGGGGGAGCGGTAGAGACTGAATCTCTATCAAAGAATTAGGATATTCCTCAGCAAAGCAAAGTGTCTTTGCCAGAAATAGATGGAACAGTGGTGTGCTAGAAGACCAGCTTTTCAGGAAAACCGCATCAACAAACCCTGCCTCGGAACATCGCCTATTTCTATGGTGTAAATACTCCTACCATGTCTGATTTTAAGCTACTAATCATTTAACAGCCAGCTCGCAAAATTCCTAAATATTTGACAATCGGTTTTTGCAAGCCTGCACAAACTAGCTCTAGCATGCTGGGTGGGAGGGAGACAGGGAAGAATCAGGGGTGTCTGTCGGTGGCTGCAGAGGCCAGATGTGGGTGTGTGAGAAAGGGGAAAGGGAGAAAAGAGTGAGAATAGGGCCTCCCTGGTGGCGCAGTGGTTGGGAGTCCGCCTGCCGATGCAGGGGACACGGGTTCGTGCCCCGGTCCGGGAGGATCCCACATGCCGCGGAGCGGCTGGGCCCGTGAGCCATGGCCGCCCAGCCTGTGTGTCTGGAGCCTGTGCTCTGCAACGGGAGAGGCCACAACAGTGAGAGGCCTGCGTACAGCAAAAAAAAAAAAAAAAAAAAAAAGAGTGAGACTAATAGTAGAGGACAAAGAGAAATGAACATGAAACTTACAATTATATGTTTATTTCAACATCTTTATACATTGTATTTTTCTTTGTGTTTGCAAGTTTAAAATTTGCTCCATGTACGGAGGCACGTTCCTCTCATCTCCCACTGTGTCTCCACTATTAACATGGAATAGCATAGGTGCTCAATAAATATTTATGGAAGGATGGAAGGAAAGGAGGGAGAGGAGGGAGGGAGGGAGGGAGGGAGGGAGGGAGGAAGGATGTAACAGTGCCATCACCACATTTGTCTAGGTTGTGCACTAAAGAAACCACCCCCTCCCCAGTGATCCACATTGTTGCTGTGTGAATGGCACCCTCTGGAGTTGTGTGTGGCCTGACTCAATGTCCCTGGAAGAAGAGAAGGAAGGGTGGGCAAAGAGGCACATAAGGTCATAGGCCTCAATTAAATGTCTGATTTTAGTCAACAGATATTTACCAGGCTGGAGTCTGTGTCTGGTACTGTCCTAATTTCTGGGGAATCAGGAAGACCAATAAGAATGAAGCCACTGTTTTTGTTGAACTCACAGTCTAGAGAGAGAGACAGACACTAAACAAATACATGAGCACCAAAAAAAAAAAAAACAAAAAAAACAAATGGTGCTGGGTGCTGGGCAGAGAGTGAAAACCAGGTGATGTGAAAGTGAGTGACTGAGCTGGGATCAGGGAGGGCCTCCCTGAGGAGGTGACATTTGAGCTGAAAGCAGAATGAAAAGAAAAAGCTTGCCGTGGAAAGACAGGCAGGAAGAGCATTCCAGGCAGAGGTGAAAGCAGGTACAAAGGCCCTGAGGTGCGATCTAGCTTGGCTTATGTGAAGGTTAGAAAGAAAGCAAATGGCTAGACTATGGTGGGTAAGAGGGAGAGTGATAGAAGATGAGGGAGGAAAGGCTGGCAGGGGCCCAGCAACGTATGACTAAGTTGGGTTATTAAGGCAACCTTTCTGGGAGTCGGTATATTTCCAGTGACTTATGCAAAGTCTGGATGTGGGGCTGTTTAGCAAAAGGTCTGACAGTCCTCGGTGTGTAAACTCGGTGTGTAAAACTGTTTGCTACCAGACCGGATTCTGTTGCTCCCTGATTGTGTAGCCTTGGGTCACTTACTTCCGCTCTCTGAACTTCATCATCCTCTCCTGTAAAGTAGTTGTAGTGGTTACCTGCACCTCATGGGTTGTGGTGAGGATTAATATCTGTATATAACCCAAAGTCGGTTCTCAACAAAAGATAAAAATAGTTAATGTTATGAGCCTTTACTCTGTTCCAACCCTAGTCCAAGCACGTTTTTGTTTTTTTTTTTGCGGTACGCGGGCCTCTCACTGTTGTGGCCTCTCCCGTTGTGGAGCACAGGCTCCAGACGTGCAGGCTCAGCGGCCATGGCTCACGGGGCCCAGCCGCTCCGCAGCATGTGGGATCTTCGCGGACCGGGACACAAACCAGTGTCCCCTGCATCGGCAGGTGGACTCTCAACCACTGCGCCACCAGGGAAGCCCCCAAGCACTTTTTGTTTCAACTCATTGAATTGTGACTCATACCCTGAGGGAGATTCTATTAATAGCTTGATTTTATAGTTAAAGAAACTGAGCCCCAAAGGAGTTAAATAACTTGCCCAAGGTCATACAATGTGGCAGAGATAACTGCCCACCAAAGATCCATGCTCCCTTCAGGGTGTAAAGATGTTACTACGTGGCAACTGCCTAGCCAGGGGAATTACATTTCCCAGCCCCCCTTGCCTCTAAGTGAACCATGTGACTAGCTAGTCCCCACCAATGGAATGTGGGCAGAAATGACTGGTACCACTTTTGAACCTCAGTGGTTACAAAGCAGGAGTGCCACCTCCTTCCTCAAATACTCCATCAAGTAAATGTGATACAAGTGAGAAATAAACATCTATTATGTTAAACCACAGAAATTTAGTTTGATAATATACCTGTTTCAGCTACTAGAATTTTTTAATACACACAGCCAGGAAGTGCTTTCCTTGGGATGGATGTCCTAGAAGAAGAGCCTGAGACAGATTCTTCTTGTGCTAAGTGCTCCAAGGCATCCACTTGTAGCATTACCAGTACTGGTTCTTTTCTTTTCCCTACCCTTCCTTTTCCTTCCCTTCCCTTCTCATTCCTTTCCTCTCCCTATTAAGAGCAACAATTGCAACTATTCCTTGTGCCTCTTGTAGAAAAGGATCCAGAAACCAAAAGAGGGAAAGGAGCTTGCCAAGACCTCTGTTTCAGGCTCTGGTTGAGCTAAAATCAGTTCTGGGCCCCTCAGTCCACACTTTGGCCCACTCATTCTGCTTTCTCCTTCAGAGCTGGCCAATGGGTTCAGCAGGTATGAGAAGCCCGGGTCATGCCAGAATGTGCTTCGATATTTACCTATGAGGACAAAGCAGACCCTCTAGCACTTGGGTGGGGCTTCTTCCATATTTATTTCCAACAAAGACACTTTCTTTGCCCCGAGACTCCCTGAATGCTGTGAGGAACAAGTACATCCCCTCTGGGTCTCTACAACCTGGGTTTGTCTGTTTCTGCAGGATGAGGGTCATTTTAGTTGTTGATGACAGTATTCTACGTGAGTGACATTGCGTCTTTTCTACTGCATCACATCCAGAGGTTCGTAATGTCAGTTTGTTGCGTTATTGGCTAATTGTGTGAACATCCCAGTCTCCACCAATAAGACCCTTCTATTTCCTTGTACACACCGTTTCCAGAGAATCTTCCCTTATCGACACAGATTACACTTGGGTCGAGCTTCTCCACCTGCCCTGCGCTGCCTGTTATGCAAAGCCCTTCCACTCGGGTGGCTCATCCCTCAGAGCTGATACTATTAACCCACCTCATGAAGCGGGAAACAGCCCTGACAAGGGAGAATGAGCGCTTGAGTCACGGAGTCAGGAAATGGTGGCAGCATCCGGGAGCCCGGGCGTTCCCAGCAACCTGCACTCTGTCCCACTGCACCAAAGCTCCCCGAAGATGGTCGAGTCATCTGAATGACATACTTCCAGTCTCATCTGCCGAGCACCCAGTTTTCTCCAGCAAAGAAAAATTATTCGTATGGCAAAACAGTTCACATTCAGATTACGGTATAGGACCTTATGTTATAAAGAGGAGGGATCCGTAGCATGTGATGAAAAGTTACACTTAAATATCTTTATCGGCCTTTCTGTACTCACCAGAGGAACAAAAACAAGTAAAAATCGAATACAGCTACTGGCATTGACTCCTGTCAATATCCTCCAGCGCTGGAGGCACGGTGGATAGATTAACCCTTTGGAAGCCAATCTCGCACTAAACCTTCCAAGTCCTAGGAAAAAAAATATTCCTAGTGTGCGAGGAGAAGGGGAGCTGTGATACCTGGAAATTGTGAGCTTTTAGTAAAGAGGCTGAGATTCTAGGCCAGACATTGTTTCACTCTGATCTGAACAATTTACTTCCTCTTTCTTGCCTTCAGTCTCCTCCTAAGTAAAATGAGGCATGGTTTTCAGTCTTTTCATCACACAGGAAGAAGAAACAGGGAAGGATAAAGTCCAACACTGCAGCGGCAGGACTAACATCTTAGTGTTTACAGCACTGCGGAGAAAGCCATCTTTCCTAGAAGCCACCAAGCAACGTACGACCACAGTGGTTTGAGCTGAGAATGCACTCACCTTCATCAGTAACATCAGTTGTCAGGCAAAAATCTTTCAAGATAATTCCACTTGACTTCACGTTAATTGAAGTAATATAGAAATGGAATGGAATTGTTGAGTCACATGGTAGGCATATGCTTAAGTTTTTTTGCGGAGCACAGGCTCCGGACGCGCAGGCTCAACGGCCATGGCTCACGGGCCCAGCCGCTCTGCCGCATGTGGAATCTTCCCGGACCGGGGCACGAACTCGCATCCCCTGCATCGGCAGGCGGACTCCCAACCGCTGCGCCACCAGGGAAGCCCTATGCTTAAGTTTTTAAGAAACTGTCAGACTGTTTTCCAAAGGGGTTGTGCCATTTTACGTTCCCCACCAGCAGTGTGTGAGAGGTTCCAGTTTCTCCACATCCTTGCCAACACTTGGTATAGTCATTCTTTTCCCGTTTAGCCATTCTAAGAGTTCCATGGTGGTATCTCATTGTAGCTTCTTTTTTTCATTGTAGCTTTATTTTGTATTTTTCTAGTGACTAATGCTATCGAGCCTCTTTCCACGTGCTTATTCACCATCCATGTATCTTCGTTGGTGAAGTGCCTGTTCAAACATTTTGCCCATTTTTTTATTGTCTTCTAATTGAGTTGTAAGCACTCTGTATATTCTAGTTGCAAATCCTTTGTTAAACAGATGTTTTGCAATAGCTTTCCCAGAAATAAAGGCATATGAGGCATATGTCCAAATAAAGACACGCGAAGACATATGAATGTTAATAGTAGCTTTATTTGTAATGGCCCCAAACTGTGAAACAATGCAACCAAACTGGGATATAACCACACCGTGAAATATTACTCAGCCGTAAATAGGAATGAGCTATTGATACATGCAAAAATTTGAATATGAACTTCAAAATGATTCTGCCTAGTATATTTATGAGGTTCATCCATGTTGTAGCATGTATCAGTGCATCATTCTTTTTTGTGATTGAATACTATTCCAATGTATGTTTATACCAGAATTTTTATCCATTGACCCATTGATAGACATTTGGGCCATTTCCACCTTTTGGCTATTGTGAACAGTGCTGCTATAACATGTGTACATGTATTTGTTTGAGTATCAGTTTTCAATTTTTTTGAGTATATACCTAGGAGTGGAAGAAACCAGACACAAAAAGTCACATACTGTATGATTCATTTATATGAAATATTCAGAATAAGTAAATCCATAGAGACATAATTGGTGGTTTGCAGGGGTTGGGGGCTGGGGGAATGGAGGGCAACCTCTTAATGGGTACAGAGTTTTATTTGGAAGTGATGAAAGTGTTTTAGAACTAGATAGAGGTGGTGGTCATACAACATTGCGACTGCATGAAATGCCACGGAATTGTTCACTTTAAAATGGTTTATTTTATGTTATGTGACTTTCATCTCAGTAAAAAAATTATACTGAATGAAAGAAGCCAGATGAAAAAAGAGAACATACTATAACATTCCATTTATATAAATTCTAGGAAGTACAAACTAATCTATTGTAAGTGAAAGAAGGTAAATGATTGCCTGGGTACTGGGGGGGTGGGGGGTGCCGAGTGCAGAGGGAGGGATTACAAAGGCTCGTGTGGAAACTTGTGGGTGGAATGGATACGTTCACTGTCTCAACTATGGTGGGTGTATGCCACACTTATGGAGTGTGTATGCACATCAAAACTCATTATACTGTGTACTTTAAATACGTGTGGTTTCTTGCCTGTCCATTATACCTCAGTAGAGCTGTAATCAAGGCTTGATGTTATGGATTGCCTGTGTAGTCAGGCGGAGAGAATATTGTTCCTCTATTACTGCTACTTCCAAACAGGTAGACCCTGGATGTGTGCCCACGGGTGTGCGATAATAATGACTGTTGGCCTTTATGTGGCCCTCACTGCATACTGGGCACTTCAGGCGTCTTAGCTCATTCAAGCACCCAAATGAGTCAGTTCAACTCATTTACTTCACGCAACTTTCCTACCCCCTGGCCTTTGCACATGCTGTGTCCTCTGCCTGGAATGCATTTCTGCCCCTTTGTGAGCTCTAGGTTAACTCTGTCTGGGTCATTCTCCATTAGATGTCTGTCTTCAGGAAAGTCTTCCCTGGTCCTTCCATCTAGGTCAGCATCCCAGTTATAAGGTCATAACTAACTATATGAGAGGACTGAGGAGCAGCTAAACTCACCCTGTAGGAGAAACTTTTAGGGAGTGGTCATATGTGTCTGATGATAAAGACACCATCTTTTCCCACAATGACAGGATTTCTCTATGTACGGTATAGGGTAGGACACCCAGAGGTTTGGCACAGGGGAAGGAAAAGAAACCAGAGAGAGATTCACCATCTAAAGCCTGTCCTTCACTGGTCGGGTGCACATCTCCATTCCAGCTCCAATGGTAGCAGAACCTTGAGGGTGCTGCAGTCAAAGGTATCTGCCCATCACCATGACCTGGGAGGGGAAGGTGCACTGCACCAGTATGGATTCTACCTAGCAGTCAGGGCCCCAGCACAAAAGGGACTCATTCCACCTGCATAACTTGAGAAGAGATTAAAAATGAGATAATTGGCAAGGGTGTGTGACTGTTAATGGAGACACAAGGGTGAGAGCAGTTTCCTGGTGCTGATACCACTGGGTTTCTGTACTGGAACACTGAGGAGTTGCAAGACAGAGACATAGAGAGAATCCTCTCCGGAGAGGGCTACTTGACAGGAACTCCAACTTCAGGCTGAAAAATCCATCCAGCCCACAGCAACACTACAGGGAGGGAGCTGGGGAATTAATGCCCCAACCTCACTCAGTGTCCACCCTCTGGTTTCCTGTTGGGTCTCCCCATTGACTGAACCCAGCTGGAAGGCAGGAGATCCCACTGACAGTCCCTGCAGCACAGGGCAGGGAGAGAAAGGGAGAGAGTGAATTTGAAGAAGGAAACAGAAAGTGTCCAGCACAGTCACCCCTTTCCCTTGTCCCGATGCAAATCAGAGTCCTCAATACAGAAGACACAACTCCCATCCGTTACCATATTGTGCTAACGATAATGGGTCACACACCCACAGCGTTAGACGACCAGTTCTTCATGTACCACAGTGAGAGGAAGATGGGGAAAAACAGCATGTAACGAAGACGAAAAGGTCCTGACTGTGTAGCTGGTGGTGATCAGAGCTGCCCTCTCCTACCACCCATTCTACGTTCTCTTACCACCTGCCAACACCTCCTCGGGACAATTGGTGTGACACAAATCTTCATTCTTAAGGGAAGTAAGTGTTCAATGGTCTTGTCTTTATTGGCTCTTGGCCACTTTCTGCTGAACAGGGCCACCGGCCAAGGAGATATTACCGCCAACGCGTCCCCTGGCTTCCAAACATAGTCTTCCTTGATCCAGCAACCCAGCCTCCCTCTGGTGGTCAGGTTCCCTCTGGCCATCAGCAGAGTGGCCCTCGTCTCTGCCTGTTGTTTCAGCAGTGCAAGGAGCACAAAATGGGGGCAGTCCTGGCTTCCGATTGATTAGAGCTCTGATGGGGTTCCTCACCCACACCAAGCCCAAGGTCACAGAGACCAGGAGCAAAAATTCTTTAAGCGGGTTGTTAGGTATACTAGTGGGAGGGGACACTCCCTTATCCTCCCCTGATTCATGGACCCCTGCATTCTGGCTCTGGGAGAGGTGACACGATAGACTGGCCACTGGTTCAAGACATACAGCATCTCCTGTTGGGTGGCAGGGTACCTCCTCTCACCCGGTGCCCTCATCAACCACCACGGCCATTCCACCCTTCCGATAAGTCAACTGTCTCTGTGTAGTGGGGCACCTGGAAGATCAGTGAGCTCCATGGATGGGAGTTAATTGCCTCACTTCCTTTGCCTTAAAATATGTCCTCTAGCTGGAAGCGATACTTCATGGGATACTGTAGCAGTAGAACAGACATCTTCTAAGTTCCCAAATGGCAGGGTTGACAGCAGCACTGGGTACGAGGAAGGCAACTCAGAACCCACAGTGTGTATTTATCTCTGTGGGGAGAGAGCTCAGTCCGCTCGAGGGTGGGGTATGTCCTGGGTGGTCCTGCTGTAGAAAGACGCCGTAACAGGCTTAGAGTTGGCCTCTGCCTCTGTTGGTTTGGGCACTGAGTACAGTCAACAGCCAGGTCACCTCGGGGAGAGTTAGCCCATGTGTCGTCACTGGGGAGCAGAGGTAGAAGATAGATGGGCCCTGGATAGAGCCGCTGGAGTTCGTCAAGAGGAGTAAATTTGAACTTTGTTTTCCGTAGACACTCCAAGGACAAAGTTAGTGGCAGGAGTTGAGCTCTGCTGGAGTAAAGAGATAAGATGACCACATCTATCACTCCTGAGGTCAGGAAAACCTTCCCTGTCTGCACAGGTGCAGGAAGCCTCCTCAGGGTCAAAAAGGGAACGGGTGCCACCCCATAATAAGTGCTGTCAAACCTCTCGTTAGCCTCTGTGCTGGAATCCATCTCGCCAAAAAGATGTGCACGCCTGTTGGGAAGGGTCCTAGGGCAGGTCAGATGTGGGAAAAGAAGCGAGATAATTGGCTAGAGGAGAACAACGACCCGGAAGAACTGCTCTCTATAAATGATTTAACAACCTCTTTACTGCGTTCTTCCTCATGAGGGAGGACGCCCACACCCTTTCTCTCCTGATGTGTATTTCTGCCTAGCTTCTGTCTTATATAAATAAACTGCTTCTCTGTGTGCTCTCCCACGTGTCGTGCTGTACTGCTAATAACAAACTCTGTACCTGTTTTTGCAGTTTTTGCCTCCTTGAAGCATTCTTGTTACAACAGGGCAAGAGCCAGGGCAACTTCACTTCTAGCCTCTAGCCCCCTGGTGGACTAGGGGCTAGGATTCCTGGTTTTCATTCAGGCTACTCAAGTTCAATTTCTGGGCAGGGAAATAAGATCCCGTGTCAAGATCACTTACTGCTGTCTATCCAAAATCAGAGCCTCCACCACCCACATGGCCACTTTGCACCTGGGCCCAGTGTGCAAGCACTGATGGGAGAGAAGCCGCCTGACACTGTCCACAGGATACCAAGGGTACCCATGCTCAGGGCATGGGTTCTGGTGGGCATTCGTGTGGGACGTGAACATCTTCACACTCTGTGCCCATCCCCAGAGGACCATCCACATATCCTCCCTGTCTTCATTTGATGCTTTTATTCTTACCAAGTCCTTGACCAAATGGCTCACCGGGGGTCCATGCAGAAGTGGGCTTGAGGACCTCTCTCCCTCCCACGAGTGGACCCCTGAAGTTTTGCCGCCTGAGGGATTTCCTTGCATCGCTCTTTCAGGACCACACGTGCAAGTGCTAACACAGCAGCCACCCACTTCTGCCTGGCGCCAGCCCACAATGCAGTTCCATCCATACACCTAGTCTGTGCTTTCTGTCCTCTGTAAACAGATCCCAGGGAATCCCCATGAGCTCATAGGTGTGGGTGGGGAAGAGGCAGGACGAGTGGGTGCCATGGGTGCCTGAGCCACCTGCTGGGGTGTCCCCCTGTGGCCTCCATTCCTGCTTGAGCCTGATCTCAAATACACCTTTTCCACGGATGGTGGATGCTGCTGTGTGTGCCCAACATCATGGTCTGGTAGCCTGACCGCACCCAGTATGAGATGTGCAGTTCAGGTAACAATGCCCTTGGTGTTGGTGGCCAGGTGTCACTGTCAGTTTGAGCTTCTATAACAAAATATCATGGCTTATCAAGAACAGAACTATTTCTCAGTTTTGGAGGCTGGAAGTCCCAGCTCAGGGTGCTTGTGTGATCAGGTTCTGGTGAGGGCCCTCTACTGGGCTGCAGATGGTAGATTTCTCATCGTATCCTCCCATGGCTGAAAGAGAGCCAACTAGCTCTTCCTTCTTCATGGAGGGCACTGCAGTGGTCAATGTTCAACTTGACAGGTCTAAGGGATGCCCAGATAGCTGGTAAAACATTATTTCTGGGTGTTTCTGGGACGGTGTTTCCAGAAGAGAATAGCATTTGAATTGGTGTACTGAGTGAAGATGGCTCTCACCAAAGTGAGTGGGCTTCTTCCAATCCATTGAGGGCCTGAATAGAACAAAAAGCCAGAAGAGGGCTTCCCTGGTGGTGCAGTGGTTGAGAGTCCGCCTGCCGATGCAGGGGACACGGGTTCGTGCCCCGGTCCGGGAAGATCCCACATGCCGCGGAGCAGCAGGGCCCGTGAGCCATGGCCGCTGAGCCTGCGCGTCCGGAGCCTGTGCTCTGCAATGGGAGAGGCCGCGGCGGTGAGAGGCCCGCGTACCACACACACAAAAAAAAAGCTAGAAGAAGGAAGAATTTGCTCTCTGCTTGAGCTGAGGCATACATCTTCTCCTGCCCTGGGACACCAGCCCTCCTTGTTTCAGGCCTTTGAACCTGGACTAGGACTTATACCATTGGCTCCCCTGGTTCTCAGGCCTGAGGTTTGAATTGGTACTGCCAGCTATCCTGGGCCTCCAATGTACAGACAGCAGATCCTGGGACTTCTTAGCCTCCATAATTGCATGAACCAATTCTTCATAATAAATCTGTTTCTATATATTCATATATACCCTACTGCTTCTGTCTCTCTGGAGAACCTTGACTAATACAGGCACTAATCCCATCGTTAGACTTCTACCCTCATGACCTAATGACCTCCCAAAGACCCCAGCTCCAAACACCTTCATACTAGGATTAGTGTTTCCAGTGTACCAGGTACCCAGACTCCACTGGGGCCCAGTAATAAGCCTAGAGCCCCTTTCCAAATGTCTGATTGCAATCTTCAGAAGAAGGCATAGATTTTCTCCAAAACATGGAGTTCTGCACCGTGATTATCCTATTGGACCTTGTAAGATGTTCCATATTGTAATATACTGGGTTTGAAACATAGACACTGTTACTGCCTTTACATTCTAAGTACAATCACCCAGGAGTTATTTAGAAGTACTTTTTTATATTTCCAACTGGGAGATTTTGGTGGAAGGAAGCTAGGGTTAATTTCTAGTATAATTCTTTTGTGGTTTAAATGGTTTGTTCTTTTATATAATTTATGGCTACTCCCTATATGGCCTATTGCTTACTACCCCTACTGTTTGATATTAAAATGTATCTGCATTTATCAACACATGATTTTACTTCTTCAGAACCAGTTGAGGATTAGCCAAGTCTGATGTCCTCTTACAGGAAGTTAAGGGTTTTGCCTAACCTTGTGAAACAAGGTTACAAGGTTTTAAAAATCAATTTCCGATAAATTAATTTGCAAACTGGGTTCCGGCTTCTCCTTTCTTTGGTAATTGAATAAAGTTTGTTCTGTTCCAGTCCTCCCACCCCCCAAAAAAAACTCAATTGCAAGTCACTGATTCATTGCAAAAAAAAATCAACTGTGGGCTAAAAAATAGTATCGGAATTTAGATTTTGCTTATTTATTTGTAGAGCCTTGAACTGGCTAATGCTCCTTTGGTTTCTAAATTATTCATGTTGGGTCTAAAGTCAATTTCAGTCAAAGAAATAACTTTTAAAGCTGTTTGCATTCTTCTAGTTTGAGTTGCAAAGATAGAGGGGAGAGAAAGGGGGGTTAGGAAAAAGAGAGAGGAGAAAAGAGAGGAAGAGGGAGAAAGATAAATGAAGAATAGAAGGAAAGAAAATTAGCTACAGAATGGAGAAGGAGAAAAAAAAAAGTAGAGACAGAATGAAGTTCAGGTTTGTTATATCTAAAGATCAGCCTGTCTCTTCTGGATATCGACCCCTAATCTGATCCCAGAACCAGACTGATTCTTAACTCTGACCCTATACAATCCCACATTCTGAGCCTAAACATCTCATATCAGTTCCTGACCCTGAACAAGCTAAGCCCTAACCCTGACCCTAAACCCTGATTCTGCTATTTGCACTGCAGACTTGAACTTTAAAGAATCTAAAATAGTCATTCCCCAAGTGGACATTCACATCCAGAGATGGTGTTTCATGGGCTTACAGTGGGTTAGGCAGCCTGTGGCCTTTCAAGCCTTCAACTTCCCCCTCTGCATCAGTTTTGTCACCCATCCCTCACAGCCTCTAAAGACACTTACTGAAAAAAAATCACTTCCTTGGTCTTCCATTCCTTTCAGTGCCTCTTCCCTTCTCAGTCAAGCATCTCCAACTATCTGGACATATTTTCTTTGCTTCTATTTCTTCACCTCCCACTCACTCCTCCATGCTCTCTTTCCATCGCCTCTTTCTCTAAAATTGCTTTTACTGGGCTTCCCTGGTGGCATAGTGGTTAAGAATCCATCTACCAATGCAGCAGACATGGGTTGGAGCCCCGGTCTGGGAAGATCTCACATGCCGCGAACCAACTAAGCCCGTGCGCCACAACTTCTGAGCCTGCGCACCTAGAGCCTGTGCTCCGCAACAAGAGCAGCCACCACAATGAGAAGCCCGCACACCACAACAAAGAGTAGCCCCTGCTTGCTGCAACCAGAGAAAGCCTGCTCGTAGCAACGAAGACCCAACACAGCCAAAAATAAAATAAATTTATTGAAAATAAATTAATTTTAAAAAATAAAATAAAATTGCTTCTACCAAGGTTGAGATTCTGGGGGAGGGTAAGAGCCCAGCTGAGGTGGACACCACACTCCAGGTTGCAAAACTACCTCCAGTCGTGAAGATATGAGAAGTTTATTCTTCCTTTGGATAAAGCTAATTAACTAATACAATCACCCCCAATTACCAGATGAATTTAGGATATGTGACAAATGGTGCTGTCAAGTCCTCTTACTTGAGGACTAGTTACTGTTTACCTTAAGAACATGTATGTAGGGGGTTGTATCTGTCTGGCTATATAAGGGAGTGAGCTTTCTTTCGGTCTTTGCAATTTCTTAGCAAACTGCCTGTAGTGCACATCACATTCTGGTTTAATGCTGTAATAAAACTTTTTCTTTTTTCTCTTCTACCTGTGTGGAGAGGTTTTCTGGGTTGAGAAGAGCCTTTGTTTTTCTTTTTTTTTTTTTTTTCTGTTTTAAATTGAATATATTTGACGTATAACACTGTTTAAATTTAAGGTGTACAATATTTTAATTTGGTACATTTATATATTGCTATATGATTGCCATTGTAGCAATATTTCACACCTATATCCCATTACATAATTATCTTTTCTTTTTAGTGGTTGGAATAATTAAGTTCTAGTCTTTTAGCAAGTTCGATGATTATAATAAAATGTTGTTGTCTATATTCATGTTAGAGCTCGATGGCTTCTTTACTACTTGTTGCAAGTCTGCACCCTTAAACAACATCTCTCCTATCCCCCGCAAGCCCATCTCCTTGTTACCGACCAAGGTTCCTGGCCTCCTTAATCAATAGAAATTGATCAGAGGCCAGCCAAGAGATTCAGGCAAGGCCTTATTGCGGTCCCTGCTGCAGCAGGGGGGAATGAGAACAAGTAACAGGTTTCCTTGCTGCCTTGCTCGCTGAGGGGGCTGCGAGCTGGTCCCTCACATGGGGAGAGGGTAGGGGTGTGTCCAGCGGTGGGGCTGGAGGAGGGGCTGAGGTGGTTTGCCCACCCCTCAGGTGGTGGTGTGTGCAGGGGGCATGCGCAGTACCCCGATTTTGCTCCCGACCCCCTGCTTTTGCTCCCAGCTCTTCAGAAGTGGCAGTACGGCTTTTTGGTCTCTTTGTATCTTGTTGTCCAGATTTTGCCCCAACTGCGCATGCACGCGTTATTTTTTTTGGTCCCTTATAGTTTCTTTGTATTTTGTTGCTCAAGGAGACATTTGTCCAGGTGCAAGCGTTGCAGCACTGCAGCATAGGGTCCCACGTCCCAGCCTGTCTCATCCTGGTAACCACCATTTTTACTCTCTGTTTTTATGACTTTGGCTTTTTAAGATTCCACATATAAGTGATATCATACAGTACTTGTCTTTCTTGGTCTGACTTAATCTCCCTTAGCATCAGGCGCTCAAGGTCCATCCGTGTTGTCACAAATACCTGTAGCAGGATGTCCTCCTTTCTCGTGATGGAATAATATTCCATTGTGTATATATATATATATATATATATATATATATATATATATATATATAATATATAGGTCTATACCCCAGAAGTGGAATTGCTGGATTTCATTTTAGTTACATTCTCGAAACACCCCCGACCTTCTGAATTTCTAAGACATCACCTTGCTGGCCAATCCTCAGAGAGGAGGTGCAGCCCTCTCCTTACAGATCATCAATGAAGAGAGCCCCATGACCTTGATCACCTTTACAGAGCTCACTGGCCCCGGGGGTGGCTGAGACCTCTGAGGAAGGAGCGTGGCCCCAGGCCCCTGACCTATTCTCAGTCGGTCACCTCCTCTGTTTCTCCACAGGCCCAGTGGCACAGCCCTCCATCTGAACCGGCAATACCACAGTCACAGAACATAAGGACCCTGCCGTCCTGACCTGCCTCTCAAATGAAGCTGGGATCTCCATATGCTGGTTCTTCAATGGCTAGAGTCTACTGCTCACAGAGAGGATGAAGCTGTCCCCAGACAGCAGCACCCTCACCATCAACCCTGTCAGGAGGGAGGATGCTGGGGATTATCAGTGTGAGGTCTCCAACCTGGGCAGTTCCAGCAGAAGTGACCCCCTCAGACTGGGTGTGAAATGTAAGTGACCACTCGCCCCATGCTACATCATCCCGGGAGGATTACTGTACAGTGTGCAAAATGGATAGAGGTCACAGGGGGCAGAATAGCAGTTAAGAGACCATTATAGTAAACAGATGGCAAAATCTTAATAGCACCATCTCTGGAAAAAATACAATTAGTTTCTAATCCTGGGTCTGACATTTACTCTGTGACCTTGTACAATATTTTTTTTTTCTGGCACACTTTCTTTATATGGTAAATATTAAAAGTATGTAAGATTTACCATTTAAATGATTTTTAAGTTTATAGCTCAGTGGCATCAAGTACATTCATATTGGTTTGCAATCATTACCCATATACATCCACTACATTTTGGTTAGTATTGTCATCTGAAAATATTATCTTCCAGTCCGTGAACACAGAATGTCTTTCCATTTATTTATGTCTTCTTTAATTTCTCTTACTATGTTTTCGCCTTTTTGAAAAATTGTTTTTCAGTTTTTCTGTGTACAAGTCTGTCACTTACCTGGTTAAGTTAATTCCTAAAGGTTTTATTCTGATTGATGCTGTTATAAATGGAATTTTTAAAGTTTCCTTTCCATACTGTTCACTTTTCATGTATAGAAAATACAACTGTATTTATGTGTTGGTTTAGTATCCTGCAGCTTTGCCAAATTTGCTTATTAGCCCTAACAGTTTTTGTGACATTTTTAGGGTTTTCTATATAAGGTCACATCATCTGCAAACAATTAATTTTGCTTCTTCATTTACAATTTCGATGTCTTTTATTTCTTCTTCTTTTTTTTTTTTTTTTTTTTGCCTACTTGGTCTGACTATTACTTTCTTTTTTTTTTTTTTGCGGTACATGGGCCTCTCACCGTTGTGGCCTCTCCCGTTGTGGAGCACAGGCTCTGGACACTCAGGCTCAGCAGCCATGGCTCACGGGCCCAGCCGCTCCGCAGTATGTGGGATCTTCCCGGACCGGGGCACGAACCCGTGTCCCTTTCATCAGCAGGCGGACTCTCAACCACTGTGCCACCAGGGAAGCCCTGAATATTACTTTCAATACTATTTTGAAGAGAAGTGGCAAAAGCAGGCACCCTTATCTTGTTCCTGATCTTAGTGGAAAAACTTTCAGGCTTTCACATTTAGAATGATGTTAGATATGGGTTTTAATATATGGCCTCTATTATGTGGAGGTAATTTCCTTCTATTCTGAGTTAGAGTGTGATGAAAGGATTTTGAATTTTGTCTAATGCTTAAACTGATTTAATCTCCTTCTTAGTTATAGGTCTTATCATATTTTCTATGTCTTTGTGATTCCACCTTGGTAGCTTTTGAGTTTCTAGGAATTTGTCTATTTCATCGAAGTTATGCAACTTGTTGGCATATAATTATTCATAATACTCTTGTAATTCTTATTATTTCTTGAGAATTGGTAGTTATGTTCCCACTTTCATTTCTGATTTTAGTAATCTGAATCTTCCCTTTTTTTCTTGAGCATTCTAGTTAAAGGTTTGTCAATTTTGTTCATCTTTTTTGAAGAACCAATTTTCGTTTTTATCGATTTTCTCTATTATCTTTCTATTCTCTGTTTATCTCCACTCTAATTGTTATTATTTCCTTCCTTCTGCTAGCTCACGGTTTGGTTTATTCTTCTTTTGCTAGTTCCTTAAGTTGTAAAGTTCGGTTGCTGATTTGAGCTCTTTCTTTTATTTTCAATGTAAGTATTAACAGTTATAAACTTCTTGCACAAGATTATTAACTACTCTGAGCCTCAGATTCCTCAACTGAAAATTGCAGTAAAAGCACCTGCTTCGTGGCATTATTTCAAAGATTTAATGTACTATTAAATTAAACTCTTGGTAAAACGCCACACACAGAGGAAAATGTTCCATAACTGTTAGATGCTATTACTACTACTATTACCATTAGGCTCTATAAAATCAGGTACTCCTACAGTTAAGGACTACCTGAGTCTAGATCCACCCGTTAGCTATATGACAATGGGCACGTTTCTTCACCACTGGAAGCCTCAAGTTTTTCACCTATGAAATGGAAATAATGTCGATCTGGCAGGGTTACATGAATCAAATGAGATATATGTAAAGTATACAGCCCACGCGCCTAGAGCCCATGCTCTGCAACAAGAGAAGCCACCGCAGTGAGAAGCCTGTGCACCACAATGAAGAGTAGCCCCCGCTCACTGCAGCTACAGAACACCCGCGCGCAGCAACGAAGACCCAACACAGCCAAAAATAAAATAAATACATTTATTTTTTTAAATGGATAACCAACAAGGACCTACTGTATAGCACAGGGAACTCTGCTCAATGTCATGTGGCAAGCTGGATGGGAGGGGAGTTTGGGGGAGAATGAATACATGTATATGTATGGCTGAGCCCCTTTCCTGTTCACCTGAAACTATCACACATTTTTAATTGGCTATACTCCAATATAAAATAAAAAGTTAAAAAAAAAAGAAAATTTATTCCTTGAAGGAACAAGTAGAGACTTGTTGTTTCACAGAGCACCTCCCACTGTAAACTAATGTCACCTTCATTCATTCTTCTCTGTTCTTTCCATGACAGATGATTCAACACAAGGAAGTTCTTCTGGCCTCTCAGGTGGTGCTGTTGCCGGCATCGTGATTGGAGTCCTGGCTGGCGTAGCTCTGATTGCACCCCTGGTGTATTTCCTGTATATGAGATACACTGAAGGGTATGATGCCTTTCCTCTTGTTCTGCTTTCTCTGAGGCTAATCGTCATGCTCGGGAGAGGGAAGGAGACTTCATCTCTGTCTCTGGACCTGGATCTGCTCCTCATGCTTCCTAAAGCCCTGCTTCTTGGCACTAATTCTAATGGGTCTCTTCTTCCCTGGTCTTCACGCTTCCTGTGCCCTACTCTCTCTTGGACATAGTTATTCCCATCCCCACCTGGTTTAGAGGGGGCAGAACCAATTATGTTCCTCTGTCCCCAGTCAGGGAAGCCAAGGTCCAAGAAGGAAAACTAATGAGGAAATGAAAGAAGCAGGAGGAAGGGGGTCCTGCACTCTCTCGACAACAGTAGCAGGAGGAGGGAGGGACAGGACAGGACGAGAACCTAAGAAAAGCAAAAACAACCAAAGGCCTCCTGGGCAATAAATAAAGTGACAAAGAAACAGCATCTACCTACACAAGGGGAAAGGTGTCAGGGTAGAAATAAGCTCAGAAGCAGTTGGCATGAATGGCCCCAAATGTGAACAGCCAGTAAGCAGGAGAGGAGTAAACACCAGAAGCGATGATGGGTAGATTGAAGGAGGAGGTCCTCAGAGGAAAGAGGGCCAACCAAGGTATAAAGGAACACTGAGGAGCCCCAAGGAGTCATGCTGACAGGGTCCTTCCTAATTCAAGGAGCAAAGGTCCTGTGCCTGGGAATAGCAGTCACAGTGTCTGATATTTATTTAGGGCAAGTGACCAGCGCGATCTCACAGAGCACAAATCCTCAGACCACAACCAGAGTAAGTAAACCTGCTCACCTAGTGAGAGCTCGTATGTTCTACTATATACCCTGCCCTACCAGGGAATCCCGGATTTCCAAGTGAATCCCTACCTTCTGAATTATTAGAGGGGATCTCAGTTTCCCAAGCTTAAACTGGCATAGGTCCTCACGCCCTTCCTAGCCATGTAAGAGTCCCCTGAGACACAGCTGGGGGAGAGACACTCGCCCCTCCTAGGCCAGGCAAGCCAAGCAGGCCATGAGATGGACATGTTTCCAGGAGCCTTTTCCTCATCCTACCTCCTTCCCCCTCCTGCCTCTATTACGGATGCGGGCATCTCCTTTGGTGAGACTTTCCCTGCCTTTGGTGCTCTGGGTACTGTGGGCCTCGATGCCCCTCCTTGCCACTGGAGCCTGCTGCTGAGACACACACCTGGGCAAAACTGGCCTTGTGAACTGGAAGAAATCTTCAGAAGTGCACTGAGGCCTCTCCCCACCCCTCCTTGGTCTCATGCCCTGGGGTCTGGACCGCAGACCGAGGGAAGCGAATTCCTTAAGTCTTAATCATGGGCCACCCCCCCACCCCACCCTCTCACCACCTGCCACCTCCTTCAGCTAGAAGCACAACAGCTTAGGAACACCACGTTCTGAGGCCATAAGTCAGCTCCGCATTTTCATGGGTTGGTAACTTCTTTTGCTTCCCCAGGTCAGGGCTACTCTGACAATTCACCCAACAAGGCAGTTTCATTGGATCTTTTTCTCATGAAAATATCTCTGTGTAGAATGGGTTATTCTTGAAGACACAAATGGGAGATCAAGTTTGGATCAAAGTTCCTGACTGCAACAACAAACAAAGAAGTATTGGTTAATCACTCCCATGGGTCTAATTCATGCAAGAACGTTGACTTTAGAATTTTTCCCATCCTGTATTTCAATCCTGGCTGTGACCTTAAGCAAGTAACTTAACCTCATTGATCCTCAGCTTTGCCCTCTGTAAAATGGGCATGCTGCCTACTTCAAAGAGAAGGTAAAGGAATTAAACGACAGAAATGCAAAGCCCTCATCACAATGCCCAGCTCAAGGAAGGCACTAGATCACTCTCCTTCCTCTGCCTCCAATCTGATCCTGCCCTTACTGTCAAATGATCATTTCCATTCTAATGGGTCTAAGGCCTTAGTTCCTTTACTGTCTATTAATAAATTTTACTGAATCTTCTCATCTTAACCTTCAACAGGATATACATACATACCGAAAAGTGCTTAAACCATATTTTAACAATCTGAACAACCCATGGAAGCAGCACCAAAATCGATAAATAAAACATGTCATTCCCCTCCCTAAAAAAAGACCTCCAGTTACTTCCCTTCAAAGAGTAACCACTATCCTCACTTCCAATGCACTGGATTCGTTTGCCTGATTACGTTCTTGCATAAAGGAAAAACGCAGTATGTCCTTACATGTATCTGGCTTCTTTCATTCAAAACTGTTTTGTAAGATTCATCCATCTCATTGTATGCCCTTGTGCTTAAGTTATTCTCATTGCTGTATCATCGTATTTCACTGTAGCATTCCATAATCTATCTCTCCTAATGAACATTCAACAGGATGTTAGTAAGCAGAGAAAATGGGTAATAAAAGCCCTTCTCTGAACTAAAAGTTTCAAAGTGGTGAAAGCATGTGGTGCTGACTCACACTGGACAAGGTGAGGGCCTGGCCTACGACACGGATTTAACTGACTGCTGTTCATTCCTTTCAGATTGACGAAGGTGCGTATTCTGCCCCGAACTTCAATGCCCAGGAATCAGAGAAACCAACTTCAGCCTCCTATCCCCAACAGCTACAGAAGTGGTTTATTGAGAAGTTAAAAAAAAAAAAAAAAAGTAGTGTTCCCTGCTTTACTGACTTATTCCAAGTTTCTCATCCCCATCGCTAGGAGATTCTTTCACTGTAAGGGAAAATGGGAAGTGTGTCTCCCCGCCCCCCGCCCCGCCCCCCGCACCTCCCCCCGCACCTCCCTAATGACGCACATCCTGGCTGCCGGGTCACAGCCCCTTCCTTCAGTGTCAGTAGATGAAAAGGTACATCCAGGAGGAGGTCTGGAGGAAACCCAACCTTCCTTGTCAAAGCGGACCTTGGGAGAGAGTTGCCAGAACGTCCACCCCTCCCATTTGCTGACCCTAGACCAGTTTTATTTATTTATTATAAATTTATTTATTTGTTTTTTATTTTTGGCTGCGTTGGGTCTTCGTTGCTGCGCGCGGGGTTTCTCTAGTTGCAGCGAGCGGGGGCTACTCTTCTCGTTGTGGTGCGCGGGCTTCTCATTGCGGTGGCTTCTCTTGTTGTGGAGCACGGGCTCTAGGTGCGCGGGCTTCAGTAGTTGTGGCTCACGGGCTCTGGAGCACAGGCTCAGTAGTTGTGGCACACGGGCTTAGTTGCTCCGCGTCATGTGGGATCTTCCCGGACCAGGGCTCGAACCCGTGTCCCCTGCATTGGCAGGCGGATTCTTAACCACTATGCCACCAGGGAAGCCCTAGACCAGTTTTAAACTTGCGTATTCAGAGCACACTCATTCCTTCCCACCTCAGTCCTGTCCTATTGGAGTCTAACTTGAATTTGCCATAACCTTGAGAGTTATGTCCTTATGCACTGAAATGCATGTGCCAGAAAAGAAGAGAGAGAAACAGGAAAAGGAAAAGCTTCTCCTAGCTCTTCAAAGTTCAGTATAAATCCACAGGAAAATACATATATAACCAATTTAGGACTGCAAATTCTACACCTTTGTCTACTGTCAGGATTGTCTACCTGCAGGATCAGGGCCTAAACACCTTGCTGCTTACCTAGAACACCACCTAGGCCCTTTGGAAAACTCTTCTTCAGAGAACCTACTAGAAGAAACTAAAAAACTACTTGTCTAGGTCCATAAGTAATTCCTAATAAAAAATGCAAAAAATGCAGGTACGTTTAAATAACTTTATGGGCTTTACTCCAGGAAGTGTCCACAGAGGAAGGGGTTATTGCTTTAGGGGGCAGTTGGCACTTAACACATACAATCTGCTGGGACTTGGGAAAGGAATCAGAAAGCTACCCTTCAGAGATGATCTAAATAATTGCTAAAGAATGCACAGTTTGTGGTACTGAGTTTTTCCCCTTCCTTCTGAGACATTCTGCAATTTTAATTGTTGTAACTCCTTTCTATGTGAAAGGGGTTGTTTACTTAATTTGCTGTGTAAGCCAATCTGACTGCGTTAGGTGAAAGACGCCACCAAAACCCCTCAAGTCCCTCTGGCCAGGAGCTCCTCAAGCTTTTTATGTCAGGGGCTCCACGTAGAAAATAAGAAGCAGCAGCTTTCTACATTCGTGGCCAGAAAGGGATCTCGCTCAGTTTCTAGGCACCTCAGACCAACCGTCAGCACCATCCTATTCCGCGTTCCTGCCTGTGCACGTTCCATCTGCCCCACTCACCTTCTCAGGAAACCCTGGCCTCTGCTAAGGTGTGTTTGGTTCTTGAGAAGCAGGAGCACCTGCAGGGGACACGACCACCCACGCAGCTGGCCTCGTTTACAACCTAGAAAGCTGCACTGGTGCCGTTGCTCCTTAGGACGCAAGGGGAGGATCATAGCTCAGCTCTGGGCTTCGTGAAAGCCTCTGAAATTTGTTTTCTCCCATGGGGTCTATGAGACCCAATGTGTCAGCATAAAAAGGACGGGCAGGAGAAGGAGAGGCACGTCTACTTCCCACCCAGCCTCCTTCTGCATGGATGGAACCTCCTTGAGGCTGTTGAGAGAAAGGTTTTATTCCATATTCATTACTTGATCTAATGCTGTGTGGAACTGGCCCCCTCAAAGAGGGCTGGTTGGGAGTTCTCTGTACTCAGGTACCTCTTTCGGGGTTTTTTAACCCTGACACAGACTTGTATATACCTCCCCTCATCCACGCTATTCTGTGTAATTTAATTTTGCCTGGCTAAGGCCGCTTCTGAATTATTTGTAAAATTTGCTCTATATTTATAATAAAAATTATACATCAGGCATCAACATGCTGCCTCAAAGTTGGTACTATTTTCTACAATGTTTTCTTTACAGGCAGAAGAAACAGAAATTGCTTAATAGAGAGTCAGCGTGAGCCTATTTCTAAGTCCACATGGTATCTGATCTAGCGATCAGAGAATTCGCTCAATTCATTTGCCCACCTGCTAACAAAGTGAGTCTATCTGGAGCAACAAGCCACAGCTCCAACCTGCCTGGGAGAAACTGCCTGTCTTCCTCTGGGACAGAAGATGATTTCATGAGTAGAAGATCTCCTGGCCTCTTTACTAGGGACAAATCACACGTCCCACGCAGATGGCTCCAGTGAATCAGATGCAGCGATACAGCTTTCACTCCAACAATCTCCACGGCTTCAGGGGTATAGAAATCTCTCTAGCACCCTCCCTCCTCCTTGTACCCTGTTCCTTTTTTTCTGCCCCTCAGAGGGTCAGAGCTCTTCTAACCTGGGTAACCTTCATTCCTTAATTAGCCTGTTACCTCATTTCCTTCACTTCCAAGCAATTGAAACGTGTGCTGTCTTTCTCCTTCCTCATGCCCTGGTTTCTCCTGGCCCTCTGCAGTGCTGGCTCCCTTCCCAAGACCACTGGAAGCAGCAGAAAATCAGCACCCATCTCTTGGCCAATTCAAAGGTACTTTCACTGTCCTCACATTGTTCACTTTTACCACATCTGAGACCACACACAACTTCTTCCTTCTGGACACTCTCCTCCTACCAGCCCCACCTGTGCATTGCACCCCGACCTCAGATTTCCTACTCAGACCTGCTTGTCTCGCTCCACACCACCCTCTTTCCACAGCTTCCATGACCTCTCTGCAGGGGGCTCCTTCATCTATATCTCTAGCCCGTCTACTTCCCAGAACTCATGACACTCACATCCAAATACCTTCTGAAATTGCTCCCCATCTGAACTGGCTTTCCCCCACAGGTCACTCATTCCTCTCAGTGACGCCACTGCTTCCTCGGCTCTTGCTCTTTCGTTTTCTAGATTCAATACATCGTCGAAGCCTGTTGATTCCTTGTTTAACATCTCTCAGTTATGTCATTCTCTCCATTCCCATACACCTAAATAACCCAGGCCCTCAACACCTCTGCTGGAAATACTGCTTCCAGTACTGAATTCTCATCTTTGGTCTCTACTGAAATCTCCCTCGCACACTAGTGCCTCACTGCCTTCCTAAAAACTGGTTCACTCTCCTACCCAAGAACCTACAGTGACCTCCCCTGGTCTACCAGATAAGTTCAAATTTCTTCCTCTTTACTAATACTTCTTACTTCCTTTCCCACTACTCTCTAGTATTATTCCTCCATTCTAATTAGCTCTGTCTCCTTATCCATCCCTGATCCTCTTCCCCATACACACATAGACTTCTTAGTCCCAATAATATGCCTGAAATCAACTACCAAACAAGGCAATGTCCTTTCTCTTATCTCATGGAGCAGTTACCCACACCAGTCATCACAAGCAAAAACTCCAACCATGGGGAAGATGAGGACCCTGTAGCATTAACGTGTAAACCTCAGATTCAGGACATGACCAACCTGTGATTGAGAATCTTTTCCTGATGACCAATTTATGTGTTCATGAAATCCTTATGGAGCACCTACTGTGCTACAGGTCTCAGTGTTAGACCCCATGAAAGATACAGAAATGAGAAATACAGGGTCCCTACCCCAGGGAATATAAAGCAGAAGACAAGAGATAAGACATAAAAAATTATAATACAGAAGTAGAAATGGAAAATGCCACAAGAGAAGAGAGGGAGAAATCCAATAGGAAATATGACTACACATGAAACGACTGGGAAAATTTTAAAAACAACTGGTATTCAGACCATACCCACAGATTCCAATTAATTGGTGTGAGGTGGAACCCAGGCACTGGTAATCTTTAAACTTTCCAAGATACTTTTTTTTTTTTTAATATAAATTTATTTATTTATTTTTGGCTGAGTTGGGTCTTTGATGCTGTGTGTGGGCTTTCTCTAGTTGCGGCGAGCGAGGGCCACTCCCCGTTGCAGTGCACGGGCCTCTCACTGCAGAGGCCTCTCCCGTTGCAGCGCACGGGCTCTATGTGCGCGGGCTTCAGTAGTTGTGTCTCGCGGGCTCTAGAGCACAAGCTCAGAAGGTGTGGCACACGGGCTCAGCTGCTCCGCAGCATGTGGGATCTTCCCGGACCAGGGCCCGAACCCGTGTCCTCTGCACCGGCAGGCGGACTCCCAACCAATGCGCCACCAGGGAAGCCCCTCCAAGATACTTTTAATGTGTAGCCAGGATGGAGAACCTCTGCTATAAGAAGTAAGACTTAAGTGTAAAAGCAGTGGGTTTTAGTTAGGAGTATAAATCAGAATTACCTAGGGAACACTTTCACCGTTCGTAAGAAGCCCATAAACCATCACTAAAGAAGCTGATACAGTATGTCTGGGGTGAGATCTGGGCTTTATATTTTGAAAAGCTCCCAGGTGATTCTCACACGTATTTTATGTTAGCAAACACCTAAAACATAGCTATGATGGATATACAAAAATAAACTCAAAATGGATTAAAGACCTAAACGTGAGACTGGATACTATAAAACTCCTAGAGGAAAACATAGGCAGAACACTCTTTGACATAAATCGCAGCAATATTTTTTTGGATCTGTCTCCTAAGGCAAAGGAAACAAAAGCAAAAATAAACAAATGGGACCTAATTAAACTTAAAAACTTTTGCACAGCAAAGGGAACCATTGTCAGAACAAAAAGACATCCTACTGAATGGAAGAAAATATTTGCAAATGATATGACTGATAAAGTGTTAACATCCAACACATATAAACGGCTTATACAACTCAACATCAAAAAAGCAAACAACGCAATTAAAAAACGGGCAGAAGAACTGAATACACATTTTTCCAAAGAGGAAACGCAGATGGCCAAAAGGCACATGAAAAGATGCTCAACATGGCTAATCATCAGAGAAATGCAAATCAAAACCACAATGAGGTATCACCTCACGCTTGTCAGAATGGCCATCATCAAATAGAACGTAGGGACTTCCCTGGTGGTTCAATGGCTAAGACTCCACGCTCCTAATGCAGGGTGCCTGGGTTCGATCCCTGGTCAGGGAACCAGATCCCACCTGCCGCAACTAAGAGTTCACATGCCACAACTAAAGATCCCTCGTGCGTCAACTAAGACCCGGCACAGCCAAATAAATAAATAAATAAATATTAAAGGAAAAAAAAGAACACAAAAAAGAAATATTGGAGAAGATGTGGAGAAAATGGAACCCTCCTACACTGTTGGTGGGAATGTGAATTGGTGTAGCCACTGTGGAAAACAGTATGGAGGTTCCTCAAAAAATTAAAAATAGAATTACCATATGAGCCAACAACTTCACTGCTGGGTATATAACCAAAGAAACTACAAAAACATTAATTCGAAAAGATACATGCACCCCAATGTTCATAGCAGCATTATTTACAATTCCCAAGGTATGGAAGTAACCTAAGTGCCCATCAACAGATGAATGGATAAAGAAGAAGTGATATATATATGTACACACACACACACAGGAATATTATTCAACCATAAAAAAGAATTAAATTTTGCCATTTGCAACAACATGGACAGACCTGAAAGGCTTTATGCTAAGTGAAATAAGTCAGAAAGACAAAGACAAATACAGCCTCTCTTCATCCATGAATCGAGGGAAGGAAGAATTAATCTAAATGACCTCTAGGCTTTGCTATTCAAAGTGCTGTTCAAACCAGCAAGAACGGCATCATCCAAAAGTTTATTAGAAATGCAGAATCTCAGGCTCCGCCAGAAAAATCAGATTTGTATTGAACAAGATACTCAGGTGATCTGTAAGCACATTAAAGTTTGGGTCACTTCTCTAAAGTGTCTACCACTTCTACAGTGCAATGGTTTCAGACTCACCTCAACTCTGTCACTTAGCAGGGGAAAAAAAAAATTTTACCTCATCACTTCACTTGCGCCCTTTTCCTGATCCTAACCAGAGCTCTCAGGCTTGCCCGTACCCCAGTAGAGTTTTCAGAAACACGGATGGGGCAGCGCTGCCGCCTTGTGGTCATGATCAGTAAATGCACTTGATCTTACCGTTCTCACCTGGAAAGGAGGCGGGAGGGTTGGCAGAGGGGGGTGACGTCTAAGTCACAGATGAGATAAGAGAATCACAACCACCCACTATGACTGGAAGTAACTGTCAGACAGACCTGGGCCTACATCATAGAGTAATGTCACATTTCAAAGGGCAGATTTTATAATACCTAATAAAATGTGGTATTAGTGGGAATCCTGGGTCCCAGACCAAGATCTACCCTTGGAAACTTCAAGAAAAAAAAAAAATCACTGTGACAGTTATTTTCAGACATCCAGCCCCCACCTGAACTCCATCAGTAAACTTGTAATTTTCCAAGGAAACTTACTTTGCTCTGACAGTTGTCTCTCACCCTGAGCCAAAGTGTGTCTGATGTAGACTCACCAAGCCTGCGGCTACTCTGTGTAGGCACAGAAATAAGCCTCATACCTTTCACACGACAGACCTTCACATTCTTGTGAACAACCACCATACGCCCTTCCATCTTCCCTCAGCCATTTCCAAAAGGACATATTCGGAAGTTCCCTGTACTCTCCTGTAACCTTCTGAAGGGCAAGTGAAGTGTGTCAACCAGAGCAGAAACTCTGAATCCTGGGAGTGTCCCAAGCACAGCAGCAGGGCCACAGGACGACCCACATCCCCATTCTGAGCACTTCACCTGTATTTAGAAAGCCAAATTCCACATCAGCTCATGTGAGGAGATGGGTTCTTGACTTGCGCTGCTACCCAGTCATCCCATAGCTGTGTAGGTGTACAATTTTTGTTGTTTTATTTTTTATTTTTTTTGCAGTACGCGGGCCTCTCACCGTTGTGGCCTCTCCCGCTGCGGAGCACAGGCTCCGGACGCGCAGGCTCAGCGGCCATGGCTCACGGGCCCAGCCGCTCCGCGGCACGTGGGATCTTCCCGGACCGGGGCACGAACCCGTGTCCCCTGCATCGGCAGGCGGACTCTCAACCACTGCGCCACCAGGGAAGCCCCTGTTGTTTTATTTTTAAGAAATATCTATTAGAGCCTGCGATGCAGTATGCGCTGGAGACACAAGCATGAATCCGACCTGGTCTCTGCCCTCACTGAGGGCCAGGTACGGAGGGAACCCAGTCCAAAGCCAGAGCATTGCTGTTACGTGAGAAACACTTTGATAGAGGTGAACACAGACGTGGGGGCCCATCTCGTCAACCCCCTGTGAAGACTGTCCACTCTGGGTTTTCTGGACTCCCGTTTTCCTCATTTCAAGCTCAAAGTGAAAAAGAGAGAGAACGCAAGTGTCCCCGATTTTTGCAGTCAAGGTTCAACCAGACATTTCTCTCTGGATAATCCAAGATGTTGGTGGGCTCCCACTTCATTCTGATGTCCTCTCTCTCCTACCAGAGCTCACCACACCGGCACATGCAGCAGCCCGGCAGCGGCTTACTAACAGACATTCCAGCAAGTCAGGAAACTTGAGTTTTTCTTCCCTGGCTTTGAGGATAACTGACTGTGATCTTGAACAAGTCACGTAACTTCCCTGAGCTTTCATTCCCGCTTCCATAAAGTGGAGCAGCTGGACTAACTCTCCACGGGTCTATGTGTGTAGTGGGAGCTCCGTAGAGATAGCGTCACACCTTCTTCTTCTCGGGAGCCACCACCTGCAAATACCGGGCATACATTATGGACTCAAATGCTCACCTAATGTGTGTATGAATAAATGACTCTTCTTAGAGCAACAGGAAGCATGGAGTCAATCAACAGGCATTTGTGAATGTCTACTACGTATACTGTAGAGTGGGGAAACCAAATAACTGGGAAAATGGTTCTCTCTCCCACTTTCCCCTTATCTGCTTCCTGGAGGCGGAACTTTGTAAGTCACAAAGGCTGTGCTTACACAACTAAAGTTCTCAAGACGAGCTCTAATTAGTTGTCAATATTAACAAGAGAAGAGTCTGACTCTTTTCCAGGGAGGAGCCACATCGGTGGTTTACATCAGACCAAGTGTAGACCGAGCCTCCAACTCGAGGACAATCTCCACTGCCTAGCACAGTGCCTGCCTCCTGCAGGTGCTTTATAAACTTTGTAGTAGCAAGGTCTACAGTCAACCCTCCAACATGTCCATAGGCAGAAATAATCTGAAATTGAGAGGGTAAGAATGAGCAAACAAAAACCATGCCTGGCCTCTTCCCTCCTCTTGACTGGAACAAAAGTCACACCACCTTTACTCACTCCTGCCTGGAAGAGCCAGGGAGGACTTCCTGTTAACCTTCCCCTCAGCCCCATAAATATCACCCAGCACTTAAGCCCAGCCTCCCCCCATCTTTGAACCCATTTCCTGAAGCCTCTGGAATGAGTCACACTCAGTAAGTGCTGGCGATGTTTGCTCCAAGTAGTATCACCTCCTTGCGCTTTGGGCTGTTTCCAGACAAGGTCTGAAACAAGAGCCCCAGCAGCCTGGGCAAACACCTTCCCCGCTGTGCCTCCTGTTTCTCAACCCCTCTTGGACATGAAGCCTTGAGGGTCTTCCACCAACCCAGTTCCCTCTCCTTTAGGCGGGAGCCACGAGCCCACAGCCACCTGCCTGACCAACAACAAGGAGGCCTGCTTTGACCCAGTGCTCCAGGCCAGGGTTCGGGGCAAGAGAGAAGAGCCTCTCCTCCTTGATCCTCTCTGCTTCCCTCCTTATGTGGCCACAGACTTGGAGGAAATTGTAAACAGTGGGGACACGGCAACTTCCCAAACGACACTGCTATTGCTGATCCAAGGACGGGAGTGGGGAGGACAGAGGGGAAACACGCCGTGTGAGTCTCTCTTTGCCGGCCCTTAGCACTCTCTTTCCTGCCAGACACTAAGCTAGAAAATGTCACTCACATGTATTGGGAAATTCAAATAAGGAAAAAGACTTGGGGAAGCAATCATAGCACACTGGCGGGTAGGGAGGCGGGAGGGAGGGGGGGAGGGGCTGAGAACTGCTGCCAAGTTATCTGTCGCCCTCTCATGTTCCTAAGAATACGCTTCACTCCTTCTCTTTGGCCACCTTTACCTTCCAGATTCCCATAAATCACATGGTCCAGTTACCTAATGAGACCAGCGTCACTTGACCGTTCTCGCCCTCTAATGGGAACACTGGCCTGGGAGTAAGGCTCAGACCCCCAAGCCACGTACCACGCACGGCCTGAGCCACTCCAAGAACTCGGGACCCTCTCACTGGGAACCTTCCACACACTCTTCAAGCAACGCACAGCAGCACCAACAGTTGGAATGAAAGTTCTAATCTCTTCCCTCCTTCTGTTGCTGCCACTAATGCTGGTGTCCACGGTCCGCAGCAGCTCAAATCCAGGTAAAAAAAATTTCTTTTTTTCTATGAAAGATAAAGAGGGGGGAGAAACATGGCAAAACAGAAAAGAACGTGACCACACATGCAGTAAAATGTAGCCCTTTTAGGTTACAGGGATTAGGGGCAAGTTAGCCTGTCTCAGTGCCCGTTTCTTCACTTACAAAAAGGAAAGAACTGTACATAAATCCAAAGAGTGTTGTGAGAGTTAAAGAAGCCCGTGTGTATGGAAGTGTCTGCAACTGTAGCTGGCGGGGGAGAAAAAAATAATGGCCCAACAAAGATTTGCTGCCTCACCTGCCCCCCAGTCCCTGTGCTAGAGAGTAATGAATGTCCCCGGGGCCAGGCTTGGAGGCAGTGGTGGGAGGGTGCTGAAGGCAACTGTACAACCACAGACAGTAAGTCATCCTCGATTGGATTCTTTACAGCGCACCAGATGTGCCCCAACAATTTTTAATGCTGTTTCACGGTATGGTGATAAACTAGAAAAATCACACCACCAGGTAGTACCCATGATTGAAACTGTAGGCACACCAAGCCCTGTTTGAACAGCTCACCTTTGGGAAGCAGACCCTGGGTTAGGGGCTCCGAATCGGCTCCACTTTTCACTACAGCTGAAGTGGCCTAGCCCTTAGCAGAACAGCTGTGCAGAAGAGACCTCATCCCGACCTATGTCTGCACGCGAGGGGAACATCTCCCCACGGGCTACTTTGAGGTGAAATAGCTTTGTTATATACTGAGCATCAACTCTGTCCTAAAATCAGGAGTTCTCCCTACTCCACCCCAATTTCCAACGTTCCCTCCCTTACAGAGAGAGCTCTCTGGAAGCTGCTGGGCCCCCCAGCCCTGGGGCCTAGGCCACCATTCTGGAAGCGAAGGCTTTTCCACCACTAGGACAGACACCACTAGAGTCCTCAGCCTGGATTCCAAGCTGCAGCCGCAGCTGCCTTTCCAGTCCAGCCCACCTGGCACTAAGTGCTCCGTGCTCCACTCAGCTAGGCCTCGGGCTGCTCCGAGCTGCTCCTGTGCTTTCCCACCAGCTCAGCTTCGCTCACAAAACCCACCCCAAGCCCCTCCTCCCACAGCCTCCCTTGATTCGTCCCAGGACCACACGTGAGCCCTCCCGCCTGTGAACAAGCTTAACCCTAGCTCGACTCTCTGCCCTTTTCATGTTCTACCTTAAGTTGAGGTGTTGGTGTGCCTCTCCCACCTCCACCCCTGCCCTTCTACACTGTAACCTCCCTCTGGCACAATCTGGTGTATTGTTTCCACACCCCTCACACTATCCCGCACGGTGCTCAGTAAATATTCGCAAAGTGAAAGAATAAATCCTCAGGTTTCTGAGCTCAAAATGTTGCCCTTAGGAGACTCGACACCCGCGTCTCATAGCAGGCCCACTGACATTAGGGCTGGATAATTCCTTGCTGTGAGGAGGGGGGGCTGTTCTGTGCTTTGTAACCTGTTTAACAACAGGTTACAGGATGTTTAACAACATCCACGTGGCCTCCACCTGCTAGAAGCCAAGAGCAGCCTCTCCCCTACCACCCTGCCCCGCCCAGTTAGTAGAGCCAAAAATATCTCCAGACATTGCCAAATGTCCCCTGGAGGGGGAACCACTGCCCAGTGGGGCCACTGCTCTCTACCAATAATTCTCAAACATGGCGACACGTTTAGACTCACCTGGACCTTGAGACTCAGACTTGAATTGAGGGGAACCGCGATCCAAATCCTGGCTCCATCACCTACTTTGAAACCCTGGACAAGATGCTTAACATTTTTCAGCCTCAGTTTTATCTTCTTAAAATGAATAAAATACCACTTAGCGTGTGCAACTGTTGTGAAGAGTAAACTATGGATAATGTGAACCTAATAAGGGTTCAGTAAATGGACTGAGTAAAATTTCTAAAGTACCTACTAAGGCACAGGAGCAATGAACCGGGGAAAGCTCACTGAGCTGCCAGGTGGTGCGATTACAAACCAGAGGGGACCGGTGGTGGCTGGGCTCAATTCTTGTTTCCCAGGCAAGGGGAGTTTGCAATGATGGACCAAGTCTGGCAAGAAGAAATAAAACACTACACAATCCTCCCGCCCCAAAATTCTCCAAATAAAATCTGATCTTGCTTTATCTCTTCAAATAACCACATACATGTTTAATAGGCTTTTCACAGGGAAGAGGGAAAAAAAAGAGAACCAATGACAATGTTAAGAAATAAATTACTTACAATGATAGAATACTCATTCCTTGTAAGATGACTTATTAATTATAAAATTGTTTATAATAAATAGCTCCCATGTGTTAACCAGTCCTATGTGGCAGGCTTCTCCTAAGTGCTTTATACATACTACTTCATTGTGTCCTCACAGAAATGTAGTGTACTTTTTTATTTTTAACTTTTCATTTTTCAGGCTTAAAAATGTTGTGAAAAGAATCAGAGCTCCAATAGATCCAAAAACCCCCACACTGTTTTTCTCATAACCGTAATATGATTATCAAGACCAGAAAATTAGCCATGATACAATACTATTAACTAATGTACGAATTTTCAGAATTTGCTAATCACCCATTGACGTCCTTTTCCTGGTCAGAATCCGATCCAGGATCCTACACTGAAGAAAGGCATCATCTCTCCTGGTCTCCTCCAATCTAGGCACTTTCTCAGCTTTCCTTGTCTTTCAGGACCCTGACATTTTTAAGAGTACTGTCAGTTACTTTGTAGAACGTGCCTCAATTGGGGCTTATCTGATGTTTCCTCATGACTAAATTCAGATTATGCACTTCTGGCACTGATACCATAGAAGCGGTACTTGCCTTCTCAGCGCAGCACATCAGAAGGCCCACGATAACAATCTCTCTCATGATGGGTGATGTTACGTTTGAACACTGCTTAAGGTGGTGTCCATAAAGGTACTATTTTCTCATTGTAGTTAATAAGTACCCTGTGAAGAGATACTTTGAGACTATGCAAATAGCCTGTTTCTTCTCATCATATTTTTGCCCGTTAATTTTTAAAATCCATTGATGATTCTTGCCTACAACAGGTATTATAGAGTCTTAGCAAAGCAGTGATTTTCTATTTCCATCATTCCTTCTACATTTATTAATTAAGATTCTACTATAAGAAAGAGCTGTTCCTTCTTTCCCATTTATTTAGGTATTCCATTATTTATTTTTATAAGTAAAGACTTGGGGATATTTGGGGATTATAATCTATTACTATCCTTATTCACCACGTCGCTCATATTGTCCCAAAGCTGGCCACTGAGCTCCAGGTGGCTTTGGTGTCTTTTTTGTGTGTGTGTGGTAAGCGGGCCTCTCACCGCTGCGGCCTCTCCCGTTGCGGAGCACAGGCTCCGGACGCGCAGGCCCAGCGGCCATGGCTCACGGGCCCAGCCGCTCCGCGGCATGTGGGATCTTCCCAGACCGGGGCACGAACCCGCGTCCCCTGCATTGGCAGGCGGACCCCCAACCACTGCGCCACCAGGGAAGCCCTTTGGTGTCTTTTTGACATGTCATTTCTTTAGCAGTTCCTGACTTTCTCACACCACGAGATGTTCCAGCCTCATCTTGTACTTCCCTTCCGCAGCCCTGGCGTCATCCATTTGTCCACGGAGCCCTGGTTCCTTTCATGGGGGAGTGATATTCACAAACCTTGGGCACTAGGTATTGCCCATGGCTACTAGGGCTATTGCGTCTAGGCCCTCTGGTGGACAGATGTGTGCATACGCACACCAATGTACTTTCTTTAGCCCCGTTTTATTGGATTGGGCAAAAAGTTCATTCGGGTAAGATGTTACCAAAAACCCGAACAAACATTTTGGCCAATCCAATACAAATTATGTAAATGAGGCACAGAAAAGGTAAGCAGCTTGTCCAAAAATCACAATGCTAGTAAGTAGCGAAAATGAGAAGTCAAAATAATAATAGAGCTACTGCAAAACCTAACAAGTGGAAGTAACTTCTTTACACATACAAGTCAGCAAAAAGCAGTAAGCCTAATACTCCAGCATAGACACTCCCTTTGGGAAATAACTAGAAGTCTGCGATAATAACCACAATAATACCCATCGTGTACTGAGCACCTCCTTGGGCACCAGGCCCCCGTAGCTCCTTTATTCCTAACAACACTGCAAGGTGGATACTAACATCCACTCTTTACAAACCAGAGAACCAAAGATCGTAGAAGCTAAGAGACTTCTCCCAGGCTACAGAGTTAACTGACAGAGGAAGCAGTTGACCCCAGGTCTGTCAGGATATAAAGTCCATGCTATTCTACTGTATTAATATTATCCAAAACTGATTTTACGTAGAACAGAAATAAGCTTTTACTTTAATAGTTATATGTTTATTTTAATGCATGTTAGGAGAACAAGCTAAGCATGTATCAAACCCATAATCTCACAGATAACATTGCATAGGATGAAGCTCTTATGTAAATTAAATTTATTTAGAAAAAAGTATCAAGTAAATAGTAGAAAAGGTGGTATAAGTTACAGCAAAAATCATTAAGGTGGTCCAAAAATGTCTGACTGACACTTGGAGGACATAATATTATAGTAACACCTTCGTTTTCAGTTACACCATGAAGTTAGGGTCATGTAGGGCTGCAGAAAGAACAGCAGACTACGAGCCTTGGACCAAGGCTTTAGCTCCAGGTGTGTCACCATTACCTTTGTGAACTTGGGCATTTCATTTGCTCACTCTAGGCCTCAGTTTTCTCACCTGAAAATAAGAGATGGTGATTTAGTTAATTAGTACAATGCTTTAAAAACAACTTGGTAATGATATCAAGAAACATAAAACTGTTCATAACTTTTGACCCAGTAATTCCATTTTGGGAAATCTTGCCCAAGGCAGCAATCCAACATTTGGAAAACGGTTACAAGCACAAAGAAATTTATCAATCTCCAAAAATAAAACAATCTAAACATTCAGCAATGAGAGAAGAGTTAAATAATCGGAAACACATATACTTGAGAGTGTTAGTCAGTCATTCAAAATGTCTGTTATAAATGTTGTAGGAAAACAAAGGAACAAGCTTATAAAGTGAACAAAAAGAAATTGGCTCACATACTATGGTTATCACTTCATTTAAAAATTATATGCAGGGACTTCCCTGGTGGCGCAGTGGTTATGAATCCACCTGCCGGTGCAGGGGACAAGGTTCAAGACCTAGTCCAGGAAGACCCCACATGCCGCGGAGCAACTAAGCCCGTGTGCCACAACTACTGAAGCCTGCGCACCCAGAGCCCGTGATCCACAACAAGAGAAGCCACTGCACTGAGAAGCCCACACACCACGACGAAGAGTAGCCCCCGCTCGCCGCAACTAGAGAAAGCCTGCGGGCAGCAACAAAGACCCAACGCAGCCAAAAATGAATAAATTAAATTCATTAATTTAACAAAATTATATGCAGTAAACAACCAAAATTCCAACAGCTGATAAGGGTAAAGATTTCTTCATTTTTACTTCACAATTTTCTCTAATATAGTTATATTGCATTAAAAACGAAAAAGAAAAACTTCTCAGTGAAGGGGTTCCACTAATAATCTCCAAGTTTCCTTCTGGCTCTAGTATTCTGTGGCTTTTCTCTGGAACCAGAAGTAGAGATCAGGTGACAGTGATATAGTAGAAAAGTTTAGACAGCTGGGGTTATGCCCGTTGAAATTACTTTAATGCCACTCCAAACAGCACATGAAAACACTTGGGAACCAGCACTTGGAGAAATGATGCAACACCCTTCATCTGTGTGGCAGAAAGAGTTTGGGAAATAGGAGAGCGGGATTGAACCGGATGCTGCTAAGGGCCCTCTCTGGACAACCTGTCCATCCGCTTATCAAACAAACATTTACCACGTGTCTACCATGTGTCAGGAGCCCTGTAGCTGAATGACCACTGAGCCATTGGTTCAGAGTCTAGTGAGGAAGAAAAATTTTTAGTTTGCTAGGACCGCCATAACAAAATACCACGGACTGGGAGGCTTAAACAACAGCAACTTATTTTCTCACAATTCTGGTGACTGGAAGTCAAAGATCAATGTGTCAGCAACTTTGGTTTCTTCTGAGGGCTCTCTCCTTGCCTTACAGATGGCCATCTCCTTGCTATTTCCTCACCTGGTCATTCCTCTGTGCATGTACATGCCTGGTGTCTCTTTGTGTGCCCAAATCTCTTCTCCTTATAAGGACTCCAGTCAGATTGGATTAGAGCCCAACCAACAGGGCCTCATTTTAACTTAATCATCTCTTTAAAGGCCCTATCCTCAAATACAGTCATTCTGAGTTATTAAGGGTTAGGGCTTCAATGAATTTTAGGGGGACACAATTCAGTCCACAACACATTTCAAACAACAAACTATAACTGTGCAAGGATAGAGCTGTATTGAAATGTGACGGGGAACCATGGGAAACCGTAATTAATTCTGGCAGGAGATATGAGCAACTCCTGTACAGAGGAAGCATCATCTGGACCCAGTTCTAGCTCAAGAATCTCTATAAAACATCATACTTGATTGTCATAAAAATATTTTAGGTATCACAAAATGGGAATAAGATAGCATCAGGTGGTAAGACAGACTTGAGTAGAGGCCAGAAGAGGAATGGATTTGTTGCAGAGGAACAAAGGTAAATACCATCCTCTTACAGTTAAACTGGGATTATGGATTCAAATACAACCGAAGGTGGAGGTCCAGTGAAGCTCCTGACTGGTTTATGGAATAATCTACTCCTTGCTCTCATTCCTTAGGTCATGAGGATTTTAATATGTGTAGGGAGGGATCTTAATGGGGGGAGGTTGTAAGGTGTTGATTAACCCCTACCTATTGTCCTCTCTTCCATCCAGAAGCCATTCTTTCTCCACCTACCTCCAGCTAAGCTTTTCTCTAGGCCAGATTTTAAACCTCAATTCCTTATCCATTTAAAATACTCCTCTCTTGAAGCACCCTAGATCCCTGAGTAAAAAGGAAGAGCAATGGAGCTACACTGACCTCGGTAGCACAATGATGGGGGACCAATTCTCTTGGTCCCTTCGCTTTCCAGTGACTGGAAGTGACCATTTTCCTTCCTACAGGGATTGCCAGAGGCCATAGGGACCAACGCCAGGCTTCTGGGAGGTGGCTCCAGGACGGAGGCCAAGAATGTGAGTGCAAAGGTCAGTAATCCAGCATTGACAACAGCGATGCACCATCAGATCCCAACTTGCTCCCTTGAGTCCCTCTGGGACCGGAGCAGATGTTATCTGAGCTGACCTCACCCCCTCCCCTCTCCACAAGCCCATCACATGCAGCACCAACACTTATTTTCTTCCTGAGTTTCATGTAAGAACCAGACCCCTCCAAGGTCCAGCGGGGAGCTGGCTGAATCTCTGGCTGCCCCCTCTCCCTTACCCTCTTTTCCCCAACAACCCAGGGCTGCCTTCCAAGTCTTTCCTGGACCCCATTCTCAACCTTATTTTACTCACAGGTAAGACTGAAATCAGAGAGGCAAGGCTTGCTTGAGGTAAAGCAGCCACTAAAAAGCAGACACCTAGGTCTTATTCCTCATTTTTCAGTCTCCCTAATGATACCCTGATGCCTCCTCCAAACCTGCCACCAAATCCTTGCCCATACAGGTCAGGCAAACAACTTAGAGACCCTGGTGCTCATATAACTGGATATCTTCACTGTTCTGTGTTGACCCTTTCCCACACCACTGCAGTATGAAAACGAATCGAGAGGCAAGGAAGATGGCAAGTAAAGCCCTGACTCAAACATATTAACCCTTCTAAGCAGCAACTCCCTTATTTCAGATTGGTTCCTGAGAGCCCCTGAAAGAAAACTCATGACAGTGCCCAGGCTGCCAAAGAAGCCGTGTCCCTGTGATCATTTCAAGGGCAGAGTGAAGAAAACCAGTAAGTTCCAAAAGAATGACCTTCCTTAAACCAGAGTCACTCTGTGGAATCAACTAGGGCTGAAGCAGGGGTTGTGAAGAGACAAGAGAAATGAAATGAAGACCAGGATAAGCACACTTCTCAGCCCTTTCTACTCAGTGTCAGCTTGTGGGGAAATAGGAAGAGAAAGAAAAGCAAAACGCAATTCTCCTAATACTAGAGAGGCTTAACCAAATTCCTTAATGATAGAATGCCATTGCGTATCAAAGTGGAGGCAGATGGGGCTGTTGGGGACCCGTCATTGATCTCTGACCATGACACCGGTGTTGGTGTCAAACAAAATGTGATTCCTCCCTAGTCTAGGTATAAATAAATGTCATATAAAAAGAATATTGGCAAGAGGTAAACTGATTGATGTTATGATATTATCAAGAATGGGATGAATCTAGATCCTTATCACTGTTGACGGAGGTAAAATAAAATTTGGTAGTACCTATCAAAAATTTAAATGTGTGGGGCTTCCCTGGTGGTGCAGTGGTTGAGAGTCCGCCTGCCGATGCAGGGGATACGGGTTCGTGCCCCGGTCCGGGAAGATCCCACATGCCGCGGAGCGGCTGGGCCCGTGAGCCATGGCCGCTGGGCCTGTGCGTCCAGAGCCTGTGCTTTGCAACGGGAGAGGCCGCAACAGTGAGAGGCAAACTTAAATGTGTGTACCTTTTAACCAGTAATCTCACTTCAAGAAATCTCTAGTATAGAATACTAGCATGAATATTCAGATATATGTATAAGAATATTAATTATAGCAGTATTGTAGTGACAAATGAACATATTAAATGCTCATTATTAACAGACTTATAGTTTGTTCATTTTACAACGTATACAAATATCAAATCATGGTGTTGTACGCCTGAAACTAATATAATGTTAGATGTCAGTTATACCTCAATAAAAAATTCATCAAGAGCAAATTGGGCAATTCTGCACTTGTCAAAAATAATTAGGTAGATCATTATATGTTGATTGGAAAGATGTCCACAATATATTAAGTGAATAAAAGGTGCAGAGACCCCCTAGTTCAAGCCCATCACAAAAATAAATTTCAGTGAATTAAAGGTCTAAATTTGAAAGACAAACTTACAAGGGAATATTGGAGGCTATATTCATGACCTTGGGGTAGGAAAGGATTTCTTAAACAAGTAACAAAAATTATAAGTCATAAAGGAAAAGATTAGTAAATTTGACTTTATTGAAATTAAGAAATTTTGGTCATCAAAAGAAAATGACAAGAAGAAGAAGAGTAGGGGTATGTCTGCAAATATTAATGTCGATAAAGGATTAATATTCAGACTGATAAGTAATTCCTATAGATCCATGAGAGGAAGGCAGGAAACACAACAAATAGGCAAAAGAGTTGAGGAGGCACTTCAGAGACAAGAAATCCAAATAGCTAATAAACATGTGAAATGGCACTCAACCTTACTAGTAACTGAGAAAATATGAGTCAAAACCGAACAGAGGAAAAAAAAAAAAAAAAAAAAAAAAACCGAACAGAGGGACTTCCCTGGTGGCGCAGTGATTAAGAATCTGCCTGCCAACGCAGGGGACATGGGTTCGAGCCCTGGTCCAGGAAGATCCCACATGCCGCGGAGCAACTAAGCCCGTGCGCCACAACTACTGAGCCTGCGCTCTAGAGCGCGTGCTCTATAACAAGGGAAGCCACCACATTGAGAAGCCTGCGCACTGCAACGAAGACCCAATGCAGCCAAAAATAAATAAATAAATTTATTTTTTTTTAAAAAAGATCACTCTACATCATAACATTGGCAACAATTTTGAATTTTTGAATTTTATTTTATTTATTTTTTTATACAGCAGGTTCTTATTAGTCATCCACTTTATACATATTAGTGTATATATGTCAATCCCAAGGATTGGCAACAATTTTAGTGTCTGATAATTCCATGTATTGTCAGAGAGTAGAACAGAGAAACTATCATCTCCTGCTAAAGGGAGTGTAAACTGGTAAACCACTTTGAGAAAGTGCTGGTAGTTATCTACTAAAGTTTAATTTCTGTGACCAAGCAACTCCACTCTTAGCAATTCCATACTCAAAAGGAATGTTGCTTATGTACAGTGGAAGAAATGAACAAGGATTTCATAGCAGGATTGTTTATAACTATCCCAAACTGGAAATTGGTCAGTGAATAAATAAGTAGTAGTATATTTGAATATTATATATCTGTGAGAATGAACAATAATAAAGCAACATAATGTTGAGTAGAAGAGAAAAAAATAAGAGAGAATAGTTATAGCATGATTTGATATACATAAAGTTTAAAATAAGGCAAAATTAAACTAAATTATATAGGAATGTATAGGTAGGTGGTAAAGCCATAAAGAAAAGAAAATAGACGTGCCATAATAAAAGATTTGTTAAAGGAACGTAGCAAAAACAATATGTATAGGATAAGCTCATTTTGTTTTTTAAAGTGAACTATTATGTTTATATACAAAAATGTATGGAAAACTATGGAGCAAACTAGTAACAACAGTTAGCTCTACAGAATGAGGAGTAGCAGCTGGGGTTGGGGCATCCTTTAACTTTTTACTGGCTATACTTTTTCATTTTAATTTTTCCCATGGGATGAGTCTTACTTTTAACATTTTAAAAGCTCTCATAAAAAATGTTTTTAACAGTAGTCTCTCCCTTTTCTTTTCACCCTAGGGCACCAAAGACACCACAAGAAGCCAATCAAACCCTCCAGAGCCTGCCAGCAATTTCTCAGACGATGTCAGCTGGCAAGTTTTGCTCTGCCCTTATAGGAGCTCTGAGAGCCCACCGTCCGGATAAAACATTCTGTCAACAAGGCAGTGAGCGCACCTAGAAGATGCTCTTCTCCCACCTCAAGCTCCCCATCCCTGTCCCTACTCCCTAAATCATCCCAAAAAGCATGTTCCCCAAGATTATTGCCCCCTCTAGTGGCTTCTTTTCTTGTCAGTCTTTTCCTGGGGCCTCCCCTTACCCAGGCTTAAACTTACTTACCGGGAATCTCTGGTTGCCTAGCTGGTCCCACTGGATCTTAAATACAGCCAAGCAAATAGTAAACAAAAGTCAATAAATATATTTAAATGTAATAGGTCAAAATCATTTTCAAATGGGGTCTGGAAACTCACATTCAATCCAGACAACCCACTTTACCCTGTTCATTCCAAACTCAATCCAGATTATACACACACCTCTGTCCAACACCACCTTCAATCTCACTCCAGTTTCCAACTTTTTATTCTTCTACTCATTCAACAAACCTTTCTGAGGTAAGAGCTAGGTGGGGCAAAGAAAGAAGTTAAAGTAATGAATCAGACATTGTCCTACTAAAGATAATATAGGTTTAAAAAAAAAGAAAACCTGGCACCATTTCCTAGCACATAAAATGCCTCTAGTATTTATGATTATCATCATCACCATCATTAACGGTCATCTGACTGTAAGTTTCCAATCTACTACAGAAGACGTATGTGCAGAGGCATAGTTGAAGGCTAGAGAGATGGTGTGGAAGATTTCAAATGCCACTCAAAACAGCTTCAAGATGTAAAAATGAGATGTCTTTCTTATTTTTATTTTCCTTTTTTTTTCCGGTACGCGGGCCTCTCACCGTTGTGGCCTCTCCCGTTGCGGAGCACAGGCTCCGGATGCGCAGGCTCAGTGGCCGTGGCTCACGGGCCCAGCCGCTCTGCGGCATGTGGGATCTTCCCGGACCGGGGCACGAACCTGTGTCCCCTGCGTCGGCAGGCGGACCCCCAACCACTGCGCCACCAGGGAAGCCCCAGTCTTTCTCATTTTTAAACATGGGAGTAAAATGATCAGAACGTTAATAGAAGGAAATCAAAGTGGAAACCATTTGTATGAATGAATAAAGAGGAAACAATTACAACAGGGTAGATCCTGCTTCCCTCTCTGACCCTTTCCTCAAACATCAGACGGAGAGAACAGAAAAGGAACACTCCTCCAGAATCCGGCTTCTGTCATCCAGATGAAACAGAGGACTAAGTTGGGGTGCTGGCCTTATGAGAAGAAACATTTTAACTGAGTGGTGAGTGGGGCCTCCTCTGGTAGGAGAGTGCTGGGCTCTCAGCCTCCCTCTGCCCCCAATCCCTCCTCCCACAGCAGGAGGCACACGAGCGCTTCATTTGGCACAGGAGTGGGGAGGCAGCTGTGGTCAGCCCATGTGCCAACTGCCTTAGGAAGAGCAGGGATGCCAGGATGAAGGAGTGGAACCCAAATGGAGGTGTCATCGTGAGTAACCACTGAGGGATCTGTGACAAAGGAGGTCTGTGAGAGCCCAGAGGAATGAAGCCTGGGAGATCAATATCTCCCTTGAGAAAAAAAACAACAGTGGAGCCAGGTTCTAAGTCAGTATTTAGGCCCATCTGAGAATCAAAGCCACACCAGACACCTATCACCCAGTAAGAGTCTGGGCCAGAAAAACACCCACAGCCCAGGCAGCATCTAAGGCTCAGCAGGGACCGGATACCCAGCGGGAACGCACTTCACAGCAGAGGCCCTCCCGCAGCAGGAGCCCCCTGAAGCTGAATCCCAGCAGGAACCTCGAGCACAGCAAAAATCTGCTTTGCAGCAGGAATTTCTTGCCCCACAGGAGCCTGCACCACAGCAGTCACCTCCCATCCAAAGGGTGCCCTTCAGGAAACAGGAAGCTGCCTCACAGCACAGACCTGGGCCAGGAAAAGATTCTAGAACTCAACAGGAGCCGGAATTGAGAGAGGAACCTGTACCCCAGCCAGGACCGGGCCCGGTAGAGTCAACTCTAGCTCCACAAGAAGCTGGATCAACACCTCTGGCCCAGCCTAGACCCAGACCCACAAAAGGACCACCAGCCCAGACTCAACCTACATCCCAAGAGAGACGGCGACAGTCAGACCCCAAGCCCAGCACGCAGCGCCAGCCCAGGGAGCCAAATCCCAACAAGGGTCTTTGAGCCAGTGGAGATTTCTATCAAAACCAAACCAACCGTCATAGAGACCCACTGCAGAGCAGAAGACATTTCTTGAACGGGTAGTAGATTCTGGTGCAGATTTGGATTTAGGGTTTACGTTAGAGACCAATTCGCCAGCCCAGAGGGGTGGAACAGTGGCCCAGGGAATGAAGCTGGTCTTCAAGGGGAAACCTAGTTATGAAGTGATGTCAGGATTTGGTGGGACGTCATTACCCAGTAAGAAAACCAGCAGCCAGAACCCCAGACACTACTGGAACCCAGGTAAGTTGAGCTGGGAGGCAGGGGGCCTCCCAGGGATGGTCATTCATTTGGTCAGGAAGAACTTAGGCCTGCCAGAATGTCAGGTGAGCTCAGGTGACCCCGCAACAGTCCTGCAGACACAGATCAACAGCCCCATTTGACGGAGGAGGAAGCTGAGCCCTAGAGAAGAGAGGGATCCTGCAGGAGGCTGGGCAGTTAGGGGCCGGCCAAGCCAGGACCCCCAGCGAGCCTCTGACTCCTTCCCCTGCTCCAGGCTGCCTCCCCGCGGGGATCTGGGGGAAATCAAACAGAAGCTAAAAAAGGCCCTGGGCGAGGGGCCCGTACTCATCCCTTGGGCCCCCAACTCTGAGCACCGCTCTGGGGCGGGCACCAAGGGGGCCACCGCGGCACCCTGCTGAACGTGGACCCTTACCTTCGGCGAGTGTCCACGCAGGCCAGGCCGAAAACCGGGCAGGAGCGACCCTTGAGCTCTCTGGGCTGTCCAGCGGGCAGGAGGACACTTGTCCGCAGGGAGTCCCAGTCCCGCCGGGCCCACGGCCTCGTGGGTTGTGATCTCAGGAAGGGGGCGCCTGGGAGAGGCACTGGGGCTCCGCCCAAGTCCCAGGCAAGGTCGGCGCTGACGGGAGGGAGAGCTGGGGGAGCGGTGTGGGCGGGTCGTGGGCACAAGACTCCACTGGCGGCAGCATCCCTGCCCCTCCTCCGAAGCCGGCCATGGTGCCCCCGGGGAGCAGGCTCGGGCCCTGAGCTCCTTCTCTGCGCTCAGAAGCCCTGCCCTGCACAAGGGGGGGCGCAAGTTCTCTCCGGGGGACGTGGGGAGACTCGGTGAGATAGCCAGAGTGGGGGAAACAAGGCGGCCGCACTCCGGAAGCTGAGGGCACTGTGAGGACGGTTAGTCCGAAGGCTGGTAATGGGGGTCTCAGCCCAGAGGCCTGTGTCCCCCGGAAGGGCTGGGCCGCCTCTCTCAGGACTGAGGAGCAGAGGGTCATCCGGGTCTCTCAGTGCCACGGCTGCTCGTGTGCTTTGGGAGGGCGGGGAGGAGGGGCGGGATGGTGCTTCTGGTGCTAAACAGCAGTCTCCCTGGGCCTCCCGAACCCAGTCTCAAGGGACGCCTTCACCACAGCGCCGCCACAGCCAAAGCCGCCTCTCCGGCACCTTCGGAAAGAGTTGATTTGTGCGCATGCGCGAGCCTCCTCCGTTTCCCGCCTTTTCCCAGGCTGGAGCCACGCTCTCTCTCCCTCCAGCGAGGCGATGCGCAGCTCGGGACCAGTGCGCAGTCATTGATCACTCTTAGGTCCACCATCCACTCACGTCCATTCTCGCCAGAAAGGAGAGGGCAGAGAAAAGAACCCTGAGAAAGAGAATAGGAGAACTAGAGGACAGAAGGCGGAGGAAAGGGCGGGGCTTCCTCCTCCAATGGCTCACAGACAGAGCTTTGCCTCAGGCACTGTCGCCCAGCCCGATTTCCAATTGCCTGAGGACCTGGCGGGCCCCTCGCCCCTAGCCTTGTCTCCTGCTCCAGCGGGTGGGCGGGATGCGTTCTAGATGATTCTTATGTGGCAAGTGCAGTGGGGAAACGACACTTACAGTCAACACGTGAAAAGACCCAGGCTTCCCCGCTGGAGAGACCCCCGCGGGACTCCCCACTAGTTCGGCCAGAAAGACAAGGCTGCATTTGTTGTTGGTCCGTGGTCTCTTCAATGCGCGTAAGGGGGCGGGGCCAGGCCTCAGTCCTTAGCCATGGGGGGCGGGGCCCCGCAATGGAGTGAAGCCCGGATTGCTCTTGGGGCGCGACCCAGAGAGGAGCAAGTCCGGGACTGGGTGGTGTTGAGGGCCCGATAGCAAGGATTGGTCCTAGGGGCCGGGACTGGCGGCTGGATTCGGCCCTGGCCTCTGGAATTAGCCCCGGGATCGGGGACCACATAGGACTGATGGAGTAAGCTAAGGGGACGGGACTGCGAAAAGGGCCCAAGAGGGGTCCAAGAGCCGTAGGCGCCGACGGTGGCTAAAAGACAAAGCCAGAGGGGAGCGGGCGGGGGTGGGCAGCAGCCCTGAAGGTACTTTAGACATCCTATGGGAAACTGGGGACCGAGTGGACTAACGTCCTGCCACAGGAAGTGGGGGAGCCCGTAGACTGGCTCATTTCCGCCCTATGGGGCGGGTGTGCGGGGATAATCCACTGAGAGAAGCGGGTGATGTGAGAGGGAAATACCACACCCAGCAGAGAGACTATCAGACATCCCAGTACCATCTTGGGAGGGGAGTCCAGAATGTGAGTGTCCCGGACCAGGATTCCTCTTCCGGCTCCGGACTCGCTGTGTGACCGTGGGCAACTCCTGCCCTCGGTGTTTCTAAGGTGGGAAATGGTTCAAGCACGATTTTCAGGTATGAGCCACATTTTTTTTTTTGGCCACACTGGGGCATGTGGGAATCTTAGTTCCCCGACCAGGGATCGAACCTGTTCCCCCTGCAGTGGAAGCGCAGAGTCTCACCCACTGGGATGCGTTAAGAAGTCCCAAGTCTCTGACACTCTTGCGACGGTAATGAGGAAGAGGTTTAGAAGCTGCTGTCCAAAAAGGAAGTTTAAGGGTGAGTCAGGGAAAGGAAGGAGGAAGGGGTGCCCCATAGTGGGGAATGCCTGGAGGAGGGGTGCAGTACAGCTCCAAACAGCCCTGTCCCACCATCATTCATTCAATCCGCTCATCCATTCGTTGTCAGTCCACCTGCCTCAGCCTGGCTGCCCTAGGACCTAACTTCTTGACTCCTACTCCTAGGACTAAGGGACCCTGGGTTGGCTTTGGACAGCCTAACCTTCACTTGGGAGAAGGAAGTGCTGTCACCTGGGTTCCCTAGGGGGTCACATTATTTACAGATCTCATCAGGCTGGAGAAACACTGACAGACCAAGAGAGATGCTACAAGCCTCAGGCAGAGGCACACATGAAGTCCTTTCTGGATTAGGAGTATGTGTCAATCCAAGTGAGGACCTTTGGGAATTTCCTGTGCAGGAAAGAAACAGACATAGCCGCCGGGCCCAGAGACCCCCAGACTCATCATCCTCCCTGCCATAGACATCATCATTAGCCAAGGATAGAACTGGAGTTGGCTCCAGACACACACAGGAAGGCTCACACAGGCTCAGAGCTCAGACTGGGGCCCAAGGCCATTCCCTGTCACATGGCAAGACACAGCCTCACCAACAGGACAGTGTGCCCAGAGGCAGTACACACCATGGTCAAGAATGGGCCTTGGAGGGCTTCCCTGGTGGCGCAGTGGTTGAGAGTCCGCCTGCCGATGCAGGGGACACGGGTTCGTGCCCCGGTCCGGGAAGATCCCACATGCCGCGGAGTGGCTGGGCCCATGAGCCATGGCCGCTGAGCCTGCGCGTCCAGAGCCTGTGCTCTGCAACGGGAGAGGCCACAACAGTGAGAGGCCCGCGTACCGCAAAAAAAAAAAAAAAAAAAAAATTGAACTCATAGAAACAGAGATTCAAAAGATGGTTGCCAGGGGCTAGGGTTGGGGGAAATAGGGAAAAGTTGGTAAAAGAGTACAAACTTTCAGTTATAAGATGAATAGGGTCTGAGAATCTAATGTATAACATGTTGACTATAGTTGATAATACTGCATTGTATAACTGCAATTTGCTAAGAGAATAGAACTTGTGTTCTCATCAGAAGAAAGAAAAGGGTACATATGTGAGGTGATGAATGTGTTAGCTTACTCAGTGGTAGGAATCCTTTTACGATGTATACATATATCACACCATCATGTGGTACACTTTAACTATATTGCAGTTTTGTCAATTATACCTCAGTAAAGCTGGAAAAAAAGTGACCTTGCAACCTTGAGTCTGGCTGGCTCAGAACATGTCTCACTCACGTACCACGTGCCCTTTGTATCCACGTCCATTTTCATTTAATAAATTTTTTGCACCAAAAGCAAAACACAACAAACAAAAAAACCCTAGCCAGATACTACCACAGTATCTGACTCATACGAATGAGCCACACTTATAATTCATAAGGCCTTCATTTTATTTTTTTTAATGGAAACAATTCTTCATTAAGTAACTTTTAATATCAGGAAAATAAAACTTTCATAATTCTCTTTACAGCAAATATATCATATCAGTGTCAGTGCTCTGGCCATCTTAAGTTAAAGGTGCTTTATCATAAAATATATGGTTTTAAACTTTACTCAAATTGAATTTATAATCCCTATGACTTCCCTACAAGGCCTTCATTTTAAAGGGGAGGAAATGGAAGCCCAAAAAGGGAGAAGGTTTGGCCAGGATCTCCAAGTCAATGGCTGAACCCAGGCTAGAACTCAGGTCCTCAGGAGGCAGCGGCGAAGGGGAGTGTTTAGGTTTCTCCTGCTTGCTGGGCATGATTCTGTCACTTTGCCAATGATCCTCCTCCCCAAGCCCCCTGCGCACTTCACAGCAAGCACTGCCCATTACCTGCCCCTCCCCTCTGCCTCCCTGGACACGTCTGGCCCTCCTCAGACCTTTCACGCCTCCACAACCCTCATGGACCACAGGACAAGGCAGAAAGGCAACTCCGTAACTTTATTTCACTATGTGAAGGGGTAGGGGTATTTGGTCCAGCTAGATCGTCAGTCCCTGAGGGCAAACAGAAGGCCTAAGAGGATGCTCCAAGCAGGTCTCCCACTAGAGGGCTCTGCACCAGCAAACTGGGCCTTGTCTAAGATGTTGATGGCCTCAGTCACTCTGATGCTGCCAATATGGTGAAAGTGGGATAAAATACCGGTGTATTCACGAGCACAGCCCATGAGGAGGAAGGTGGTATTGAGATACCCTGTAAGGAAGAGAGCAAGGAGTCAGAGACACTTTCAAGACTCAAACATCCTACCCCTCCTTCCAGACACCCCTCACAAACCAGGACCCCTGCTCTCCCACCAAACACTCAGGTACCAGGCACCTTCTCCCCTCCTCCTTGGAATTACGTGCCACAACCCCCATCCCCCAGGACCCAGACACAGGACCATGGGACCTCAGTCCCACCCACCTCCCTCAGAGACGGGAAGGCAGCAGGCCTAGAGCAGGCATCTGAGAAAGAAAGTTTCTCTTCTCTCACCCGCCTGAAATTTTAAGGTGGAACTGTAGCACTCAGTAGCATTGTTGGGGCAAGCCTCGGTGGTGACAAAATTTGGGAGGCAGTCCTTGGAGTGCTCGCCCACACAGGTTGGGCAGCTATGGGAAGAAGATGCTAAAGTCTTAGGAGCCTTGGCCTTGAGTTTCACAAAATGATCCATGTTGGTGAGGTTATTGCAGAGGTATGTCCGGCAGACACGGCTATAGGAGGCAATGGACAATCCGGGCGGCGAAACGAGGTAGGAGACTTGCGGGGGGTAAGATGAAGCTGGGCTGCAGCCTTTAAAACCCACAACTCCCCTTTTGGTCCCTGCGGGGCAGAAGATTGGAGAGCTCTGATCAGTGTCGCTGGCCACACCCAGTTCAAGCTCCCAGCCCATGCCCTGCTCTTCCTGCTGCCCCATCACCAACTTTGCCCCTCCCCCACTGTCCACTCACCACTCAGATTTCCCACGTCTCATCTGCCTCTCCTCACTCTTCTCCCCACAGGAGCCCGTCTGCGCCTCTCTCCCTTGTATCCCAAACTTGTCTTCTCTCCCAGAGTCCCCCTCTCCTCCTGGGATCTGTCCACCTCCATTGTGTCCTCTTATCCAGCCCACACCACAACCAGCTGGGTCCTGCCCCTCTCCTGCCGATGTCTGGATGCTGTTCCCAAACATATAATGGGGTAGATATCTGGAACTCAAGTCCAGAGTCCCTGGGTGCTAGGAATGGAGGTGGGGTCAGAAGACCAAGCAAACAAAATGTAGCAAAGTCACCCCCGTTCACCTGTCTCGATGAACACCAGCGTCTCCTCACAGCCCTCACTCAGTTTACACACCATGCTCCTCATCAGAAGCCATTGCCAGTTATGGAGATCAACAGCTCTGAAGAGGGAAGATGTTGCTTCATAACACAAAAGCGCTCCAGCCCCTAAAGAGAGAATGTTCTTCCAGTCACCTGCCCCTCACATTGCCTTCTCAGCCCCGAACCGCCAATCAAGAGCTCAGCCTCCACAGACCCTGTCTCCCAAGGGACCCAGATATGCAGCTTTCCTTCCCCCAGTGACATGAATCCAGCCCTCCCATCCCAGCCAAGAGGGTCCCTAAGGGTCCAGCCCCACAGGACATACAAGGCAGAGTGGAAATGGCCCCTAGGAGACAGAGCAGCTGCACAGGGCTCAAATGCTGAGGTCCCATGGTCCTGTGTCTGGGTCCTGGATGCTGGGCCTCAGTCTGGAACCAATTTCAATCTAGGTCTCAAGCTCAGTTCTTGTCAGCCTCTGGGTCACTGTTTCTGGAGCAGAAAGTTGATTATCATTTTCATTAACATAGGCTCCCTGAGCCCTTCAGGGACACAGGTCTTCCCATCTCCATAGTCTCTCTTCCAACCTAACCCGAACCCACATTAGCTTCTCAAATCCTGACTCTTCACTCTCCTGCTTAGGTTCTGCCACTGGACATGGTGCTGAGCAGAGGACGCTGGCTTATTCAAAGGATCCCTATCATACAGGCTATTCTCCATCCAGAGACAATGAGATCAGAACAACAAATGTGTGTGTAGGAGTTAACCAACATATTACTAAATAACCCTTGACTCGAAAAAGAAATTAAAAAGTATTTAGAACTGAATAATAGCAAACATACTACATGTCACACACACACACACACGTGCATGTAAAATCTGATGAAAACTGAATAAGGCCTGTAAGTTAGTTAAGAGTAATATACCAATGTCAATTTCCTGCTCATATACTACAGTTATACAGGATGTCCCTATGGGGAACTGGAAGAAGGGTTTAAGGGACTCTATATAAAATTTTTGCAACTTCTTGTAAGCCAATAATCATTTCAACATCAAAAGTTTTTTTAAATACACATCAAAATTTGGGACTCTGATTTCTAAATCAATATTCAGAAGTAAATTTATAATTTAAATACATTTATCAGGAAACAAGAAGAATTACAAAATGTTTATGAATTAAGAAGTTATATAAGAGACAACAAAGCATCCCCCCAAAAGGGATAGAAATAAAGATGACAGAAATCAATGAAATAGAAAACAACAAAAAAGTATTACAAAAGACTAATATTCATTCTTTGACAATATTACTAAGATAATTCTCTGGCAACTCTAATCAAGAAAAAAAGATGCAAATAAAATACAGAATGAAAAATAAAAATTAACAGACATCACATATTCTAAGAATAATAAAAGTGTCATTAACAACTCTACATTTATAAATTTGAAAACCCAGATGAAGTGGATAAGTTTCTAAAATAATATGAAGTGCCAAAATTGGCATAAGAGCGTATACAAAGTCTTAAAACGAGAATGGTCAAGGATCTCAGGCAAATTGACAAGAAAAAGAGAGCAACCCCAGCAGGGGAATGGACCAAGCATATGAAGAAGCAATCTCAAAAACAAACCAGGCGGCTTCCCTGGTGGCGCAGTGGTTGAGAGTCTGCCTGCCGATGCAGGGGACACGGGTTCGTGCCCCGGTCCGGGAAGATCCCACGTGCTGCGGAGCGGCTGGGCCCGTGAGCCATGGCTGCTGAGCCTGTGCGTCCGGAGCCTGTGCTCCGCAACGGGAGAGGCCACAGCAGTGAGAGGCCTACGTACCGCATAACAAAACAAAACAAACAAACAAAAACAGAAAGGCTAACAAGCGTATGAAGAAACACCCCAGCTCAGCAATAATCAGAGAAATACAATGTATTCAAATGTGCATCTATCAGACTGGCGAGGGATCAGAAAGCTGGAAAACTATGGGGCTACAGAGACCCTTGTGCACTGCTGCTCATGGGGTAGTTGGGGCCAGGGATAGGGTCCTCTTCTGGACCCTGAGGAAGGGAGGAGTTCTGAACAGTGTCTCAGACCCAAAGCATCATTCATTGTGAGGAGGAGTCTGGCAATACTTAGTCAAATTAGGCTTACAAAGAGCCATCTCTGGTATATCCTAGGTACACATAACAGAGATTTCCACCTTCAACTACAAAGGAACACATGAGAATGTAGCATTATTATGGTGACAGTGAGCTGACGGCAATGTGGGCGTCCCTCCCTGAGACCTAGTGAACATGTGACACGCAGGGGATGCACACCATGGAATATCACGCAGCAGTTAGAAGCAACTGGTTAGATGCACGCATCACATGCACTGGCTCATATAAACAGTGCTGATTATTTTAAACAGTAAATAATGTCATTCGCGTCAATTGAAGCACCATGCACATAAAACACCGCACATCTTGCAAGAACACACACACACTAAAAGATATGCGTGAGCCGCCTGAAATGAGTGCCTATGCAACAGTTAGAGAATAAAAGTGGGGAACTGGGGATTACTGGAACTAACTAAAACACTGTAGGTTGTACAAAGTTGATAGACTTTGGACTCAAAGACAGACCAACGTTGGAATCTTTACCTCTCCGTTGTCTGGCTGTGTAATCTTGTGCATCTTATTGAACTCATTTATAAAATATATTAGTAATATATCCCACAGAGTCATTGTTGAAAATTAATAAGATTATTAGTATAAAGTGCCAGGCAAGAGCTAAGCTCTCCAAAAATGTTGGTCCCCCTATCTCTCTCTCCACTACCTAAAGGTTTAATGTCAATTGCTTCAGCTGGCATTAAAGCATTCCACACACCTTCACCCTTCCTCCCCCAGACTGGCCCCAAACCACCTTTCCAACTTCGTCTAGTACTGCCCCCCTGCACAGCAGTCCAGCTAGAGGTCACTTCTGCCACACTTCTCTGTCCAGAATACCTGACACAGGATCCGTAACCCAGAAATCTGCGGCAAGCTAAGAGGCCAAGACCAGCAGAAAAGATGGGACACAGGAAGGGGAAATGAAGGCTGACAAAGGATCAAACAAAGGAGTTGGACCAAGCAGAGAAGATGGCACACACCTGCCTGGGAACGCAAAACAACGGGACCCAGCAATCTGAGAACAAGCACGGACACAACCAGAAAAGAGTGGAATGAAATCCTCAAGGAAAAAGGGATGGAGTGGTGGTCAGAGGCGATGCTATCCCTACAAAAGAGAAACCACACAGACAAGGAGGAGCAAACTGTTGGAATGGAACCTTGCAGGGAGCAGAGAAAGCACAATCGGGAGCGGCAGAAAAATGAGGAGTGGGGCACAAGGACCGGGTTCTCAGGGGAGAGAGGAGACAATCTTAGAGGCTCAAAGAGAGAAAAGGAGACAGGGCAGAATGCATAGAGAAAAGGGGACACCACAGGGAATGGGGAGGGAAACCGTGAGATGGGTCTAGTAGAGATGCACAGAGAAGGCTACAATTAGAGAGTGGAGCACCGAGAATGGGGTGCAATCCGGGAGGAGGATGAACACAGAGGGTGGAAAGGGCTAAAAAGACAGAAAAACCACAGAAGCGTCTCGGGAAGCGAAGAGGAGGATGGGAGGGGCAGGGGTCCAGGCTATGAGGGAATGAGGCACGTGGAGAAAGAGGTTCCGAAAATCAGCAGGATGAACAGGCAGAAAGAGAGGCTCTCAGAGACGGAAAATGTCAGAGTTAGGAAAATCAGCACCAGCGCGGACGATAAGAGACACAAGGAATGGGTCTCAGCGTGAGAAGGTGGGACCCAGGAAGGAAACAGGGATATCACAGCACAGGGAACATAAAAGGAGAAAGGTAGATCGGGAGTTGGGCAGCGGGAGAGAAGTGCAAAAACACTGGCGTCCACACAGCAAAGAGTAGCCGCCCGCGCAGAGTCGAAGACAAACGCTCAAGAGGTGCCGTCCCTGCGAGACTGCGCGTGCGCGGGAGGGCGGGCCGGGCAGCCATTCCTGGGGGGCAGGGCCAGCCTAGTCCTGGAAGCGTTACTCGACGCCCCATTGGCCACCTCCCCAAAAAGGGAAAGAACAGTCTGGGAAGGCAAATCACACGAGGAGGGAGAAGTGTCACGAGACTCAACTCGACGCTCTATTGGCTGGCCTGATAGTCTGGCGCGAGGAGAAGCGGGCCGGAGGTAAAGGGGCGGGCCGTCAGTGAAGGATCTTGAAGCGCACTGGTCGCTCGCCTCGGCGGCAGAAGGCGCCGCTTGAAGCTCATTGGTCCTTGTAAGAAGGGGCGGGAAAAGTGGCGCGAGCGAGGCCATTCCTCACGCCACTGCCTCACCACCTTCTTTCGCCTCATCCTGAGTCTGACTCCGCTCGAGGCTGTGGTAACAGCAGGCTGACGACGCGAACGCGACCCCGCCCCTCCCGTCTCTTCCCCTCCCTGTCTTGCGCTGGCCTCCCTGCCCCAGACATCCCCTCGCCTCCCCACTAACGGTCCTCGCGGCCCCTTCGCCCATCCCCCACCGCGGCTCCTGAGCGCGCTCCCCGAGCCCCGACCCCTCCCTGGGACCCTGGAGCAGGGCGAGGCCGCGGGGACAGCTGCAGAAGGGGGTGCACGCGAGGAACAGATGAATGGGGAGGTGTGGCGGGCGCGGTTAGAGGCTGCTTGTTGGGAATGGGCGAAGGCGCGTAAAGGCCGGGCGCAGCGACGGCGCGGGTTTGCCTTAGTTTGGAAGGCGTGTGGGTGCAAGAGAGGAATTTGGGCCTTGGGGAGGGGGCTTTGGGCCTCGATCAGGGCCTGGCACATGGAAGGGGCTCAGTAAACCTTTGCTGAAGGAATGAAAATAATTCTTGAAAGTGAGGCAAGGGATCCATGAGAATGATGTAGTTACTGAGGTGCAAGGGAGTGGTCTGATTAAAAGGGTTGCGGGGGAGAAATTGAATTGCAGGGCGTACGTGAGGCTAAGAATTGAAAGGGGAGCATAAACGTTATGTGTGGGAATTGGATAAATGCAGGAGGGAAGGATGATAATGGTTGAAGAGAATGCCGGGGAAACTGTGGGAATGGGGTGTTGGTGGGAGGCGGGTGTAAGAACTGCTGCAGAGGGCGTGAGGGTGCGCGAGTATGCCCCAAACTGGGATTTCTGCCTGGAAGGGAACATGTGAGCGGAGAATAATGTTTGGCTCGAAAGATGCACAAGAAAGGAAAGAGAGAGGTTCTTGGGAAAGATGGTGCCTGAGGAAAGTGAAGAAGGAGAAAGCCAGGGGAGACTCAGGGTGACAGCTGAGTCCAGGAGTGGAAAAATCCTTCAGGCGTGGCCTCCCAGAGGCAAGAGGGCTGGTCGGGAGAGGGCCCACGTGTCCACCCTGACCCTCCACTTCTGCCTCTAGACACATGGAACCCAATGAAATGCCTGCTGTCCAGCACTGCCCCTCAGACTCGGCCACAGGGGCTGAGACTAGAGCCCCCCAGGGCGTGGAGCGCGTCCCCAGGAGAGCTGTCAGTCGCTCTCCAACCTGCGCCCGCTGCCGCAGTCACGGTGTCACTGCCCACCTCAAGGGCCACAAGCGCCTCTGCCTCTTTCAGGCTTGCAAGTGTCACAAATGTGTCCTCGTCTTGTGAGTATGAGACCCAGGGAAGGGAGAGGATGGGCCTCACCTAAAAGGCGGCTGACCTGCCTTCTGACTCGCCACCCCCCTCTTTAGGGAGCGCCGAAGAGTCATGGCTGCCCAGGTGGCCCAGCGTAGGCAGGAGGAGGCGCAGCTGAAGCGGCACCTGGCTCGGGGACAGATGAGGAAAGGGGCGGTTCCTCCCAAAGCGCCCAGCAGTGTCAAGAAGGGAGTCACTCAACCGAGGGTCCACCGTGAGTGTCTCTGGCCAGGGCCAGGGCAGGAATGTGGGCAGGGAAAGCCTAAGTAGGAAAAAGAGTCCCGGCCCTGCCACTGAACTGGTGCGGGACCTGGGGCAAGGTGTTTCTATTCTCTGGGCCTCACCCTCCCCAACTACAAAATGTGATTAAGTGTTGGGAGGGTGCGGTGAGGTCTGTGGGTAGAAATGGGACCGAGGGAGATAATTCAGTTTGGGGCTGGAGTGGGATGGCCCTCAGGAGAAAGAGCTCACCAAAGCTCTCCCTGGTCTCTTACAGCTGGAAAGGAGAACATAGCACCCCAGCCTCAGACTCCCCATAGGGCAGTCCCACTGGCACTGACACCCCCTGAGAAGGTAAGGAAAAACTGGGCCCTGAGGGGACCCCTGTCTTAGCCCCTGCCCAGATCCCTTCCTGTATGCCTTCAGCACCGGGGTTCTAGGTCCAGCCCTGAACTGCTGTGTCATCTTGGGCAAATCACTTCTATTCCATGGACAAAATGAAGCGGTGGGATTTTATGGCCCTTCAAGCTCTAAAGTTTTGGGGTCCTACCTACATCCTGGAACATACCCATTCCTTCTCCAGCCTCGTACCTGACTCCAACCTATGCCCCCTGCAGGAGAACTCCCAGGGGCCTCTGCTGCTCAGCTGTCTCCCAGAAGCCTTGCCTTTGCCCCGGACTCCAGTGCCTCCAGGTCCTTTGGCCACTGGACACTGGCTGCCTCCAGGCCTTTCCGTACCAACCCCAGTGGTGTGCCGCTTGCTATGCCAAGAACCTGCTGTTCCTCTGCATCCTTTCCCTGGTAAGATGAATTCAACATTAATTCAAGAGATATGTGAATGACTAGGTACCACTGTATCAGAAAGACAAGAGGAAAAAGATACAGGGTAGGAAGAGGGAAGACAAGCCATGACCTCTGCATACGCTCTGCATTCTCTTACCCTCATTAGGCTTTGACCGTGGCACTGCCCTCTGGCTGCCCACTCGTGGGCCCCTCCCAGCTTGCTCAGGATCTCGCCCAATACTGATGGCTCCTCTTTCTGGAGAATCCCAAGGGCCCTCTACCCTGCCCCACACGTGAGTAGGGAGAAAAAGATACGTGTTTATGATGTGCCTAACCCTGTGCTGGATACCATAGTAGATGATAAAGAAGAAGAAAAGGTCTCAGACTAATGGGTGAGGCAGAGCGCTCCTAGCTCTGCCATTGCCTAGCTGTGAACCTTTGTACAAGTATCTTTACCTCTCTGAGCCTTTTTTTCTGTCAGTAAATCAGAGACACTACTACTTCTTGGTAATAATGAGAATTAGCAATAATATATGGAATACACCTAGCACAAGCCCTGGCCTTAAACAAGTAGTGGCTATTAAATCCACTTAAACAGATAAGATAGGGTTGAACTGCCTGCTGAAGTCGGGGGGGGGGGGGGCGGGGGGGGGGACGACATGCTGCTAAGAGCCTCAGAGGCCTAGGAGAGAGGCCAAAGGCCATTAGAGAAAGCTTCCTAAAGGTGAGCCAAGCTGCTCCTCAAGTTCCATGGCGATTGGGGAACTAGGAGGGAAGGAAACCAGACTCTGGTAGGGCAGGAACAGTCACCTCAATCTCTCTAGATGTTTTGTCAGTTTTTTTATTTTTAGCTGACACCAATTATTTCCCATAATCCTCACAGTAGCCCTGGTAGGAAGAAGCTGACAGATATTTTCATTTTACAGAAAACAAAGCAGGCCATAACAGAGGAAGGGACTTGCCCAAGGCCACAAAGCCTAATGACCCAGCAGGCACTCAGATTCCCAGATCAGAACATAGCAAAATCCTGCCCCTGTTTCCACGTGTACCTGTCTGTCCATGTTTAATCCCTCTGGCATCTTTTCTCCTTATTTCCAGATGCTCGACTCTGAAACTTCAGCCCTGTGGCACCTCAGACCCGCTTCTGCTGCAGCCGCAGGTCCTGGGGAAGAAGTGGGATCCAGGACCCTGGGAGGAAGTTGAGCTTGGGGAAGGGAAGAGTAGGGGATAATGAAGTAACCAGGGGCAGAGGGAGCAACTGGAGGGTGGGCAGAAGTGGGGATTCCCAGTCTGCTTCTCTCTCTTTCCTTTGCAGGCCCCCAGAGCCTCTCGCCTGGACTGGACCTCTGACCCCTCAGAGTGGCAGCTGCAGTGGGAGGCAGCCGAGGCTCTTATGGGACTGAAAGATTCGTTTCAGGCTCCCCGCCTGACCCCTTCTGGTCCTTCCAACCATGCCTGGATTTCCCTGCGCCACCCCTGTGGCCCACCAGGTAACCTGTTCCTTAAAAGGAGGGGATGGGATAGGCATGACTGAGAAATGGAGGTACTGGAGTAAGCAGGGACTAACCAAGTAGATCAGGAAGTCACAAGTTCAATATCCCAGGCCCCAAGCTTTTCAACCTAGCCCCTGGGATTACAGCTGAGAGTTATTCAGTGAATCTGTTTTATCCTTTTTGTACTCAAAAACAAATGTCCAGTGCCCTGATGTCAAGGAAAGTGAGGCCCTGAGAGAGGCAGGGACTTGCCTGAGTGCATATAGCAAGACAGTGGCAAAGCCTGTTCTCCTGACTCCAGCCCAAGGCTTTTTCTCTGGACCCAAACTGCCTGCTGAAGTCTGGAGAGGGGCTGAAGAGGTAACAAGGGTCTGGCCTGGAAGGAGATTTGATAACTGCCTTCAAGGAGCTTCCATTCTATTTGGGAAACCTGGATGCCTTCAGAAAGCTCAGTGACAAACCTGGAGGGAACTAGAGGAATCTTGAGGCATGAGAAACACCTATGGGGACAGAGAGGGAAGGCTGAGATTTCTCTTGTCCAAAATGGTGGATTGGACATGCTGTGTGGGACTGGAGGGACTGCTGGAACAGAAGCAGATGCGCATGGAGGGGCTTCTGATCATGGAGGTCTGGCATGCCAGGCTTGGGCATCTAGACAAGCACCTGTACATGAAGGGGAGCAAGGGAATGTTTCTGAGTAAGGGACATATTCTGAATCCCTGAGCTTTAGAAAGACAAGTATGGTGGCTGTGATGGAGGGATTGGATGAGGCAAGACTAGAAGTGGGAAAATCAGTGAGGAGGAAGTGTTTGCTATAATCCAGGTGAAGAAAAATAGGCCTGGATTAGATGGGGTAAAAAGAGAGGGTTTGCTGGGAGGGGAAATAGATGTGACCTGGTCCTGCCCCCTTCCTTCCTGTCTGTAGCTCCTGCTGAAGAAAGAGGATTCCAGCCTGTTGTCCCCTCTCTCTGACCCAGTCCAGCCCCCTCCGTGGCTCTGCATATTGGGCATCTGGGATCCATCTCCCTCCTGAGCTAGAAGCCCAGAGGTGGAGGCCTTACTGGGGTAGGGGGGCAACAGCCTGCAGGCATTGCATATTTGGTATTTTACTTACAGATTCATGCATGGAATTTAATGTAGCACAAGCTTCAGTCTTTTTTTAAAGCTTTCAGGTGCTTTGTTAGCTTTTGGCTCCTTTTGTAGCATGGCCATTTCCTTGGCTGAAGGTGGATACTCTTTTACCTTCCTCGGATCCTGGGACCTCTTAAAATCCCCAACAAAGAGAAAGTTGTGCAGTTTAAGTTAACCAGTATCTAAATAGATTTTTGCATGAGTTCATGTTCCAGGGTATTTATTTGACGTGTGATTCTGTATATACCTGTGCACTCATGTCTGTCTCCATGCATGTGAAAACAGGAGAGAATTTTCATTTTGTGTCTAGGTTTGTGTGAGTAAGCAAAAAATAAACCTGTATTGTTTTAAGCCACTGAGATGTGGGGATTGTTTGCTACTGCAGCCTAACCTAGTCTATCCTGACTGACAGAAAGGACTTGTTCAATTCACTTCCCAAAGTGAAAATCAGATATTCAGTAACTACCACAAATAACTACAAACTTGGATTTCTTTTTATGGCCAGATAAGAAAGAGTGGTAGGCAGACACAGTAGGTGATTCACTGACTCAATAATCAAGTGACTGCTCTGTGCCAAGCACGGACAGTTTCCAGCTGCCCAGAGGGGCACAAGTGGAAATACCTACAGGGCCAAGCAGATCATATAAATGAGTAAAGAAGGCCAGAGGAGCCCTAGAAAACTGAAAATGCATGCCCTACCTAAGAAGGCAGCTTCCTTTTGGCCCTGGTGGATTGTTGCCAGGCAGGAACGTGGGCTCTGGATTGCCATATCTTCTGATTTTTCAAGAGAAGCTGGAAAACTAGATTTCTTTTTAAAACATCTTAATTTTCAAATGTTGGCTCAGTTTTCTTCTTTAAATCCTATGTAGGTCAAACAAGACATATCTTCAGGCCAGCTTTAGTCAATGGAACGTCAACCTAATGCTAATCTAACGTAACATTTTTCAAACGGGGAGACTGAGACCAATCAGTACAGGAAGAATCAAGTTAGTCTTTATCCAGGGTTTTTCCTGAACTAGGGAGCTTCATATACCTGAGTTCTGAAGGACCTATAAAAGGTTAGTGACAGTTATTACCATTTATTGAGCACACACTCTGTGCAGTTCACACACATCCTCACAGCAACTCTGTGAGCTACGCACGATTACTCCAACTTTACAAACAAAGGAACACCTTAGATAAAGTGACTTGCTCAAGTACTTTAGTGAAAATTTGCAGGCAAATATTGGAGAAAGGTTCCTTCCTTGCCAGGCCCCAGATCAATAGGTAATTTTTATAATACATAGAGTGAAAAATTCAGGACTCCAGGAGACAGACACAAGTCCCAAGGGTTTTTCAAAAAGTCTTTATTTTTCTACTCAAGATAGCAGTAAGTAATAATGTCTTACTCACATTTGTTTCTTAGTCCTCTGCTGTCAAGTCCTTCTCCTTGAACTGTTCCAAGCACGTGAAGACCTGGTGAGCTATTCCAAAGATACGAAGACTCAGAGACCCCCATCCCCATTTCTACTCTTAGAAGGGCCAAACAGAAAGTTCAAGGGACGTGCCTGATCACTGATTCTTTTTCCTAATGTTACCTACACCTCTCTTTATTCAAGATAATTGATGGTGATGGCATCCAATTACAACTTGCTCTTTTCTAGTTTGGGGCCTTGAGAAGGTGAGCTGCTTCTAATTCTAACATTACAGAGCAACAAATCTCCAACACTTCCCAGGACTCAGTGCAAGATAACCAAAGTCCGAAGTCTGCTTCACAGCTTCCTTCCCTGACCTTGTTTTAACTTAGATGTGTGATTGACCCTTAATAGACCTGCCTAAACCTTGCTATGCCATGCTCTCCCAGTGACAGAAAACCAAGCCCACATAGTCAAGCGGGGAGGGAAGCGTTGCAACATGCAACGTGGCTAAGACCCTGCTACTCAGGGCTGACCAAAGGTCCCCAGTACACCAAGCTCACACAGCTGGGAAGAGTCAAAGAGAAAGTATAATTTGAGGTTAAAGGATGACATGAGAAAAGGGAGGGGAAAAAAAGTGATGGAGACTGGAGGAAGGAGCTAGGGGCAGGCCACTCTTTACAGACCATTTCTCTGCAGCCCATCTCCCCTTCTTGTCAGACCTGGCAGGGCTTTTTACACTACTGGCTAGGCCTACTTTGTCTATCAGATTGTCAGGGCTTCCACACTGGTGCCTGAGGGAGAAGGGTGGAGGCTCTGCAGAGGCCAGCTGTGGGGAAAGGGCACATTTACAAATTGCTCACGCTCCTCTGGCTGCAGCACCCTTCACCTGCGGTTGTGGGGAGCCAGCGGGCCCTTGGCCTCTGACCAGGCTTTGGAGATGATAGACTGTGAGCACTGTTTCATGTGTCACTCCCTTTCCCATTACCCACTGCCAGGTGAGGAAAGGTGTTGCACAGGTCCAGTAGGGTACTGAGTAAATCATCCCTCTTCTAAGCTTCCTTCACGTGCCATCCTGATGCTCTGCAGAAATAACCAGTGAGGTTCCAAATGTGAAGCACCATCCTGCTCCTCTCTCCAAACAAGTCTCCCCCACAGACACCCATGTTTCACATCAGGAGCTCGTTTTACCTTCTGCCCTTTGGGAATCCATGCTTCCTTTCATGTCAGCCCTGTGTGAACCTGTTCCACTCCAGACCACACTCCTTGAGCAATGTAGAATCAACATCATACCACCCATGCCCATCCAGTTTCTCTACTCAGACCCTCATTGCCTGGGCCATGTAGACCTCATTCTGTATCCCCGTCCCATTGTGCAGCTGGCTCTGCAGCCGCCAATGTAGACACATAGTCCTATAACCCATGCCCTGCATAGACCCCCATCCTTTTTATCTGACTTAATGTCTCTGATAAGCCCCTTAGGTAGACTTCCTTACATTCCTTAAGGGCCCTTGGCCCGCAGTTTGCAGGCCTGATCACCCTGAGCTGTGCCTATCTCTGTCCAACTATGTTTTCCCTTCCAAGAATAAGTACTTTCAGAGGGCAGGGCCTGCGTGCAACTCCTGCAACTCCTCTCTGGGTTCTCAGAATAGATGACTAAGTAAACCACGCTGTCTTGATTCCTTAGGAATTGTTTTTTCTAGAGTTAATGCATTCTAACGTGGCCTCTCCCCTCATCACAACATAAACAACTTCCTACCCTCGAACCACTTTTTAAGAGGTGGGGTTTTTTTCTTTTGAGTAGTTTTTAAGTTCACAGCAAAATTGAGCAGAAAGTAAGAGTTCTCATAGTCCCCCGGCCCTCCCACAGCCTCCCCCACTACCAGCATCCCACACCAGAGTGGTTCATTTGTTACACTCGCTGAATCTACACTGACACAGTATGGTTTACATTAGTATTCACATTAAATACTTTCTCCTTGGGCTTCCCTGGTGGCGCAGTGGTTGAGAGTCCGCCTGCCGATGCAGGGGACACGGGTTCGTGCCCCGGTCTGGGAGGATCCCACATGCCGCGGAGCGGCTGGGCCCGTGAGCCATGGCCGCTGAGCTTGTGCGTCCCGACCCTGTGCTCCACAACGGGAGAGGCCACAACAGTGAGAGGCCCGCGCACAGCAAAAAAAAAAAAAAAAAGTTTTCTCCTTGCAGAAAGTTAGCAACTTTATCAAACTACAGGTGTGTTCTTTGTGTTCTTGGATGTTGGACCTTAGAAGGATTAAACTAGATAATGCATGTAATACTACATAATGTTTACCTGTGCCTTGCACAGAGTAGGCACACAAAAAGTATTTGTCAATAGAATTAACGTGTGTGCACTAACTGCGAAGAGACTCAGGCGCTAGGAGGCAGAGCTGAGCTTCTCGGAAGGTCCCGCCTCTGTCCCTTTGCCCCTGACCTTATCTGCTCCCCGCCTACACTGCCTCATTCCCACTCCGCTCTCCTGGGCTGTGGTGAAGCAATTTCCGCCCTAAGAAGGGTGCGGCTTCCGTCCCCTTCCGCTCTCGCGAGTACTGCTGGTTGAGGAAGGGTAGGTGGTGACCACATTTCTTCGCTGCCCTTCCCCTGCTCTCCCGGTCACAGTTCCGCCCTTACTAGCCCCACTTCCGGCCAGAAAAGCCACTTCCACCCGGAAAAGTGGTCGTCCAGCTGGTGGCGCCAGGAATAGCCAGGTCTCTCTATTTCCTGCCCACCCATAACTTCCGCCAGGAGATACAGTCTCCGCCGCTGTTTGTTCCATGCACGATCAACGCAAACGAAGCTAGATTCCCTCCAACTCAAGACGAGAGCTCCTCAAGCTGCAGGAGAAGGAAGGGCGGGGAGTAAACAAGCCTCCGCCCTCACGCCATACCCTCCCACGTTCACGGAGGGGAAGCCACATTTGCCCTGAGAGAGGCGCGGCCGCTTTTTTCCTAACCCCATTCTCGCGAGTTCTCGGAACTCTCGCGATAACCAACGCCCGACTTGTGCGCCCGGGAAACCCCGTTGCTCCCTTTTCCCTGGCTGGCAGCTTGGAGGCCGCACGGTAAGCTGAGTGCTCCGGTCCGAACCGGGTGCGGGGTGTCGGGGCCCGTTTCCCGATCCCGGAGTGTGTGCCTGGGAGCTGCGGGGTACCCGCGCGGGGCCGCCCCGCCCCCTGGAGTCGCGGCCACGTGCGAGCTGCAGGCCCGGGCATGTCTGGTCCGCGCTCTCCGGGAACCGAGGCTGGGCTTGGTGGGCAGCGGGGAGTGCGGGGGACCCCAGAATCAGGGGTTGGGGTCATACAAGCGTTTTCACAAACGGGGGCAGGTAGTGTTCGTGCGACCCGGAGAGACCGTGGGCGTCAGTGAGTTCTGTAGGACCCACAGGCGCAGGGGTCTTTAAAGCGGGGAATTGAAGTAGGGCCTTCGGAAGTAAGGAGAGTGCGACGGTTTAGATCGCGTTGGGGCTGGCCCCCGACCCTTGTCAGTCGTCTCCATCAATCCTGTGTTCACATGCTCGACTTTTCCCGCAGATGCCTGGAGTTACTGTAAAGGACGTGAACCAGCAGGAGTTCGTCAGAGCTCTGGCAGCCTTCCTCAAAAAGTGAGTGGGGATTGCGGTCCGAGTGGGTGGAGGCTGTCGCCTTTGCCTGATCCCTCAGCGCCCGCAGGCTTTCAGTCTGGGGAGGCTTGTTGGAGGTCTCTGTGGGGTCCATCCTTTCTACATGAGGCCTGAGTTGTGTTTGAGTTTCAGTCTCTTTGTATTTTGGGACACATTGGGCTCTTCTTGATCTACAGTTGTGTTGAGGGGAGGGAATTGGGATGGAGTTTGTGGAGACTCCTGAATTGTGCCTTTCTCTCTGTCTTGGTCCCAGGTCCGGGAAGCTGAAAGTCCCTGAATGGGTGGACACTGTCAAGCTGGCCAAGCATAAAGAGCTCGCTCCCTATGATGAGAATTGGTTCTACACACGAGCTGGTGAGGAACTGGGGCTTTTGGCTGGGGCGTGGGGGGCTGGGTGTCCCCTTTGTGACCTCTTACTTGCCCCCAGAAATAACAAGAGAGAAATCTTTGACTCTATCACTGCATGTTTTTTGTGACATTCAATAATTTTGTACTCTGAATCTGTTTCTTCATTTGTAAGAGATTCATGTGAGGACCTGTGCTTTCCTCTGAGTCTTGTGGGGGACCCAGGGACAAATGAGTAGAGTGTTCATATTTTGCCTGGAGGTGGTTCGTTTTAGAGAGAGGCATTGTCCTTTTAATACCTATGGGTCTGTTTTATTGTTTAGATCGTCACACTAGACTGTCTTGTTAAATGAGTTGTTCGTAACTAAGGGGTTGGAGATCTGATCAGGTCACTCGTTGCTCTAGATCTTGGCAAGCCTTAAGTGCCCTGAAGAAAACCTTATGGTCACCCTGTACTGGTCCGTTTTTTTATCTTCTTATTAATCCTTTAGTAATGACTTTGAAGGACTGATTTTCTTTTTGCGGTACGCGGGCCTCTCACTGCCGTGGCCTCTCCTGTTGCGGAGCACGGGCTCCGGACGCGCAGGCTCAGCGGCCATGGCTCACGGGCCTAGCCGCTCCGCGGCATGTGGGATCCTCCCGGACCGGGGCACGAACCCGTGTCCCCTGCATCGGCAGGCGGACTCTCAACCACTGCGCCACCAGGGAAGCCCCTGAAGGACTGATTTTAAGTGTAGCCCTTGGTTGCATAGTGCTAGTGCTAGTGCTAGTGTTGCCTCATCTGTCTTTAATGTTTCAAGTTTCTCCAGTCACCCCCATGGAGGCTTACCTTGGGAGTAGGGGATGGGGTTCAAGGCTGGATTGTGCCACGGTGGCAGCCTCTGCACAGGGCCTTCACTAAAGGCTCTCGGCCTCTCCTGTGTTCAGCCATCCTGTGTGAAGTGGGGGCTCTGTCCTGACCAGAGCTTGTCTGTAGGTGGGAAGCAGAGTTTGGACAAAACTCCAGAACGACCTTGAGAAGAGTTGGCCTTGGTATAAGGTGCCCAGCACCTCAGAGCATGAAGTATTTTGTAGATGGTGGGCCAATCTTTCAGGCCCTAGACTGGACATAGGGGCCAGCATGCCCAGCCACAGCCTCTGACCCCTGAGGACTAAAAGGTCAAGTCTGTGAGATGAGTGGGGTGGGTAGTATATCTGTCTACTCACTTGTATGTTTTTTTTTTTTGTTTGTTTGTTTGTTTTTGGCAGTACGCGGTTGTGGCCTCTCACTGTTGTGGCCTCTCCCATTGCGGAGCACAGGCTCCGGACGCGCAGGCCCAGCGGCCATGGCTCACGGGCCCAGCCGCTCCGCAGCATGCGGGATCTTCCCGGACCGGGGCGCGAACCCGCGTCCCCTGCATCGGCAGGCGGACTCTCAACCACTGCGCCACCAGGGAAGCCCCACTTGTATGTTTTTATAAAGAAAAATGGGTCTGGTGAAGGGGAGCTGACTTGACCTCCCTGGGCACACAATCAGTGGTGACGGGGCCTGGACGAGACCACCACTACCTCTGTCATCCACCCATCTTGGGAAGCAAGGCATGCCTGGTCCTGACTGCTCTTTGGTGACGCCCCAAGAGCCGATAGGTCAAGCAAGGCAACTTTGGATCTAAGATGAGGAGAAAGAACCTCGTAGCTTTTCCCATTTGATCTGGTGAATACGCATATTTTGTATAACCTGTACCTAACAAAAACTTCCCAGGTAGGTCTGCTGGTTGCCGATTTGCAGTTGATGTCGGGGAGGTTAACATGCTTGTGGTCTGCCAGCTGCTGATGCCACAGTCTACCCGACTCTTGCCGTGATTGGAGGTGGGGGCAGCTCGGTCCTCTAGGCAGCATTCTGTGCTTTATTTTTCTAGGCGGGGAGAGATTAAGGGGAAATGGGGAAAGGACCGTGGGTGACACACACTGAGTTGAGCCTGCTGGCCATCTCTACAGTTGCTGTGGCCCCTTTCTGCCCACTGCGCACCTTCCCCAACACATCACGCTGGGTGTGCGTCCTCTGCCTGCCCTGCTGCTCTCCCTTGGCATTTCCAACGCTCGCTTTTGACTTCAGTTCCCCGGCTGCCCTAGTGGCACAGTGTAAGGGTTCTAGACCGGGGTGTGTTGTGCGCGCGTTGTTGGGGCACAGCCGCGCCTGTTTGTATAAAATCATGACAGGCAAGAGTTGCAGATGCCACAGGCCGCACGGTCTACTCTCTGACCGTTTACAGGAAAAGTCTGCCGACCTCTTGGAGCGTAGAGTGCTCCCGCTTAGTTCGGTCAGTCCACACTCTGGGCAAGGGGAGTCATAGGAGATAGTCATTTACCCAGGAGGAAAGTGAGATACAGACCGGTGACGACCGTGGGAGGGTGTGGCAGGCTGACTCCAAAACCACAGTCTGCCATATTTGCTTTTCCTCCTCTGGATCGTGGGCCCCCTCGGGGGTTTGGGGCTGAAGCACAGTGGGATAGCGACCTGTCCTGGGAGGCTGAGCTCTGGCAGTGAAGGCAACAGGGCAGTGGGGGTCAAATTCTGGAGACGTATAAGAGCCAGCACGGTGTGGACAGCTATTGACCTCAGGTATGGGGATACAGAGGGCAGAGGTAGATGGCAGGGCCTTCTTGAGGGTGGTCCGCAAGAGCTGCAGACCTGTAGGGCTGAGCACTCACCGGGCAGTGTGTGTGAGGGGTGAGGTGTAGAGAGAGAGCCTGTTTCAGGGGAGTGGGGAGAGTGCTCTAAGGGGAGGAGCAGTGTCAAGGGGGGACCACTGCAGGGCTTTGAAAGGGAGTGGTGCAGTGTGGCCCTAGACAGGCTTCTTGACCTCAGTTTTCAGAAGGGTCTGCTTGGGGGGGAGGTAAGAATAAGAACACAGTGTGTGTTTCAGTAGGCGTCCAGCGGTGAGTGAGCAGCTGTTGGATTGGGGCGCCTGAGTGGTGTGTGTGTGTGTGTCTGTGTGTGTGTGTGTGTCTGTGTGTGTGTCTGTGTGTGTCTGTGTGTGTGTCTGTGTGTGTGTCTGTCTGTGTCTGTGTGTCTGTCTGTGTGTCTGTGTGTGTCTGTGTGTGTGTCTGTGTCTGTGTGTGTCTGTGTCTGTGTGTGTCTGTGTGTGTGTGTGTCTGTGTGTGTGTGTGTGTGTGTGTGTGTGTCTGTGTGTGTGTGTGTGTGTCTGTGTGTGTGTGTCTGTGTCTGTGTGTGTGTCATGCTGCTCAGCTCGCAAGATCTTAGTTCCCCAACCAGGGCTTGAACCCAGGCCCCTGCAGTCAAAGGGTAGAGTCCTAACCACTGGGCCACCAGGGAATTCTCCTGCACCAGATAATTTTTTGTGTCATTAAGAAAGACGTGAGGCTCCCCCTGGGAGAAACTAAGGTTGAGCTTTACTGGAGTTTGTTCCCCGCCAGTCCCTGCTCAGGGTTGAAGTAAGTTGTCCCCCTTAGTACCATGGCGCAGACCACTTGAAGGGGGTGGGCTCTGTCGCAGCTGGCAGGGAGCAGTGTTGGGGCTCAGACCCCATGTACCACACAGCCCGCCCCTTTCCGTGCTGAGCTGGGCGAGCGCTGGTCCTGGTTCAGCAAGATTCGTTTCTAGTGTGCAGCCTCTTCGGGCGTTCGTGAAATCGGGAGCGTCCATCTCAGCCCCTTCGTGAGGCTCTTACGCCTTCCCCAGCCCAAGTGGGAGAGCAGATCTCCACCTAGAGCCAGGGCGTGACCAGACAGGTGCAGGGGGGAGTGGCGGTAGCCATTGGGCATTTGCACTGGTCTTCAAGGCGAGTTTTCCATGAGGCCGCTCCTGCCAGGAAGATTGTGGGGGGTGGCTTGTAACAGGTGACTCTCGATCCTGGCAGTGGGTGGGCTGCTTGGTGCCTGGAAGAGGGTCAGAGCCCTGATCTAGGGGGTGGGGTGAGGACAAAAAGAACCAAGGAGAGTGGTTTTAAAGTGAGCGGGGGACAAAGGCAGTGGTATCAGGGAGAGGCTGCTCAGTGGTCCTGGAGAAGTGGCCATGGTTTTTGCTGCACTGTTGGCCCCTGAAGCCCGTGGCTGTATCCGGAGACGGTCTTAGAGGGCAGGAGAGAGGCTGAGAACAACTTGTGCGCAGGAACTGCTCTGGGAGGGGCAGCTGGAGGGAAGGAGGAGCCTATCTCACCTGGTCACTTCCCCCTCCCCCCAGCTCATGACACTGGAGGGTCATGGAGATGGCCCAGCGCCCCGTGACTCTTGGCAGCAAGTCATTATTGAAGGAATGAATCTTCGGCTCCCCCGTTCATCTTCAGGACTAAAGGGGAATCTAATGACCTGAATCCCTACCTTTGAGCTTTCAGCCAGGCAGGGCTGTGTGATGGCCAGCATCTGGGCCCCAGTTCTTCAAACCTCAGTGGCCCCCTGAGGTAGAAAAGCAGGACGTTCAGGAGGGGCTGTCCGTATGGAGCTTGTGGCGTGAGCCCAGGAGTACTCTGGAGTTTAACCTTTTCCATACAGGAAAGTAGCACCTGACGCGTTCATGGCATCTTCACAGCGCTCAATGAGGTGCTTTTTGTCCCGGTTCTCAGGTGAGGGTAGGTGACTTGCCAAGGCCACAGTATCGGGCGGGCTCCTAAGGCCATGTTACTGCCTCATAGGAGAGAGTGAAAAGCAGATGGCATAGGGCCTGGCAGGCAAGTGTTCCAGTTGAACAGAAGAGGATTTCCAAGGAGGCTGGCCAGGGTGGGTGAGGGACTTGCCCAAGCCTGTCGAGGGACCAGAATCCCAGCCCACAGAGTGGGTGACGCACCTCCCAGGTTGGGAACATCCACTGCATAGGATGTCAGCTCTGCTACCATTGTTACCTAAGCTCTCCAGGGCTGGGGTGTGGGAGGATCAGTAGGTCGCTTCTCCAGCTCTGCTGCCCTTCAGAGCTCACAGGCAGATGAAGGGGGACAGTCACGGCTTAAACATTTGCTAGGCTCTCCCCACAGAACCTCAGGTCCACCTCACAGCGCAGCTAAGCAAGTCCCTGGAGGGGGCGGGTTGCCTGCCTGGTCACGTGGCTACGGCAGTCCCTCCACTACCTGTGCACGCCAGTCTCCTGAACTGGGGGGTGGTCAGGTACTGGGGCTTGGCGTGCATTCTCATGTTCTCAGTTTCCCTGACCGGAAAACGGTGAGGTGAGAAAAATCTGCTGTCGCACACAACTAGATTTGTGACCTTGAGCAAGGCCCTTTCCTAAGGCTGCCTCAGCTGTGGAGAAGCATCTTCTCTGCCTGAGAAGGGTTCTCAAGTCTCCCTTGCCTCCCACCCAGCTTCCACAGCACGGCACCTGTACCTCCGGGGCGGCGCTGGGGTTGGTTCCATGACCAAGATCTACGGGGGGCGTCAGAGGAATGGTGTCATGCCCAGCCACTTCAGCAGAGGCTCCAAGAGCGTGGCCCGGCGGGTCCTCCAGGCCCTGGAGGGGCTGAAAATGGTGGAAAAGGACCAAGATGGGTAAGTGCGGGGGAGGGCGGAGGAGCCTTGGGGCCAGATCCCTTATGATGAAGTTATCAAGGACTGTCCCCCTTCGCCCATGCAGTGAGGTGCCAGGTCTGTCCTGCACAGCTGCACCTGCCCCCCAGCCAGGCAGGGGATTCTTCAGAACAGTGCACAGCACGGGGCCTCCCCCCGACCTCTCTGGCTAACTACTCCAGGCTCCAGGAAGGTAATTTAGCGACTGTCCGCTTTCATTAGCCTGCTCGTTAGCTTTTCCCAATTGATTTTTCGGGGCTTTTGATCTAATGTTTGCACAAACGGCACCCCATCAGCTCCCAGGGGAGCTCCCACTCCAGCCTCCAGCTTGTTGGAATGCAGCCGACTAGGGACCTCAGTGGGACTTGGCTGGTGTCATGTGGTCCTGTGGCCAGGTGCCTTCTTGGAAAGCCTGGCTCGTGTCCAGGAGAGGCCTGGCAGGGATCAGGGACGCTGGTGGGAGCCTGCACTCACCTGGGGCTATATGACCCTTCTCTCCCACAGGGGCCGCAAACTAACACCTCAGGGACAGAGAGATCTGGACAGAATCGCTGGACAGGTGAGGGCTGGGTACCTCAGTCACCGCCTGGGTGTTTCTGGAGCCTGGGTTTTGTCAGATGGGAGTTTCCTCCCCTGGAGGGCACAGCCCAGGGGAGGAGGGTGCAGGAGAAAGAACGTTTCTGACAGACTTCCTGTGGGGGCTGGTTGAAAATGCAGGTGCCTGGGTGAAGGGAGGCCCAGGGTGCGGCTCACCAGGCTGGCTTCTCCTTCAGGGCACGCTCCCGCACACGCGGCTGCCTCTTCCCGGTCAGCCTTCTGATTCCGGCTGCAGTGTTTTCTTTCTTAGTCTTCATGCTTACTGAGTGTTGGGGTGCCTCAGAACCCAGGTCTCCATCCAGATGCTGACTGACTATAGACACCCTGGGCCAGAGTCCCTTCACCTGGAGCCAGGCTCCCCGTCTGTAGAGGGATCTGCTTTTGCCTACCTCGGAGGGAGGTGGTGAGGATTCCATGAGCTACGGCAACAGAGGCCCCCAGGGTCTGGCATGACCCTCTTGACTCAGGCCTCCTGGGAGTCTTGGACTGTTGAGTCACTTAAGTGTCAGAAGAGAATGGAGGTGTCAGCCCTCTGGGGATTGGGGGTGGCCTGGAATGAGAAGGTAGCCCTTCAGGGCAGAGCAGGGCCTGGCACAAACAGCAGTGTGGAGTAATGGGCAGATGTTGGAAACACACGACAACGCCCTCTTTCCTTGAGAGTCCCAGTTTTATCCTTCTGTAAAATGGGGAGGTATCCAAGATTGTGAGGATCGGATGAGATGAATACATGTAAACCACGAATCAGGGTGCCTGGCGTCCCATAGCTACTGGGGAGCTACTGTGAAGTGCTTGAACACAGACGCCACAACTGATCTTAACTATTTGTCCATCTTTTCCCACAGGTGGCAGCTGCCAACAAGAAGCATTAGAACAAATGATGCTGGGTTAATAAATTGCCTCGTTCGTAATCCTGGTCTGGGTCTCTTGATTGGGGGGTGGCCGGGCAAGAGGAAGGAGCGCTGCACCGCACTTCCCTTCCCTTGAGAAAGAGGGGGGCCAGGGCCTTTCCTGGATGGCTGTGGTACTCAGCAGCCTCGGAAACCTGAGGCCTGGCCTTCCAGGTTCACACGGTTCTGCCCCAAGTGGGCGAGATGGTGGTGCGAGACCCAGGGGCCCCTTGCTCCTCTCCCACACCTTGCCTTTACGGGTCTCAGAGAAAGAAACGGAAAGTTCAAGCAGTGGCCCCACGTGGAGCCTTGGACCCTGCTGAAACAAAACAGGAGGGCCCTGTCGCTCAGGTGCTGCTTCTCTGGAAGGAAGTGGACAAGGAAAGCCGTCACTCGGGGCGGTCCTTCGTGTGCCTCCAGCCCAAGGTGACCTGCCTAGTATACACGTCCTTTTCCTGACCTACACGGGAGACTTCACTTTGGGGATCTCTGGCCTGGGCCCTGCTGTAAGATGGAGCTAGCTGTACCTGCCCCAAGAATTGGGATGCAGTGCTGAAGCTGCAGCAGGGACCCAGCTGGCAGGGGACTGCTACTTCCCTCCCAAAGGGAGGGGCATGGCCCCTGCATAGAGGCCAAGTTCCCAGGGCCCTCGTGGTGTCGCCCCCCCACCGCAGTTGTGCATGGTGATTGGCTATTTGCACTAATGGGACAGGAGCCCCACCTGTGATTGGTCTCCTGGTCCAGGTGGGAGGTGCAAAGGGCTTCCAGTAGGCAGGTGCTAAGCTTTGGAAGGGTCCCCTTACCACGCTTTCAGACCTGGCCCACCTCCCATTTGGGGAAAACTAAGATGCTGGGCCTGAGCCGGCTAGGCCAAGACCCCTGAGGTTCCCCCATCCCAAGTTACTCCTCAGGTCAAACCCATCTCCTTCCAGTGCCAAGCCTGGCTTTGAACTCCCAATGACTTGGGTTCAAATTCCAACACTGCCCAAAATTCTGTGCGACCTTGAGCAAACATACCCTCGGCCTTGTGCTCCTGCCTGTAAAGCTGCTTACTCCTACCTGAGGGATTCGGGGAGATGCCGAGTCTTGCCTCAAAGCAGCACACCTGCACTTAATACTCTGTGAAATAGGTACCAAAAGGCGCCGTTTGGAGATGGAGATCAGTCACAGGTAATTTGCCGGATGTCCCACAGCCAGGAGGTGGCAAAGCCAGCATCTGGACCTGGGCTCTAGCCACTGCAGGGCACTGTCCCTTAGAAGTGGGGAAAATGAGGCCCAAAGGGTTACACTCCTGGGCATGGCCTTGATTCCAGTCCTTGTTTGGCGCCTAAGTTTCCTCTTTTGCTGATTGAGGATGAAGATATTTCCCAGAGTCGTCCTGGGAATGCAATGCCAAGCGTCTGGTTTGCTCACACGGTGCCAGATACCAGGGTGCTGGGTAAGCGGGAGGTGGAGGTGCCCAGACAGGCCAGCGAGCCAGAGAGGGCCTACAATGCGGCGGCTGCGCCCCTTCAGCCACTGGGAGGCAGTCGAGGGCCTGGAAACCGGCTCAGCCAGGAAGGATGCTGAAGGAGGTGAATTCCTAAGGGCTGCAGCGTCTGGATCCAGACTTCTTCCTACATGGGGGTTATAGGAAGAACTTTAGTACAGAGGGGCTAATGACCTGCTGTACAGAGAGGGGCCCAACAGAACACCTGGGTCCCTGGAGGGGAGGAGGGAAGGCCCGAGGGCCAGAGAAGAGGAACTGTGTCCTAGGGGCTGTGCTAAGCACACTGTGATATTCTTACAGCCTCACAGGTAGGGAGGTTATGCCCAGATTACAGGAAGAGAAACTGAGGCTCAGATGACCAGAGCTGAGATTCAAACCCAGGAGGTGTGAACTCTTGAGGCCCATGTTCTTCTGTGTGGGTGACAGTTGCACCTTTTTTTTAAATTACAAAATACTTCAAGCATGCAAAACAGTATATATACATAATAGTGTAACAAAGACCCATGGGACTTCCCTGGTGGCGCAATGGTTAAGAATCCACCTGCCAATACAGGGGACACGGGTTCGAGCCCTGGTCCGGGAAGATCCCACGTGCCGTGGAGCAACTAAGCCCATGCACCACAACTACTGAGCCTGTGCTCTAGAGCCCACGAGCCACAACTACTGAAGCCCGCGTGCCTAGAGCCCGTGCTCCGCAACAAGAGAAGCCACCGCAATGAGAAGCCCATGCGCCGCAACGAAGAGTAGCCCCCGCTCGCCGCAACTACAGAAAGCCCGCGCACTGCAACGAAGACCCCGCGCAGCCAAAAATAAATAAGACCCATGAACCCACCACCCAGCTTAAAAAGTAAAGCAAGGCATAAAACTAAGACAGACAAAGCCCTCTGTGTACCCTTCCCAGTCGCGACCTCCTTGCTTACCCCAGAGGTAACCCCTCTCAGGAGTGGGGTATCACTCCCCTGTGTGTGTTTACACCTTTACTGTAGACACATGTGTCCCTAATAGCACACCCTGTTGTTTTGCCTTTTGAAAACAAGCCAGCCGGATCCTGTCATAGTACATTTCTTCTCATTTTCTTGTTGTTTCTGAGATGCAGCCATGTTGACAAGCAAAGCTCGGCCTCTTGTGCTGTGTGCCACTCCATTGACTGACGATACCTCAATTTATGCACCCCTTCTCCCGTAAATGGGTTTTTCGTCTGTTTCCCAGTTTTTGCTACCAAAAATCTCCCTGCCATGAATTTTTTCACGGTGTCTCCTCATGTGTGTGTGTGTGCGCGCGCATGTATGAGATGGTCCCCTAACTGCTCACAAACATCTAAACAACCTCATGTCATTTCCCCACCCCCCCACCCCTCAGGCCTCATTTTCCTCCCACTTGACCTACAATAATGCTCAAGGGAAGCTGGTCACACATAAGTGACTTGGAATCCCTGCTCCACCACCAGACTGTATAAACTGGGCAAGTAACAGTGATGGTGTTCCCTCTCTGTGATGGCCTCAGCTTCCTCCACTGTAAAATGGGGGGTGGCCTACCTTGCCCACTTGTGGAGAGGCTGAAATGAAAGAACACCAAGAAAGAGCCCATCGTGGCCCTTTGGGTGTCGGGAACATCAACTTATGTCACAACATCAGGGAGATATTTTTATCCTTATCTCTTGAACTAAAAATGCCAAATCTTGGAAAGGGAAGCCACCACCCAGTCACAGAGCTGGTGGGCCTGCCTCATGTATTCCTCACGAACATTAATAGTAACTAACATTTACTGAGCACCTACTATGCGCCAGGCCCTGTGTTCAGTGCTGTGCATGCACAACCTCTTTAAATCCTCTTTTCCAACCCCGAGGAGGGAGGACACGGAGGCTCAGAGAGGGGACAAGTTTTGCCCAAGGCCAGTGAGAGGAAAGATCGGGCTCGGAGCCACCCGCGTCCCCTGACCACCTGTGCGCAGCAGGCACCCTGAACTCTGGCTCCCTCGGGCTTCCTTTCCAGTGACGAGCCAGGCCTTAAAACAACCTCTTCCCCCACCCAAGCAGCCTCCTCTCGGGGGAGTTGTGGCGGCCACAGGTGCAGGGAGCAGTTCCTCCCCACTCACGGCCTGAAGCCTCCTGGCAGGGGCTGCCCCCAACCTGACAACCAAAGGACCCAGCAGCGGGGCCAGTGGAGCCCATCTCCGAAGGGCTGGGCAGGAAGTGGGGCGGGGTTTGGGGCTCGGCCGAGGTGGGATCTGGTACCCCAGGGCCGCTGCCACCCAGACAAAACAACCCACTGGGAGAAGATGCCTGGGGGTCCCCAAGCCCGCCAAACCCCGCGTGCCACCATCTTTCTCCTCTTGATCTTCGCTGCTGGCATGGGTACGTGGTCAACAGGCAGGTGCTGGGGGGAGGTGGGGGGGGGGACTGGGAGACTGTTGAGAGGGCCCAGGCAGTGGGGACGGGAGAGGAGCTGGCAGGAGGGGTCTAGAAAAGACCCCGTAGAAACTGCATCTGCTTGACCGTCCCAAGCAGGCCAATGGGAGGCTGGAGGGGGGCTCAGCGAAGTTGAAGGGGCATCCCCCGTGGGGGAGGCAGGGCGAGAGACACCTTCCGCACCCCCTCGTCCCCCCAGATCAAAATAAGGAACTAAGGCTGCCCCTGACTGAGCTCCAGAGCTGGGGGCAGGGAGGGGACTGTGGGTAGTGCTCAGTTTCGGGGGAGAAAAAGCTTTTCTCCTTCTCTGCCTTGAATCCCAGTCACCGTCCCCTACGTAGGGAACCCCTTCTCAGTGCTGGGGGAGCCGGTGACCTTCCCCCTTCCTCTCCCACGCAATGCCAGCTGGCAGGGCTGTGACCACCCCATTTGATGGAGGAGTTTAGAGAGGTGGCCAGTCACCCCAAATTTCCACTGGGAGCTGAGTTTGTAGTCCGTGACCCTCAGATTGCTGCCTCTGCCGCCAACTCTCTCCTCCTCCCGCCACGGACAGCCATGTGGACTGGCCCGAGGGCAGCGAGGGGGCGGAGGCAGGGGAGAGTGGCACAAGAACTGTGGCTTCCCAAGCCTGGGCCACCCAGCCCCCTCCCTCCAACCACCTAGCTGAGGCCCTCCCCTAACGCCCAGCCCAGCCCAAACGCTGAACTCACCCCTGGCCCCCAGCTTGACACACACAAAGTTACGCAAACAGAGGACAAGGGGCAGGCCCAGGGTCACAGGACAGGACAGACTCACAAACCGGCAGGAAGCGGCCCAGGGCCAGGGGGCCAGGGTTCGAACCCCTGAGCCACTCCTGCCACCCTGGGCCTCAGCTGTCCCACTTGTAAAATGGGATAATGAGAGAACCGACGTCTAAGGGTTCTGTGACAGTTATACCCAATATATAAAGCGCCAGGTGTGTGGCCAGGCTGGGGCTGGGGTGAGAAAATAATCTAGGAAGGCCTGCAGGAGGAGGTGATGCCCAAACTGATTCTAGAAGGAGCTGCCTGGCCAGAGGCACTGCTAGCACTGGGGACCCGGCTATCCAAGTGCCAGTGAGCTCAGGGGGGCCGAAGCTCGGAGCAGGTATGGAAAGGGTGGCAGGAGGTGGCTCTGGAGAGGCGAGTGGGGACCCCCCAGCAGTGTGTCCCTCACATTCTTCTACACACACCCCCGCCACTCACACGTGCACACACACAGCCAGGAGCGCTGTAGAAGCAGGGGCCGGGCTGGGCCTGTGTCTCCATTCACGGTCCCTCACGCATTTGCCTCTCCGCAGGCCCCAGGTGCCAGGCCCTGTGGGTGGACTGGGGCCCACCATCGGTGACGGTGAGCATTGGGGATGAGGTCCGCCTCCTGTGCAGACACAACGGCAGCAACCCCAACATCACATGGTGGCACATCCTCCAGGGCAACTCCACGTGGCCCCCTATAATGGAGCTCTCAAGCCCAGGCCCCAAGGGCGAGCTGGTCATCCAGCAGGTGACCAAGAGCCACAGGGGCATGTACAGGTGCCAGGTCAAGGAAGGCCAGAAGGTCCAGCGCTCCTGTGGGACCTACCTCCGCGTGCGTGGTGAGTGCACAGGACCCCACAGCTGCGGCCACACCTCCGCGTGCGTGGTGAGCGCACACCACGCCACTGCTGGGGCCGCTGGCTTCCTCACCTGTGACGGGGGTGGGTGGAGCCAGTGCCTGAGCTCCTGTATCTCGGGCATCCTCACTCACCGGCTCACACACGGTGGCTGATTGATTTTCTCACCTGCAAGGTGGGGACTTCAGTGGTCTTGGGCCTTGATGCGGGTGTGGCCAGGAGGCGAGGGGAGGACTCGAGGGGCTGGGCTCTGAGCGGCACTCCCTCCTCACAGAGCCACTCCCCAGGCCCTTCCTGGACATGGGAGAGGGCACCAAGAACAACATCATCACAGCTGAGGGGATCATACTGCTGATATGCGCCGTGGTGCCTGGGACGCTGCTGCTGTTCAGGGTGAGCCACGCCAGGGACCAGCGGCCCCCTGAGCCTGAGGGTCCCGCCTAAAACTTGACAGAATGGCAGCCCCCGCCTCATAGGGGCTGTGAGGGGGTCAGGAATTTCATAGAAGGAAAGCATTTTACATGGCGCTGGGCCCGGAGGGGCGTCCTGGCTCAGTCTCCCCCCAGGGTTGTCCTCACATTCCCCGCCCCCCACAGAGATGTCCAACTCTCCCCGTCTACCCAGGAGTGCCGTTGCCTCCAGATGGAGCCAAGGCCAGGGAAGGTGGGGGCTGGTGTCCTCCCAGAGTCTCTGGCCAGCACCAGTCTCTCTTTAGGGCGCGGGGCAGCTACAGCCATTTACTATTATTGTTGTTGTTTTTCGTGGAGAAGAACAGGCAGTGGCAACAGCCCGAAGGGCACTGGCTTGGACCCAGAGAGACCTGCCATTTACAGGACATGTGGCTCTGGGCATGTCCCTTACCCTTTCTGGTAAAGCACCTCCTGGCCTCCATGAGGGTCTGAAAACACATTCTCTCCCCCATTCACGGAGGCTCCCAATCCCCCAACAGAAACGGTGGCAGAACATGAAATTCGGGGCAGATGTCCAGGATGACTATGAAGATGAAAATCTTTACGAGGTGAGTGGAAGGTGGGGGCAGGTGCGTGTCTGTGGGCGGGGCTCTTACGGGGTTCCTCCCTGAGGTTGACCGGGGAGCAGGGACCCAGGCATCCGGGCCCTGAGGCTCACCACCCCGTTTCCACCCCAGGGCCTGAACCTCGATGACTGCTCCATGTATGAGGACATCTCTCGGGGCCTCCAGGGCACCTACCAGGATGTGGGTAGCCTCCACATCGGAGACGTTCAGCTAGAGAAGCCGTGACCCAGCCGGGCTGCCCCACCAGCTTGGGCACCCAAACCGTGTCTCACCCCACTTCCTTGGAACCCGCTCTCTTTTCACAATCTTTCCTGGGAGTATTCTGACTCAACTTCCCCCTTGGGAGTGGCCACTCTTCTTCCCTCTAGACCGTCCTCATCCCCTCCCCACACCCTAACTCAATCCTCCCCTTACTGCCTTTCCCAGGCTCCCCCCACCTCCAGCGGGTAATGAGCCCTTAGTCGCTGCTTCTAGGGGAGCTGATTGTAGCAGTCTCATTAGTGTCACCTCCCCGCTCCCTGCTCTGTCATGGCCACTTAGTGATAATAAATCCTTCCCAACTGCAGACCTTCTCAGGAGTCACGGATCTCATGGGGACCACTCCCCCTCCTCCTCTGGGACCCAGAGGTCCAAGACCTCAGCCCCCTCCTCCCCCAGCTCCTGACCACTCCCCACACCTGGGACCAGGTAGCCAGTCTTGGCTGTCCCCTGGAAGAACCAGGAAGTGTCTTGGGAAGGGCCCCAACCCAGGCCATGTGCCTGAGCAGAGGGGGACACAGAGGGGACCCAGGCAACCATATTCATTTATGCATATTTAAGTCCCCAAGACACAGTGGACTGTCTGGTGAGACTGGTACCAAATTCTGACCATGGCCACACCTGTTCTCTGGGAGTGGACTTGTAGAAGCGGGATTTGGAGAGTCTGTGGCCCTAAACTGGGGATGGTGGGGAAATCCAGAGGCGGTTGACAGAGAGGGACAGAGATACAGAGTTTCTGAGCTAGACAGGGGAGGGAAATCGAGACAAGGATAATGATGGAGAGACAGAGCAAGTGAATTGAAAGACACTGAGGAGAAAGGGCATCCGAGAGAGACAGAGAGACAGCAGGAAGAGACAGGGAGGAAAGAAGGGTCCACAGAAAAATGGACATCGAGAGGCTGACCCTTGAGACTCTAGGGAAAGCAACAGTTGGGGAAATGACTGATTCGCGATGCAGAAAGATCCAGACCCAGAGATGGGGAGAGAAGGCTCTGAGGAAGAAAGTGACAAAGAGTTGAAAAGACAACGGGGAGAAGCAGGGGCCTGGGAGCGGGAGGGAAAGACCTCAACGGAAAAAGAGAGAGACACAAAGAGAGGAACACGGACAGAAACACACAGAGGCAAAAAAAAGAGAGAGGAAGACCAAGAGACACACAGAGACGGAAAGCAGGGGTGGCTGCTGCGCAGACTGAGGCGGACGCAGGGCCCCCCGCCTCGCCAGGGAGGTGATGGCCGACGCCAGACACATATGAGAAAGGTGAAACCCGCGCCCTGCGGACGGGCAGGCGGACTAAGCCTGCAGAGGTCGGGCGGGTCCCGGGCGGAGCGGGGAAAGGAGGGGCGGGGCCGGCGGCGAGAAGGGGAAGGAGGCGGAGGTGCCGGGCGGGCCCGGGGCGCGGGCAGGAAGCGGGGAGGGGCGGCGGGGCGGGGGCCTCCGGAAAAACGCCCCAACTTCCTGCCCCGCCAGAGCCAGGAAGCGGGAGCCGGGACACCGGGCCCGGGATCGCCGAGCCCGACCTCGGGCGCCCCGCCGGTCACCTCCCCGCGCGGACACCAGGTACACAGTCCCTGGCCCCGCCCGGCCTCTCTCCCCTCGGCTGCTAGGGGAAGTGGGGAGGAGGAGGGAGGGGGCTGGGCGCTGCCGGCAGTGAAGGGGCCTCCTCCCGGCCCCGCTGAGCCAGCAGGCGCCCCTCCCTGGGCCTCAGTTTTTCCATCTGTCAAAGGGGACAAAGAGAGGAGAACTAATACTTGTTCAGTGCCCAGTAGGTGAGATGAGGGCTGCGAGCCGGGGGTCAAGGCTTCCCAACTGTCTGGCGGAGGACGGATGATCACTCCCATTGCACAGGTGGGGAAACTGAGGCCCAGGGAGTAAAACCGACTCGTCCCAGGTCACATACATCGTGAGACTGAGTGGAGTTGGGATTTGAACTCGCAGGTGCTTTCAGCTAAGCGCCGTCCTCCAACCCCGCATGCTTTAGAGCCACCCAAAAGGAAAAACGACAATAACAGGGTCATAGGCCGTTGTGAAGCTGAAAGTTGCAGAACGCGTTTGAAAGCATTTTTTGGAAAGGTCTTTTTCTGGGTCATGGGTTATACACTGGGAGATGGGTTGCAGGGGCACAGAACTGGGGATCTTTTCCCATTGTACAGATGGGAAGACTGAGGCCCAGGGAGAGTTAATTACTTTTTCCAGGTTCCACTGCATGTCAGATGGGAAGGTATGCTCAAACCCAGGATTTTTGCTTTGCGGCCCCAGCGGAAAGTGTGAGGCGGGGTGGGGGGCAGTGCGGGGAGAATTAATGTACGAGCGTTGGGAATTCAAACGGTCCCAAGTTAGGGCGGAAAGACAGAGTAGGGATCCCAGTCTAGGGGCGAAGGGCCGGGGCGACTCGGTGTTCTCGGATTGAGCACTGGTCTGGGGGCTGGAACCATCCCCACCTCTGGCCTGGGGGCGCGGGGCAGGGGGCAGGGGGCGGGGCCCAGGAGAGTGACGGGGGCAGTCGAGATACGGAAACGCCAGCCCTCCAAGGCAGGCCAGAGCGGCCCTATCTGGCCAGCGTGGCTCAGTGGAGAGCTAGAGCGGCCGACAGGAGGAGTAGAGTCTCCTGGGCTGGAGCCTGGCAGGAGCGGGCTAGAGCGGCTGGCGGGAGGAGTGGAGCTGGAAGCAAAGGTGGACTCTGGGGTGGCTAGAGCGACTCGGAGGCGGGGGTTGGGGAGCCCAGAGCCGGCGCGCGGAGGCTTCCGTTCTGGCAGCAGCGGTGCTTCTCCTCCGACCCGGAGCAGGTGAGGGACGCGGCCCCCGGCGGGCGTCACACCCTGACTCCACACGTCCTCCCCAGCATCCCTGACCATGCACATTGCCACGTTCCCTGTAGGATTTGGGGCCGTGTACACCCGCCACGTCCTACGTATGATTTGGGGCTCGTGTAGACCCGCCACGCTCCATGTAAATTACAAGGTCCTACAGACCCTCCAGGTTCCTGCTGCCCCCCCCCCCCCGCCGCCCCATGGAGGTCCGGCTCCTTACAGAATGTGGGGTTTCCATGGATCAATAGCATCCGCTAGAATCCGGGGCCCTGTAGATCCTGGGTCTCGGGGACCACCACACTCCCCTATAGAATTCTGGTCCCCTTTTAAGTCTCCAGAGATCCCGTAAACTGGCTTCTTCCCCTTAAGGCCTTATGATCCTGTATGATCCAAGGATCCTTGTAGACCCATCATATGTCAGATAGAATCTGGGTCCTTATGCATTCCAAGGGCTCACCTTGACTCCTCAGTGTTTTAGGTTCTTTAAGGCTCCTAGAGGTTCATCCACTCAATATCTTATAGGTTGGAGACCAGGCTCATCCACTCAATATCTTATAGACCCTGAACCCTGCATAGAACCCAGGCACCCATGTAGTCCTCACACATGCCCGCTTTGCTCTAGGACCCCCACCCTTAAGGACCTTCTGAACCTGCCCTCATCTCCACAGCCCCATGCACATAGCACCCCCTCTGCTGGACCCCAGGGCTTGTCAGTTGCCTTTAGATCCATCTGACCCATCATTCTCTAGCCTTTGTGGGACCACGCCCCATCTTCTAAGCAACCACCCCCCTCCCCAATCCTCTCTGAGCCCCAGGCCTCTGTGGGGCAGCTGAGTCCAATCTGTACTCCTGCCCAGGCCACAGTGCCCACATACCCCTGACTCCCAGACACCATAGGGAAACCTGATGTGTCTCAGCTTTGGTTCAGATTTCAGTTTCCTAAGTTCGGGGTGGGGATTCCCCATGCTCCAAAGCCGCACATTCTGGGAGTTAAATGCATAAATTCTGGAGCCAGACTGCCTGGGTCGGAATCCTGGCTCTGCCTCTTATGAGCTGTGTTGCAGTTTCCTCCTCCGTAAGATGGGGATAAGAAGAAGAAGACTGATTTCACAGGGTCACTGAAAGGATTGAGTTAATATCTGTCAAGCATTAATACCGTTCCTGGCACATATTTAATGGCACTTAGTGTACATTAACTGTTAACTATTATTTCCTATCATCGTGATGAGGAATAAAAGAGATAATACACATCAAATGCATGTTCCGGGGCCTGCCCGGCACGTAAGCATTTGCTCAGATAACGTGTGTGTCCTCACCTTTGCCCTTTTGGAATCTTCCCTGCCTCTGTCAAACTTTTCCACCCCTGAGTGGGATGCGCAGGGACCCTCCATGTCCATGGTCATGCTTTCCAGCCCAGAAGTTGCAGCTGATGGCCTGGTGAAGGTTTTCTTTTTCTTTCTTTCTTTTTTTTTTAAATATTTATTTATTTGGCTGTGCCAGGTCTTAGTTGCAGCATGCGGGATCTAGTTCCCTGACCAGGGATCGAACCCAGGCCCCCTGCATTGGGAGCACGGAGTCTTAACCGCTGGACCACCAGGGAAGTCCCCAGTGAAGGTTTTCTATCTCGGATGGGAGTAATGATAGCATGGGGGTGCTTGTGGTTTTGAGGGTTCAGTGACTTACTCTGTGAGAAGCACTTAGAGCAGTGCCTAGCACACTGTGAGTGTGGTGTAAGTTCAGCTCTCATAATAAATTACTATTATTTTTCTGCCTTGTTTTGCAAATTTATTTATGTGAACGTTTAACAATGCTCAGATCTTAAGTCACCCAAGCTTGGATGGTGAACAAATACACTTTATGGAAAAGAATAAAAATGAGGCCTGCTTGGGTGAACCCATAGGATGGCATTTGGACACTCCAGAAAGCATCATTGTTTAATGATCATAATCAAAATCCCAGCTGCTATTTATTGAGTGCTAGGGAGGAGGCCTGTGGAAGAGGGAGAAGGGTGGGTCTCCAGCGACTAGGGTTATAAATAGCTTTGGGCTGTGGGGAGAACCCCCCCCCGCACTGGTCCACCCCCCCGTTTCCACAGCGCCTTCCCACCTGACACGGGCTCGAGTGGCATTAGTCAGACTAATTAAGGACACAGAAGATGTCAGTGGGAAGACGCGGGGAGAAGTGGAGATTCTAAGGGAGACAAGATGGGAGAGACAGCGAGAGATGGGAGGGAGAGAGACGAGAGACGGCAAATGAGACAGTGACGCAGACAGGTGCGGGGACAGTGGCTGCAGGAACCAGATGTGGGGAGACAGGCAGAGGCTGAGGGGAAAGACAGGTAGCAAGAGAAGCAGGGGTGGGGCCTAGTGGAGGGGAGGCAGGGACAGTGGGAAAATGAGACAGGTCTGAAGGAAAGGCGAGAGAAAATGAAGACACAGGGAGAAGAGAGTCAAAGGCATGAGGCAGATTCAGTGGAGAGGCAGCTGGGGAGAGGCGAGCCGGCAGACACACAGACAGACCGGACAGGTGGACATAGGGTGAGAGAGATGGACACCGCTTGGGATGAGCTTTCTGAGGACCGCCCCTTGTTTTCTGGGATGGAAGCTTGAAAGATGCCAGGTCCCTGAGGGGAAGAAGTGGGGTCGAGGACTCTTGGTCCTGAGGGAGGAGGGTTCACAGTTTGGTTTTCTCGTGTGGAGGGAGTTGGGGGTTGGGGGATTTGCCATTGTGACTTCCTGTCACAGGAAGCAGGGCTGGTGGGTTCAGAGGCAGCATCCTGCCCCAAGCCTGTCACAGGGCAGAGCAGAGCCCCCAGGCCCCAGTTACCTCCTTCCCAGCTCCCCTTTAGCCTTTCCACCTCTGCCCGCCCGCCGGCCCTGCCTCCTCAGGACGCAGCCCCCAGCCCCTCGTCCATCGGGGACCCGAAATCGCAGGCTCTCACGGCCGCAGCTCTCTCACAGCCCCAGGCTCCTGGCCTCCAGCTCACCCCCGCCACCACCACCCACAAGGCTCCCTGTCATTGGGCTCCCTGCCCCGGCTGGCCTCTGAAGGGCTCTTTGTCGCCACACAGAGGCCCCATTGAGCTGTGGAGGCCGCAATGGGGGCGGAGGCTGTTTACTCACCTTGGCACCTGGGCCAGGAATCTGTGAGTAACCGCCCTGGGCCGCCCTCTGCCACCCCTCTAACCGCGGCCCCTCCTCTTCCCCCAGCCCTGCAGAGCCCATGGAGGCCGAAGACGTCGCCCGAGGGGCGGTGAGTGGAGAGAGCGGAGAGAGCCGGGGGGTGAGGGGACTGGGGGGCTGTGAGGTGGGGAGCAGTGTGGGCTGAAGCCATCCCTCCCCTGCCACAGGCCCCAGGGCCCCCCCGGCCTGGCCTGGTGCCCATCAGCATCATCGGGGCTGAGGACGAGGATTTTGAGAATGAGCTGAAGACGGTGAGAGGGAGGTGGGGTGGGAAAGCTTCTGTCCCAGGCTCCCTGGGGCCCCAGCCCTGAAGTCCCAACCTCAGTGTCCCCTCTCCCACCTTGGGTCCTGTTCTCTGTCTTCAGATGCTGTCACTCGGCCTCCTCTCACTGGCCATCTCTCTTTCTTTAATCTTCCTGGTACCTCCTTCCTCATCCCCTCACCCCATCCTCAATGCCCCCCCATTACAGCACAGTCTCTCACGCTGTTTAACCCCAGTTTTTATCACTGCCCCTGCCCCCTAATTACAGCACAGCTCCTCATTCCATCTCTCCTGATTTCTGTCCTCTTCACCCACCATTGTAACATTAAATCTCATCCATTCTCCCCAACCCCTGACTTGCCACCATCACAGCAGAGACACCATGAGCACCCCACCTGCCAGCTTGGATCCATCGGGAAGTGCCAGGGAAGAGGGAGGGTCAAGCCCCAAACCCCTCCTCTGCTCCCCACTGTCTCACTCCCATCCCCACCCCCAGAACCCCGAGGAGCAAAACAACCAGTTCCAGAGCCTGGATCAGGTGAAGCGGCGCCCGGCCCACCTCATGGCCCTCCTGCAGCACGTGGCCATGCAGTTCGAGCCAGGACCCCTGGTGAGGGCGGGGCTGGGCAGGCGCGGGGCGGGGCGGGGCGGGGCGGGGCGGGGCTGGGACCAGCCGCAGTGCTCAGTGCGTTAGGCCAGCGAGGGTGAGCCAGGCGGGATCCAGAGCGCACAGCTTGAGAGCCAAGAAGCCCACCACGGGATGCAGACAAGGTTGCAGGTGCCCCGTGTAAATTTGTGAGCAGTGGGCGCAGCCCGGGAGGGTAGGCACGGCAGAGTCTCGGAGAGCAACGGAGAATCCAGCAGCCTGGCGGAAACCATGCCCCCGGCCCCCTTCCGTGCCCACGGCAGCATCACCCATCAGTGACAGCACCTTTTCACAGACTCCGGAAAGCAAATTCTCTGCACGTGCCGCCAGTCAGTCCTTCAGAGCTGGTGGTTGGGAGAAAACCGTTAGCCTCCTCGGGTCTAGGCGGCACAGTAGGCTCTGGTCCAGAAACAAGGAAACTGCTACAAGCAGCCCACAAAGCAGAGGGAGTGTAACGGATGACCCGGAAAACTTGTTATAGGGCAGAAAATACCGGGGAGGTGTGCATGCAGAGCCATGCCATCTGGGAGACACCTGCAGAGTCTAGAGAACCCAGCAGGTGGCTTGGGGAGGGAGAAGTCACAACACTGGCTGGAGGGGGCTCTGTGGACCAGGGTCCCGTCCCAAGAAGACCCCGTGCAGCCCAGCGCAGGCTGGGAGCTGGACGTAGCCTAGGGCACTGCTCTGTACTGGAAATGCGTGGTAGATCCCTCCAGAAAACAAGGAGACTGATGGAAGTGGCAGGGACGGAGGCCTGGGGGGTGCAGAGAGAAGAGTGTATCGACTGACACCACAGCTTCAGAAGCTGGCAGGCAATCAGGACATTGCCAGAAAAGTGGCTGCCCCGCCGCCCCCGTGCATGGAGGCTCTGGCCCTCTGGGCAAGGGAGTCCCCCTGCTGAGCCTGAGGGTTTCTAGAACTTGAACTCCTGGAATTTAGCCCAGGGATTGTGCTGACTGCTCTGTCCCTTTTTTTTTTTTAAAGAAGATGTTGGGGCTAGGAGTTTAGTAAGCTATTTATTTATTTTTGTTGTGTTGGATCTTCATTTCTGCGCGAGGGCTTTCTCTAGTTGTGGCAAGCGGGGGCCACTCTTCATCGCGGTGCGCGGGCCTCTCACTATCGCGGCCTCTCTCGTTGTGGAGCACAGGCTCCGGACGCGCAGGCTCAGCAGTTGTGGCTCACGGGCCTAGTTGCTCCACGGCATGTGGGATCCTCCCAGACCAGGGCTCGAACCCGTGTCCCCTGCATGAGCAGGCAGATTCTCAACCACTGCGCCACCAGGGAAGCCCTGCCGTGTCCCTTTACAGATGTGGAAACTGAGGCCTGGCCAGGGCAAGAGGTTCGGCTCAGGTGACCCAGATGGCCTTCGGCATTTTGAGATTTGTCCTCACACTGTTTCCTCACCTCCTTGGCTGGGGGAGGGGCCGGGAGATAGTCGTGGTCCCTTGGGCTGCTTCCTGTTGGCCTCTGATGGAGTTTTGCTTTATGGGGGTGTGGGGAGGGGGCAGGCATAGATTACTGAGGCGAGTCCTTAGCACACTGAGACCATGTCCCTTACCTGATGACAGTCCCCCAGGAGCCCGGACAGGTTGGAGGCCCCACAGCATTGCCAGTGTCACTCAGCATAGGGCTGCCCACGTAGGCGACCTCAAGGCGTGCTTGATGAGTGAGTGAGTGAGTGAGTGCCCTTGTCCTTCTGTTTATGTGCTCAGTGCCGCTGTGTACTAGGCCCTGTCTGGGACACAGATGAATCAGAACGTACCCCCTGCCACAGACACACACACACACACACACACATACACACACGCCCTCAAGTAACTCACGGTATTGCTAGGCAATGGGGAGCAGTAGAGACAGGCTGCCTGAGATCCAGTCCCAACTTCGTCACTTACTAGCTGTTTTCTCATCCGTAAAATGGGATAACGGTAGTCCTCCCCATGACTCAACAGGTTAATGTGGCTAAAGGGTTTGCACAGCGTCAGGTACACAGCGAGCCCGCTTACTGTAGCTGGGGGAGGCGCTAGTAGCAGCAGCAGCAGAAGACAGACCAAAGAACCACTTCACAGGAGAGAAAATGAACGAAAGCCGTGGTGGCCTGGGGAGGCAGGCGGGGGCCTGGTACGGGGATGGGGGACGCCAGGGAGCACTTCGCAGAGGGTTTGCGCCCTGAGGCATCCTAGGGGGCAGTGCGGTTTGGGTGGGGTGGGAGGAGGATGGGTCATGCTTTGTCTCCCCCAGCTGTGCTGCCTGCACGCGGACATGCTGGGCTCACTGGGCCCCAAGGAGGCCAAGAAGGCCTTCGGCGACTTCTGCCACAGCTTCCTGGACAAGTGTGCGGTGAGAGACACCTTCGAGGGGGCCCCATCCCCCGTCCCCTTCACCCTGGACGCCAGCCTGCTCCTCCCAACCTCCAGCCTGCTGAGGGCAACGTGAAGGGCGGCCTGGTCTGGGGAGACCCTGTGCCAGCCTGGCCCCCCCTCCACTGCTCCCTCCCCTCAGAGCATCGTACCCACTGGTACTTGGGCTGCCATCCCATTGATCCCAACACTGCCCCCTTCACTGCCGAGTCCTCCCCTTCACTCCATTCTCTCCCCGGCAGATTCTGCGGGTGCCGGTCCCTCCCACCGTGGCCTTTGAACTTGGTAAGGAGAGGAGAGGGGATTCGGGGATGAGGAAGTGTTCTCTAGCAGGGGGGCCAGGAGACCCCCGGGACGGAGGCCATACTCTCGTGCTCCCGGGACAGGGGATTGTCCTTCCTTCTTCATGGCCCCCACAGCCCAAGGAAGCATAGCTGTCAGAGTCGAAGGGTGGGCGGGGAGTCACAGCCCCTGGAACTGGCCGCTGTCCCTGCAGACCGCACGCGGCCCGACCTCCTCTCCGAGGACGTCCAGCGGCATTTCGTGCAGGAGGTGGTGCAGACCCAGCAGGCAGCCGTCAGCCGGCAGCTGGAGGACTTCCGCTCCAAGAAGCTCATGGGCATGACACCCTGGGAGCAGGAGCTGATCCAGCTGGGGGCCTGGGTTGGGCGGGACCGCGCCACCTATGAGGCCCGGGAGCGGCACCTGGCCGAGCGGCAGCTGACCCACCTGGAGGACATGCAGTGAGTGGGACCAGCCCCTCTGCAGCCCAGAGGGCGCCCTCTGCTGCCCCGTTCCTTCCGCTTCCAGGCTCCCTCTGCAGCTGCAGCGTTTATTTCCCAGCGTTTGGGTTCCTCCCCTGACTTCTGGGGCCCAGCCCTGGCATTTTAGTCCATCTGGTTTTGCATCTTCCCTTCCCAGCTTTGCGGTCCCTCCTAGTTTCCGGGTCTTGTCCACGGTCTTGCATTCAGGCCTGGGCTTTGGGTCCTGTCCTTGCAACTCTCACGACCCCGGGTGAGAGTCTGGCCTTCAGTGATTGTCCTTCGCAGATGCGTCAGCAGCAGCCGCCCACCCCCCCGCCCCCGTCTGCCTCTCCTCTCTCCCTGTGCCAACTTTGGAGGGGACAGGAACCTGGACAATTGTGCTGGGTGGTCAGGGACCCCAGGCTTAGCAAATTTGTTACAAACTTCTTTCTTCTTCTTACAGACACACCATCTCTAACGATGAGGAAAAGAGGTGATGGAAGGAGAGAGGCCGGCGGGGAGTTTGGTTTTCTGGGCCCGAGGGAGGAGGGCCTGCCGCCTAGGGGCCTGGGCGTTGGGCAACACCTCTGGCTGCATCCTCTAAAACCCTCTCTCTCCCGTTTCCTCAGATACTCAGCAGGAAGTGGTCATGGGGCTGGTGTGGGAAGCGAACGGAGGGGGAGCTGTGAGGGTAGCAGGGTACCTGCATCCGTGGGAGTGCGCGTGGCAGTGTGTGTGTCTGTGTGCCCTCACCGTCCCCTCCCCACAGTGCTGCTGTGGTCAGTGCCATCACCCTGTACATGCGCCACCTCGGGGTGCGGACCAAGAGTGGAGACAAGAAGTCGGGGAGGAATTTCTTCCGGAAAAAGGTGCTTCCCTGAGCGCCCAAACCTGGCCCTTACCTCCCCAGAGACCCCCAGGGAGCCTCGAGACTCTGCACCGCTGGGGTCTGATCCCTCTTTGTTGGCATCGGCCCAGAAATGCCCAGCCCCCTCCTCCCCCCACCTTCCATAGGTGATGGGGAACCGGCGGTCAGAAGAGCCGACCAAGACCAAGAAAGGACTGAGCAGCTTCCTGGATGCCGCCCGCTGGAACCGGGGAGAGCCCCAGGGTGAGGTGCCCAGCCTCAGCCCCGCCCCGACTTCCCCATGCTGCCCCCACCTCATGGTCCCATCTCTCGTTTCAGCCCCCGATTTTCGACACCTCAAAGTTGAGGCTGATGGTAATAGTTCTGAAGCTAGAGCATCCATCCTGGGGACCTGAGAGAGAAGGGCAGGGGACCTACTAGGTCTGAGGGAGGAGGGGCGAGGGGCTGGGACTCCTGGCTCTGTGGGTGGAGTAGGGGTCTCCTGGGTGATGGGGAGGATGGGGCGGAGCCAGCATCTTGGATCCCCAGGCCTTTGTGAATTAGAGTCGCTGGACTCTCATATTCCCCTTTGCCCTTCACTGCCTCCCCAGGTGAGAAGCCAGGCCTTACAGAACGTAAGGGAGGTTTGGGGGTGCCCTCCCGGGACCGGAATGTCGGAGCCCCTGGGCAGGACACCCCCGGAGTTTCTCTGCACCCTCTGTCTGGGGACAGCCCTGACCGGGAACCAGGTGAGAGTTTCCTGGGCCCCACAGCAAAACAGCCCCTTGGTTCTCTGCCCTCCCTCCCCTGGTCACCAGGGTTATTGATAACCCACCCCTTCCCTCGGTTTACCCTTTCCACGGCTTTCTTCGCAAGCTCACACCTCTGTTCTGGTGGCAGGTTTCCCCACCTCCCTGGACTACGTTTCCCATCAGCCCCCGCGGCTTCATTTCCCAGAACCCTCTCTGAGTACATTACCAATCAGCCCCCCTTAGATGGTGAGCCCGGCTGCTCCATGAACTTAAGGTCTCACACTCCTTGGGTGGCTCTCAGCCCGCTGGATCTCAGACTGCTACTTGGCCAGGCCCGGGTTCAGACCCTGGCTCTGCGCTTGACTTGTGTTAGATCTTGGAAGTCACTCCCCACTCTTCGAACCTCAGTCCCCTCACCTCTAAACGGGTACATTCTCTTCCCACAAGTCCCAGCTGAGTGCTGGGAGAATGCATGGATGTGGAGGCATCCAGTCTCCTCCCCGAGTGCGAGGCTGGCACCCTAGTTTTGCAGCATCTGCACCCACTGAACCCCACCTGCCCATGACCCTGTTCTCAGAGGTCTTTCCATCTGTCTGTCTCCCACTGAAGTATAGAGCAGCCACTTGGTGTCGGCCAGGCACTGGATGGCTTTAGAGGAACGGAGGCCCCCAGGGTGTGGGTCTCACCGTGGCAGGGACCTTCCAGCCAGCCTTGCTTTCCCCACCCCCATTATCCCCACAGGTGTTGACGCCCTCCCGGAGCTGGGGGACCCGCCCCCGCAGGGCCCAGCCAGCCTGGAGCCTGCAGCACCCCTGGAGAGCACAGAGGAGGGTGCTGACACGGAGAGGTGCCCAGGGCCGGGTGCAGGGGAGGTGCCGGGCGCAGGACCGGGCTTATGCAGTGCAGGGAGAGTGTGTGTTGGGGGTCGCACTGCCACTTGCACCTGCCTGTCCCTGAGCCAAGCCGTCTCCACTCTGCCCCGCTCCTCCCTCTTTCCGTCTTCTCCCTTTTTCTTCCGCTCTGTCTTTCCTCGTCTCCCCTTTCCTTCTCTTCTGCCTCTCCTTCCTTTTTCACTGATTTTCTCCCTCCCCCTCCCCCCTCTCTTTCTCTCCTTTTCTCCCACTTCCTCTTCCTCTGCTTTCCCTCCCCTCAGCTCTTCCTGGCCCCTCTCCCTCTGCCCCCACCCTCCACCCTGCACTTTTCCATCTCTTCCCCCTTCTCTCTTTTTTTCCCCCCCTTCTCTTTTAAGCCTCCAGCCCAGCCGCCTTGCTCCTGCCTCCCAGTGCCCCTTCCCTCCATCCCCCAGCCCTCTGTGCTCTGTGCCTGGGGGCCCTGTCCCCCTCACAGTTGGGGGGCAGGCTCTGCCCCCTGCCTGTCCTTGTGCCGCTGCTTTGGGGACCCTTTGGCGGGTGGGGGAGGTGAGTTGGGTTCCATCCGGGTCCACCTCTGACCCTGTGCCCCTCTCTCCCCAGAAGGTGGAAGAGGTGGGTGCCTGGGCCCTGGGTGGGGGGAGGGCTAGCCCCTCCCCCATTTCTCCCAGCCCCTCCCCTCTCCCCATGGGCCACCCCCTCCCCTTCACCCCTGTGAGGGGTGGGTGGGCACGCCACCCTCAAGCCAAAGAGCTAAGTATTGAAATCCCCCTTCCCTCCCTCAACTCCTGCCTCTGTCCCCATCCCCCTGCCTCAGGGAAGGGAGGGGTCAGTTTTGTGCTCCATACTGGGTTCCCATCCCCTCCTCCACCAATTTCAGTATCCCTTCTGGCCACCCCCCTCACTGCCCCAGCACCCCAAAGTCACACTGGTCCTTCTGACTCTCTCTTCTCTTCTGTTGCATGTTTGATCTCTGTCCTGGTCTCTCCCTGTCTCTGTCCCTGTCCTGGACTCTCCCCATCTGTCCCTGTCCCGGTCTCTCCCCGTCTCTGTCCCCGTCTTGGTCTCTCCCCGTCTCTGTCCTGGTCTCTCCCCACCTGTCCCTGTCTATCTCTGTCCTGGTCTCTCCCCGTCTCTGTCCCTGTCTTGGTCTCTCCTTATCTCTGTCCTGGCCTCTGCCTGACTCTGTCCTTGGCCTTGGGGTCCAGGCTGTCGGGGCGTCTGGGGCGCTCGGAGAGCCTGCGGGTGAGTGACCGCCGCCGGCCTTCCCGGGGCAGCCTCGGGGCTAAGGGCCGGGGTGGGGGCCGCTCCCGGAGCGACGTGGACATGGACCCCAGCTCCGCCACGGCTGTGCTTGGCCCTGCCCGACGAGCCACGTACGTCACTCCTCCCCCCCATCCACTGAGGCAGCCTGGAGAGTCAGGGAGGCTGGGGTGGGGGGTCTTTGCCAGAATCACCAAGAGCTGGGTATCAGATGCTGAGGTCACTGAGGGCCTCCAATGGTCACAGGAGAGGGGTAAGAGGCTTCTTTCCAGATCTGGGGGCTGGTCTGCAGCCCTAGGGGATGGGATTGGACACTATAAAGAGTTGAAGGCTCTTCTCTGGGATGCCCTGCGCTGGGGCCCTAATGAGGCCTCTGTCCCACAGCCCCGAGCCTGGAGATGAGGGGGAGCCGGGCCGATCGGGACTAGAGCTGGAACCAGAAGAGCCCCCCGGCTGGCGGGAGCTCGTCCCCCCGGGCACCCTGCACAGCCTTCCCAAGAGCCAGGTGAAGCGGCAGGAGGTCATCAGCGGTGAGTCACCCCCTCCAAGCCACTGCGGCCGAGGACACAGCCCAGCTCCAACAAAGTCAGACAGACGCAGGGAGATGTCCATCTCGGTGTTACTTACACCGGGCAGAGCTTGAAGGCAGCCCGCTTCTGACAGAGCACCGTTTGTTAAGTAAATTGTGGAATATTCCATGGAACGGAAATGCGGCCATTGTTGAAGTGACATTTCCAAAGAATTTTTTGTAGTGCGGGACAGTGTTGATGTTAGGAGCCAGACACGGTCTATAAAATGGTATTTCTAGCGTGAGCCTTTGTTTCCTCATTTGGGAAATGTGGGCAGTGATAGTTCCTACCTCAAGAGACTGTCACAAAGATGAAGGTGAGATGATCGGTGTGAAACGTTCAGCAGTGGTGGGCCCAGGGTCAGAGCGTTCGGCTGCAGCCGCTGTTGTGACTGGTCTTCAGCGCTCGGGGGACAAAAAGATTCCCACCCAGAAAAGTTTGGGAAGATAATCAATACGTTAGCGGCGCTTACTTCTGAGCAGACAGATGACGGGAGTATCGTTTTTGTTTCGATCCTGCGCTGTGATGTCAACTCATTTGTGTGTTGAGGGGAGTTTGGCAAATGTACAGTCCTTTTGGAAGCTCATTTGGAAGTTACTTTACAGATTACTTAATAGTAAAAAGGGTTCTCATTCAGAATTTTTAGGGCAGTAGATAAATGCTTTTTGGGTCACAGATCCTTCTGAGGATCTGATCCAAACATTAGCAGTACTATCCAATAGAACTTTCTGGAATGATGGTAACATGCAATGTCTGTGCTTTCCAGCATGGTAACCACCAGCCACATAATGGCTGTTGAGTGCCTAAAGTGTGGTGAGTACAACTAAGAACTGAATTTTGCATTGCATTGCATTTTAATTAAGCAATATTTGAAGAGCTGTGTGTGGCTCGTGGCTACCACGTCGGACAGCATAGCGGTTTCTCTCACCAGAAAAATATACATACGTAACACACAAAATGGTACATTTAGTCTCCGGGGACCTTTGGGGCCCCTGGAACTCGGGCCATCAACCTGTGCAGAGAGGGGGTCATTGTGCCAGAAACTGAGCCTGAGAAAACTTGCTGGACGGTTAGACATAAAACACAGCTGCAGGCAGTGAGGAGACCGACTTGTCTCGGTTTGCCTGGGACTGTCCCAGTTTTAGCACTGAAAATCCCATGTCCCGGGAAAACCATGGTGCGGGGCAAACTGGGACCATTGGTCGCCTTGTCTGGCTGCCCCAGCCAAAACAGAAAGGCAGTGGGGCTGAGGAATTCTCAGTGGCTGTTTCAGGGGCACGTGACGCCACCCAGAGAGAATCATCCCTGTCCCGTCCCCTCCTCATTCCCCAGCCTGCCTCTGAGAGTGCCCCCCCATAGTTTGCACGCTCCCCAACCATGCCTCCTGCCCGGTGGCCCTGCAGAGCTGCTGGTGACAGAGGCGGCCCACGTACGCATGCTCCGGGTGCTGTATGACCTCTTCTACCAGCCCATGGCGGATGGGGGCTTCTTCTCCCTGGAGGAGCTACAGAACATCTTCCCCAGCCTGGACGAGCTCATCGAGGTGCATTGTGAGTGCAGGGCTGTGGCCCTACGTCCCACTGCCAGCTCTCTCCTTCGTTGCCTCAACGACAAACCCTGGAGCCTGGTCTCACGGGCAGCCTCTGTACCAGCTCTGGGGACGGCCCCACACCAGAACCCCAGAGCTCACATTCTAGGGACACATCATCAACAGGCAGGTGGTGGGGAGGGAGGGAGGGACAGGCCCACCGGCCCCATGGATCAGACACACCCACCTGCAGCCCGGCCACCCCGCCCGCCGGCCACCAGCTCCCGACCAGCTCTGCATCCGGTCTCACGGGCCCTGACGGCGCCCCCTCTCCTCCCTGCTCCCCGCAGCCCTGTTCCTTGATCGCATGATGAAGCGGAGGCAGGACAGTGGCTACCTCATCGAGGAGATCGGGGATGTGCTGCTGGCCCAGGTGAGCGTGCCCCCCCTTACCCTCACCCCGCCCCCTCCTCCTGGCAGGGGACCTGAAATGCAGGCCCCAGGAGACCAGGTCTCAAGCTTTCAACCCCTTTAAGACCCAGGGGTCTGGGCTCCTAACCTGTCCTCCTGTCTAGGCTGCCATCCCCATGTGAGGCCCCGCTCCCCCCAATCCCACCTGAGACACCCTCCCTGGCCTGAATCTTGCTGTAGTTTGATGGTACCGAGGGCTCCTGGTTCCAGAAAATCTCCTCCCGCTTCTGCAGCCGCCAGTCGTTTGCCTTAGAGCAGCTCAAAGCCAAACAGCGCAAGGAGCCTCGGTTCTGTGCCTTTGTGCAGGTGAGGCGGGGGTCTGGGCCCCAGGGTCCCAGGGGAGGGGGGCCGGCGTCCCGGTCCCCAAGGCCAGCCGCAGCAGGGCCACCTCAGCACTGCCGTCCCCGCAGGAGGCCGAGAGCCGCCCCCGGTGCCGCCGCCTGCAGCTGAAGGACATGATCCCCACGGAGATGCAGCGGCTGACCAAGTACCCGCTGCTCCTGCACAGCATCGGGCAGAACACAGGTAGCCGCAGGCCCTGCCCCATGCTGCTGGGCCTCCGCCCCCTCGCCTCTAACCTTGGCCTAGGCACTGGGAGCTTCCAGGGCTGGGGTTCACCGGGGCTGGTCTCCCCTTGCCTGCAGGAGAGCCCGCGGAACGGGAGAAAGTGGAGCTGGCGGCTGAGTGCTGCAGGGAAATTCTGCACCACGTCAACCAAGCCGTGCGCGACATGGAGGACCTGCTGGTGAGCCTGGGCAGGACCCCCGGCTTGTCCCCGTCGGGGTCACTGTGGGCCGGCCCCAACTCTTGGCGTGGCGCCGTGACACTCCCTTCCCTTCCCCACCCCGCCCCAGCGGCTCAAGGATTATCAGAGGCGCCTGGACTTGTCCCACCTGCGGCAGAGCAGCGACCCCATGCTGAGCGAGTTCAAGGTGGCCCCGCCCCCGCCCCACCTGCCCTCCCCTCTCCTCCCCTCCGCCCCGCCCCCGCCCCACCTGCCCTCCCCTCTCCTCCCCTCCGCCCCGCCCCCGCCCCACCTGCCCTCCCCTCTCCTCCCCTCCGCCCCGCCCCCGCCCCACCTGCCCTCCCCTCCCCTCCCCTCCGCCCCGCCCCCGCCCCACCTGCCCTCCCCTCCCCTCCCCTCCGCCCCGCCCCCGCCCCACCTGCCCTCCCCTCTCCTCCCCTCCGCCCCGCCCCCGCCCCACCTGCCCTCCCCTCCCCTCCCCTCCGCCCCGCCCCCGCCCCACCTGCCCTCCCCTCTCCTCCCCTCCCCTCCGCCCCACCCTGGGGATTCTCTGATAACACACCCCGGAAGCTAGAGGGGCCCCTCAGCCCTGACGCCCTTCTCATTCCCAGCGGGGCAGCCCCTCCTGACCCCACGGTCATCCCCACCTTCCCCTGCCCCGCCCTCACCTTCACTGACCATCACTCCTTCCTGCCTCCAGAACCTGGACATCACCAAGAAGAAGCTGGTCCACGAGGGCCCGCTGACGTGGCGGGTGACTAAGGACAAGGCTGTGGGTGAGCGCCAGGGCTGCGAGTGGGGGGGGGGGGGCCGCAGGGCAGGGCTGTCCCGTGAGCGTGCTGAGCGCGGGCCTCGCCCCCTGCAGAGGTCCACGTCCTGCTGCTGGACGACCTGCTGCTGCTGCTGCAGCGCCAGGATGAGCGGCTGCTGCTCAAATCGCACAGCCGGACGCTGACGCCCACCCCCGACGGCAAGACCATGCTGCGGCCGGTGCTGCGGCTCACCTCCGCCATGACCCGAGAGGTGGCCACTGGTGAGGCCCCGGGCACAGCGGTCCCCGAGGCGGGGAGGGGCCCTCCGAGGAGCCCGGCACGCACGCTCTGGCCAAGGGGAGGCCTGGCAGCCCCAGGCCGAGGCTGTGAGAGGGGGGCCCTGGGCTGGGCACGGCCGGGGCCCCAGGCCGGTTGTGGCTTTTACTGAGTGAGACGGGGAACTGCCCCAGGGTTTTGCACAGATGAGCAGCCAGTTCTAACTGGTATTTTGAAAAGACACCCTGGCTGCCTCTTGGGGGTTGTAGGCAGCAGGGGTGGGAGCTGGGAGACCAGTGAGGGGCCGTGGTGGTGGGAGTGGTTCCAAGGGTCTCACAGGTAGAGCCAGACTGGGGGCTTGTTTCCTGATGAGGTGAGGGAGGGCTCCGGAGGGAGGCACCGGGGGCGGGGCGGGGGGTGAGTTGAGTCGTGGGAGCCACAAGGTGCCACCATGATGGGGGCCTTCCCCAGGTGCATGTTGGGATGGCCCTGGCTTTGAGCCTCACCTCTCCCTCCCCCTGCAGATCACAAAGCCTTCTATGTCATTTTTACCTGGGACCAGGAGGCCCAGATATACGAGCTGGTGGCCCAGACTGTGTCGGAGCGGAAGAAGTGAGCGGCTCTGGGTTCCAAGAGTGGGTGGAGGGGGAGGAGGCCCAGGCCCCCGGATCTCTGGGGACAGGGGGTGGGTGGGAGGTCCTGGCACAGGGTCTGGGGGCTCTGACTGCCCAGGGGCTGCCCTGTCTCGCCAGCTGGTGTGCCCTCATCACTGAGACCGCTGGATCCCTGAAGGTCCCTGCCCGCACCTCCCGACCCAAACACCGGCCCAGCCCCAGCAGGTGAGGGGGCCAGGGAGGCAAGTGGAGGGCAGGGGGCAGCTTCCCTGTGTGTCCCCAGAACCTGAGCTCCAGCCCAGTCTCCGCGTGTGTGTCCGCGTCCGTGTGTATGTGTGTGTGTGCGCACGCGCGTGCCTGTGAAGGTGTGTACACGCATGCGCCGACCCCACCACGGTCCGTCTGTCTCCTATCCAGGCCTCTCTGTCTTCCACCAGCCGGGCCTGTCTCCCTGTCTCCCAGCCTTGACCTCTGTCTCTGTCTCCGGACCTCCCTGCCTCCCCACCTCTAGTTCTCTGTCTCCCTGCCCCTGCTGCCCACCAGGGCCGGGGTGGCGGGGTCACCCAGCACTTGCTCCCCCCAGCACCCGTGAACCCCTGCTCAGCAGCTCTGAGAACGGCAACGGTGGCCGAGAGATGCCTCCGGCTGACGGTAAGCCTAGATGGAGGGGTGCCGAGTGGGGGTGGGGTGTCCACAGGAAGCCCAGCAGGATCTGAGTCCCCTGCCTGCTCCCTGACCCAGGCCGGATGGAGAGAATCTTCAGCGCTCTCCTGCCCTTCTGCAGACCAGGCCCTGAGGGCCAGCTCGCCACCAAGGCCCTTCAGAAAGGTAGCTCAGCCCCACCCCCGCAGGGCTGCCACCAGCCGGAACAGTGGCTGTGCTTTCCAACTTGCCATATGGCCAGCGGCCAGAAACAAATGCACCAAATCCACCTCCTGCGCGGCCCGACCCTGCACCACTGTCCTTGGCGGCCCCACGTCCCTCTTCCTTTTGCAGCCCTGTCCCTTCCTTAACCTTCAGTTTAGCCTCTCCCTGGACCCGTCTCTGTCCTCAGTGCCCTCCGCCCCGCCCCCACCCTAGCCCCAGCCTCACCTCTGCACCCCCTTTTGCATCCCCCAGCCCCTCCTGCAGGTCTGGCCAACCGGAAGCTCACTCCCACCCTCAGGCCCCTGGCCTCTTTCCCACCCCTCACCTCCCACCCATCCCAGCCCGAGCCCTGCCCCTGACTCTGTCCCCTTGCCCCCGTCCAGTGCTGTCCCTGAAGCAGCTCCTGCTTCCCTCGGAGGAAGACAGCGGGGTGGGGCCTCCGCTCGAAGGCGATGGAGTCCCAGGGGGCAGCCCCCCAAGCCCAGCACAGCCCCAGGAAATTCGGGAGGAGTTGCTCAGCCTGGAGGAGACCATTAAACAGCTGGAGGTGGTGGCCTTGGGGGTGGGGGGTGGGGAGGAAGGGGGCTGACTCAGTGGAGGGACCCTTCTCATTGAGGATCCCCAACCAGGAGGTGGAGGAGGAGTTTTGCCGCCTGAGACTCCTCCTGTCTCCGCTCGGGGAGAACACTGTCCCCCAGTCTGGCTGTACCTGAGGACCCTTGCCCCAGGCAGGTGAGTGGGGGACTGGGGGAGCCAGGCACCGCCTGGAGAGGAGGGACCAGAGTGGCTACCTCAGGCACTCGCCACTGCACAGCCCCATCCATCTCTCTCCCTCTGTCTTTGATTTCCGCATCTCCTCACTCTGCCTCTGCCTCCATCTGTCCGTTTCTGTCAGTTTCTGTTTCTCTGGCTCTTTTGTGCTCCTTCCCCACCCTCCCTTTCTCCCTGTCTGTTTCTCTCTCCATCTCTCTCTCTCTCCATCTCTCTTCCCATCTCCATCTCCCTTCTTCTCCTACATCTCCCCCTCCCCCCAGGCCTTTTCGAAAGAAGGAGAGGGCCACCCGCCACTGCACAGCTGCCGCAGCATCTCCAACCCCAAGGGCCTGAGGAGAGGGAGCCAGGCTGCCAGGGCCACGCCTAGGGGGGCCCAGCTGGGATCACTGCCCCCCGAACCTCCCACTGGCCTCGGCCTTCTCTCCCTCCTGCTTGGGGGACTCAGGGCTTCATTCCATGGGGGCACCGTCTGGCCCCCATTCCTGGGCCGTCTCAGTATTGCCCGGGGTCGGGGGGCAGCCCCCACCCCCAAGTGCCTTTGCTCTGTTTTTATACCCTGAATTGGAGGTTTATTTTTTAATATATATTATCTAAGGAGAGGTCTGTGTTTGTGAGGGCGGGCAAGGGCCCGGGCGTGGTGTCTGGCATCACTTCCTGCGTCTGTCCTACCCCGTCGCCTCTGTGCCTTTTGCCTTTCTCCAGTTGTTCATTCATTCGTCCCTGTGTCTTGACAGTGACTCCCCAGGCCCCCCCAACACCCCTCCCAGCTCCCACCCCCGAGCCCACTGGTCACGCACAACGCTGGGTGCCCTGCATCTCACATTTCTTTCTGTTCTTTTATTTTTGTAGTAAACTCTCTGGAGGTCGCTGGTGGGGGTCATGGGGCGGGGGGGGGGCCCTCCTGGGTGGGGGCTGGGGGCGGGGTTATTGCTCTGAGCTCCCTGTCCCCAGGGGGCCTGTGATGGAGGCGGGGGCATCAGGACTGGGGCCGGCACAGGGGGAGACACGGCCGCACAAACACTTAGGTCACAGCACAGGGACAGGTGGGCAGGGAAGGCTGGGCGCCGTATTGCACTTTGGGAGTGGGCCAGGCGGGGACCCCCTCAAACTGGAGCCTGGGGAGGAAGCGGGAGGCCATCGTGTCCCCTCCCCTCTCTGGAGGGGGAGGTGAGACCCCCCAGTCTGGGGCTGGGGAAGAAGACTGGGGCCGCCGTGGGCCTGGGCCTGGGAGGGGCCGAAGGCTGTTCCCCGGCCTCAGGCAGGACATCGAGAGCAGACCAGACAACAGAAGAGGCTGTGCGAGCGGCCACCCTGGTCCCCGCCCTGGCAGAATCCATCACCCGGGCTCAGCTGCCGACACCCCCTTTGCCCGCCTTGGCCTTGGAGGGCACGGGGAGGCCCTCCTCTCCCTCGCTGTCAGAGCTGCAGCCGCTGACATCGGTAATCTCCAGCTCCGAGTCGCTGTCCTTCCCCCCCAGCGCGGCCTCTGGGCCCCCAGCCCTCGGCAGTGCCAGGCGAGGGGCTGCTGCCAGGCCCGAGGGGCGCTCGGGGCCCAGGCCCTCCGCGGCGGCAGCCAGCAGGGGCGCAGCGGTGGGGCTTCCCCCTGCCCCTGCTGAGGGCAGGTGGCCCAGGGAACTGGCCAGAGGGTTGGGGTAGAAGTGGGGGGGGTAGAGAGGCGGGGGCAGCTTGGGGAAGGGGCCGGTGAGGTACGGGCTAAAGTTCCAGGGGTGCTCTGGGAAGGCGCGGCCGAAGGGACCCAGCAGGCCGAGGGGCTTGGAATAGCCGGTGGCACCTGGTGGGGTGGCGGAACGGGGGTGGCGTTCAGGCTGGGCCTCTCTGCCCCACTATCGGGGCTGGCTGCCGGGGCCTTAGTAAAGGGTGCCACCTCCCTGCCATATTCCACCCAATTCTCCCATTGTCCTCCCACACGGGATCTCCCCACCCTCACGTGGCTTCCCCCCATCTCTACCTCCCCACCTGTCTCCCATTCATATAGCGCCCCCAGAAAACCCTTCTCTCGGCCTGTCCCCCTTTCCAGCTTCCCTCCTCCCCTGCCTCACCTCGCATCCTCCGACTTCTAAACACACGTGCACACACGCACACATACACACACACAGAGCCTCGACATGTGTGCGCACACACACACACACACACACACACACACACAGCCTCGCCTGGAGCCTCCTTCCTGCATCCTGTCTCCTCCCCCATCTTTGCCCTCACACAGCCCTCCCCGGCACGCCTGGACCCCAGGCCCTTACCAGAGCCCAGGAACGGGAAAGGGCTGTCCAGATGCAGTTTGTCTGTCTCGGGGGTGAACAGGGGTGCCCGGGCCGCCGGCTCTCCCAGGCGTGGGGCAGAGAACAGGGTCTGCAGGGTCTGGAGAGGGGGCGGGGGGAGTGGGTGCCACTCAGACTGGTTGCCCCCTCCCCAGGGGGTTCATGGCACTAAGCACCTCGCTCTGGGATCCCAGGATCCTAACTCACCTCGGGGGTGAGGGGAGGAGCATCTGGCCCAGGGGCTCCCCCAAAGGGACCAGGGGTCAGCAAGAGTGGAGAGCCCGTGGTGGCGGCTGCCACGTCCAACAGTGGGTAATTGACAAGCACAACTTTGCTGAAGTTGAACTTGTAGGTGAACCTCTTCCCTTTGGTCTTGTGGAGAATCCGCTTGTTGTAGTAGTAGCTGTGGGCAGAAGGAGGGCGCTGATGCGGGGGCGGGACCCAGGGGGGTGGAGGCAGAGCCCCTAACACGTGCTCTGTGCCCAGCACAGAGCACAACAACTTGGGGAAACTGAGGCTCGCAGAAATCCTTTGGCCAAGGTCACAGGGCAAGGAAGGGGTGAGGCAGGGGCTGGGATCCTGGCCTGTGTGGCTCCAAAGCCCAGGGCTCCGGTCCTTCCTTCGTGCCTTCCTTTCACTCACAAGTAGGTACTTACAGTAGCTACACATGCAGAGCCCTGTGTGCTGGGATCCCACAGGATTCTGCCCCAGGAAGCTGAGGGAAAGCCCCCAGGGGGCAGGGGCCCAGAGGGGCAGTGAGGGGAGAGGGGCGAGGTGGGAGTGGGAGTCCCGGCCCCCAGCCCCTCCTCACCGCAGGGCCCGGCTCAGCTTGTCATAATTCATGTGGGGCTTGCACTTTCGGATGCCCCAGAGCCGAGCCACCTCGTCGGGGTCCTTGATGACGAATTCCCCGTAGTCCCCCTGCCAGGCGATGACACCCTGGTACTCCTCCTTCTGCAGCAGCTCCAGGATAAAGTGCCACAGCTGGATCTGCCTCGAGCCAGGGGACGACTCCGGCTTGTAGGCCCAATCCGGGAAGGCAAACCCTGGGGACAGGAGGCAGGGGTGCGGCCCCGGGTCAGGGCGCCAAGTCCGGGGCTCTGGGTCCTCCTTGGATTCAGGAACCAGGAGGCATCCAGCTCTCCCCTGACTCCTGGTCCCTGATGAACAGTCACCAGCCTCACGCGTGTTTAGGGACCCGATTCCCGCTCCTCACGCCCCAGTAGTCCCCAAACTGTCCAAATAGAGGGAGAGAACCCGGCGTCCAGGGACACTGGGTTGGCAGTTCCAGCCTGGTCCCCACCTTTGCACAACGTGGGCAGAGGGTGGGAGGGAGGGACCAGCTTCCTGCATTCTCGACTGTGGGGGTGAACTGGGAGGGGCTTGCAGGGAAGGGCACGCCCTCCACAGCATTCTCCCCACAGCCCCCCAGGCTGGCCCTGCCCCCAGAGGGCTCTGGTCGGAGAGACCCTGATTCCTGCTGTTCCCCCGTCCCTCCGTGTCTCCTGTCCGTCTCTCCCTGAACTTCCCTCCCCCTTACAGCCCCAGCTGACCTCACCCTGGCACGTCCAGGCTGGGCCTGTGTACATGTGTATCTCTGCACCTGTCCGTGAATTTATATCTTTCACGTCCCTGTGTCCCCTCCCTGCATCCATGCTGCATTGGTCTGAGAGCAGTGAGTGTCTGCGGATGCCCACAACACACAGCCTATCTCACAGACGTCCACTCACCCTCGAGGGACCCCCAGCTGTACCATGGGACACAGGTGCACCAGAGTGCCACACTCCTGCTGGGGCATGACACACCACCCACCATGTGCCACCAAGGCAGACACACCGGATACGGAGCATCGCACACCCGTCCCAACACACGCAACAGCACATCTCAGGCCCCTCAGCACTGGGATCCACTAACAGCAGGACCGTGATGAGAGACACGCAGGACCCCAAAGGCCCAAATGAAACACTGTGGTGGAGACAGTGAGTGCGGCATCAAGACGCGTGTGTCAACCTGACAGGCACACCCTGGGTGACACCATGACAGTAGAACAGCCTCCCAACCCCCAGCCCCACAGGCACCCAACTCTTAACACCCACAGCTCAGTGCTGTATGTCTCACGCTCAGGTGGGCGTCCTGCGCCCCATGTCCAGACACCCAGATGCTAGGTGGAGACAGGAGGGGCTTGCCCACCCCTAAATCTCACCTCCCATCCACAAGGCCCCAGGCCCTGAGTCCTGCTTCTCCGATGCCACATCCTCTGTCCCCTTCCCCCTCCTCAGAGACCCCAGAACCAGGCATGAAAACAGGAGGCATAATCAGCCTATAAGAAGGTGACAACCATGCAGGAAAGGGAAGGAGGCTGGTGAGGGAGGGGACTCCGAGCCGGCAGACCATCTGTATCCACTTGCTGTGTGGTCCCGGGCAGTTCCTTGCCCTCTCTGGCTTATCAGAATTTCAGGGATGGGAGGCAAGGAGGAGCGGGGTCGCATCAAGGCTGCCTGGTATCTAAAAATGGGAAATACTGCCTCCCTGCCTGAGGCTGGAGAAGGCCAGGTAGTTTCCTCCCTGAAGGGAGAATTTTTCTCTCAACTCCATCTGGGGTCTTTCTCACCTAAGAAAACAGGGACACGCGGCCTCTGGCCCATTCCACACCCAGAACACATCCCGGGGGGAAGTGGCTGTATCACAGACACACCCACACGACCCCAAAGGTGACAACGCACAACTGCCACACACGTAGACACACAGCGCAGCCCGGAACGCTACCTGTCCAACGCACGTCCTGGGATGTGCTGTACATGCTGACACGCACACACAACAAGAGGGAGGACCTGCAACCTCGGCACACAGACACATACACGTCAAGACACACACACACATCAAGACACATAGCCCCCAGTATCCAGCTACACTCAGTGACACACAGATGCAAGAACCACCTCCACACACCCCAAACACAGACACAGCCCCCAACACAGAGGCCTGGGGAGCACCCAGCCCCGCAGCCCGAAATGCACCAAGATTAGCCGTCCACTCGGTTCGGAGTGCCACACACCGCAAAAGCGGTCCGAGGCTCTTCAGCCACCGAGGCAGGAACACACATGGCGGCGAGCTGGCAGACACCCCCAACCCTGAAATGTAGCCACTCAAAGTCCCAAAGACACACAACACGCCCAGCCCAGAGACACTCGGGTAGCCTCGGAGGTACACAGACAAGCAGGCACACCAGCTCAACAAAGAGACGAACGCACACTTTTCCAGTGTGACCCCTTCTTCCGGAAACACTGAAGGGTGACACAGAGACACACTCCAAGACCCCAAATAACCAGGCACCAAGTCTCATGTCTCTCTCTCTCTCTCTCTTTCTCTCTCTCTCTCTCTCTCTCTCTCTCTCTCTCTCTCTCTCTCTGTCTCTCTCTGTCTCTCTCATTGTGGGGTGCGCCCACATCCCCGCTCTGGTGATCCACTTCCAAGAAAGCCGTCCTCTTTCCCAGGCTCCGGCTGGTTTGGCCACATCTCCATGTCCCCCTGCCTGGGTCATCCAGTCTGTCCACTCCTCCACCAGCGCCTAGCCTAGTGCCCCCTCTCGTCCCCGTCCCTGCCCCATCCGTGCCCACCTCTCTCCAGTCTCCCTGCTTCTCTTTGACCGCAGGTCCTGGGTGAGACCAGACTGCAGCCGGCCGAGACCCCAGGTCCTCAGGCCCCAGGTTCCTTGTCCCTCTCCAACCTCCACACCTCACCTGCCATCCAAAAGACGCTCGCGTCCCAGCAGGCAGGTGGCAGGGACATCTAGCTGTGAAGTTTTTAGCCAAGTTTTTCAGGAAGGGGTTGGATTCAGGCGACTCTGACTAAGACCCGGGGAGGTGGAAGGAAGACAGTGAGAGATGCAGAAAGGCGGGGCCGGCTTGCTGGGAAGGCCCGAGGGCTGGGGAAGGGGTGGGGGAGGTCCAGGCCAGTTACCAGGGGTCCAGAGAGCCGGCAGGGCAGGCGGGGCGAAGAGAAGGTCGGAGACGCAGCTACAGTCCATGGTGGAGCTGGCCCTGCAGAGAGGCCAGACAGACAGACGGATGAGGACGGGATGGAGCAGGCGGGAGAGACAGACGGGGGTCATGGGGGCTGGCACTGCCCCTCCACCCAGGTCCCAGCCAGCCTGGTGCCCGCGGCCCTTGCCCCCTACATCCCGCCCCGCCTGTCTCCTCCAGCGGGCACCCCTCTGCCTGCTGGTCCCCCGGGCTCCCGGTCCCTCTCCCGGCCCTGTGCCCTGTCCTTCCCTCCCAGCCAGTCTTCCCGGCAGCCTCCCCTTCCTCTGCGCCCCATTACGAACCAGGGGCTCCCAGCCTCCCTCCTCGCTCCTCACTCACTCACTCACTCACACTCGCTGGCTCCCGCCGCCCGCCCACCCCGCACCATCTCTGCCGCGGTCTCTCCATCCCTCGCCTCTCGCCAGACCTCTCAGGGTCCATCTCTGCGTCTCTGGGTCTCCCTCTGTCTCTCTCTGTGGCTGCCCCAAGTCTCTCCCACTGCCAACCTCCTGGCCCCACCCCGCCCCTCCCGGCTGACCCCCGGGCTGCTGCATCCAGCTCCCACGCTGCCCGGAGCTCTCATCTGTCGGCCCAGAGCCGGCCAGCACCCGGCGGGTGGCCGTCCCGACGACAGGCTGGGAGGGGCAGGCCCAGCCCCTGCCCGCCCTGCCCTCCGCCTCACCACCCCGCAGAGCGGGCCCCCAGCGCCCGCATAAGTGCTCCCGCAGAGGCCCCTCCTTCGACCTGCTGCTCCCCTCAGACCCCCACCACTTGGGCCTGCTTCCCCGCAGGCAGGCAGCCCTCCTCAGACACCCCTTCCCCTTAGACCTGCCTCCCCCCCGACACCCCTTCCCCTTAGACCTGCCTCCCCCAGACACCCCTTCCCCTTAGACCTGCCTCCCCCCCAGATAGCCCCCCTCAGACACCCCTTGTATCTGGCTCCCCCCCACCGCAACAGGTCCCCCCTTTCAGATCCCCACTCCCTCGGACACCCCTCTCCTCAGTTACCTAATTCTCCTGAGACACTCCATCCCCTGCCCATCCCTGTCTCTCAGACCCTTCCCCTTTCTGTCAGCCCTCTGCCTCAGATACCCCACCACCCAGACCTCACCCTAGGTCACCCACACCCTCAGACATCTGCTCCTGTCAGAGGCCCATCCCAGACACTCCAACTCCCAGATCCTTCTGCCTCTCACCACTCCACCCCGCCAGACCCCACCTCTCAGAGGGCGCGCTGTCCTCAGCCTCCCTCCTTTAGACACAAGCCCCTCAGATACCCCCGCACCCCTCCCCGTCACACACTCTTATACACACCATCCCTGTCACACACTCGGCTGCTCAGAAGATCCCACACACACTGTTCCCCCGTAAGCCCCACCCCACCCGTTGGGCACCAGAGGGGACTTGTCAGCCCACTTGCCCTCACACTTGTCCGGTCTCCCACGGCCACCCTCACCCCAGCCCCCAGCCCCGTGTCTACTGAGGCTCCTCCCCCTCGCTCCCTCCAGCACTCAGACCCTCCTGGGGGCAGCCCCTCCGCCCTCGCTCCCACACCCCCATCTCACCCCAGCTCCCCAACTTTCTCTGTTTATCTCCCTCCCTGTCTCTCTCTCCCTCTTTGTCTCTCTTTTCCCTTCTCTGTCTCCTCCCACTATCTCTTTTCCATTTTTCTGTCTCTCTCCTCCCTCCTTCCTTGCCTCCCCTCAACCTGGGGTGTCTCTCCCCACCTTTCTCCACTCAGCTCTCTCCCCCTGTCTGTCTCTCTCTGTCTCTCTCCCTCCATCATTCAGTCTTTCCCTACTTCTCCGTCCTCCACGTCTGCTCCCCCATCTCTTTCCAGGTCTGTCCCTCCCCGTCCCCCATCCCTTCTCTCGTCTCTTTCCCCGGTCTCCCCAGGTCCTGCATCTCTCGCTCTCTCTGCACCATCTGTCTCTTTTCCCCCCTCCTCTCCCCTCTCTAACTCTCTCCGTCTCTCTGCCCCCACCTCCCTCCCCATCTCCCTCTGTCCCCCGACTCCCCGCACCTCGCCCCGTCCACCTCTCTCCCACCTCCCCAGCTCTCCCTGCCTCTCCGGGCCCCCCTCCCTCCTGCCTCCGCACCCCCCCACCCCCACCCCCTATTGGCCCCTCTCATTTCCGTGTTGGTTTTGATTTCTCTTCCCGACGCTTTCAACTCCCCGCCGCCTCCTCCGGACACGTTATAACGAGGAGCCGTGGGATCGGCGCTCCGGGGCCTGCTCCCACGCTCCCCCCTCATCTCTCTCCCGCTCGCATCTCTGCCATCTCGAGGTCTCTGCCTGCCTCTTCTCCCGTCTCTGTCCCCCTCCTGTGTCCTGTCAGGCCCACGGGGACCGGCCCCCACCCCCTCTGGTTCTGTCCCCTTCCCTGCATGTCTGCCCTGACTGTCCGGGGTGCAGCACCGCATCTCTGGGTCCCCATGTCTCTCCGTCCCTGGGTCCTCACGTCTCTGCGTCTCCACACCACCCTGTTTTTATGTCTCTGGGTCCCCACATCTCTCCTCCCAACATCCCTGTCTCCATGTCTCTCTGTCTCTGTCTCCCCGTCTCCGAATCTCTGTTTCTGTCCCAGCATCCGTCTCTTGGGGCCCCTTTGATCTCGCCCTGCCCCTGGCGCCCCCCTGGCCCCATTGATCGCAGATCGACCGACGAGGGGAGCAGGGCCTGCGGGGCTGGGGCTGCGGCCCTGGCAGGGGCCCGGCAGGACACCGGACACAAGGACGGACACACAGCCCCAGTGACTGCAGAGGGGGAGCTGCCTGCCGCAACCCCGACCCTCCCAGTCAGTCCGTGCGGGGCGGATGGGGACTCCGGGCAAGCTTCAATTTTTAATTTTATTTTGCTTCCTCCATACCCCCCGCCCCCCATCTCCACCGCCCGCAGCCATGGCACCGAAGATGTGTGTGTGCGCGTGTGCGTGCGCGTGCAGCAGTGTGGAGAGGGGCTGGGTGGGCGAGAGCGGCCCTTCCTCCTCTCCCTGCAAAGCAGCTACACAGACCCACACGCCGACCCAGGCACACGCACCACACTGCCACAGCTCAACAAAGTGACACACACCACACTGGCACACACAACACACAGCACAAAGATGTGTGCTGCACACGTCCACAAACTCATACACATCAAGACTGTCACAACTGACACACATCACATAGACCCACACAGCAACCCAGGCACACATACCACCATGTTTCCCACAACAGACAGACATGCGTGTCAGAATAGTCAGACACGCACCATCCTGGTCATAGACATCAACCCAGAGACAGACACACAGTTACACACAGACATGCACGAGACACACAGCAATCAGTCCCATACAGAAACAAAGACCTACAACCATAAACCACAGACAGACAGACACTAACACAGGCACGCTCTCATACACCAAGGCTCACAGTCAAATACAGACACAGAGACCCACAATCACACACTGACACAGCGCCACACAGAAACAGAGGCACACCCAGGCACACACAGCAGCACAGCCAAGCCAGTCACACACACGTGACACGAGAGCACACGAGTCGCACAGACAAGCACGAGACCCCGCGTGCACACGTGCTCCACCACGCAAGGAGACAGAGGTGCACACACCACACCAACACAGCCAGCCACCGCAAGGCCACAGACACACGCGGCCTCACACACACACACACAGAGCCACACTCAGACCCACAGCCCACCTGGGTGGGCTGAGCACTCAGAGATAACCCCACCCTGCGGCCCTGATGCTCCCGCCATCATCCGTCCAGCTGTCTGTCCATCCGCCCATCCATCTGTGGATGTCCCAAGCCAGGCACTCAGAGATAACCCCACCCTGGGGCCCTGATGCTCCCGCCATCATCTGTCCAGCTGTCCGTCCATCCACCCATCCATCTGTGGATGTCCCAAGCCAGGCACTCAGAGATAACCCCACCCTGGGGCCCTGATGCTCCCGCCATCATCTGTCCAGCTGTCTGTCCATCCACCCATCCATCTGTGGATGTCCCAAGCCAGCCCCTGCCCCTGTGTGTGCACGTGTGTGAGGCGCGCACTGGCCCAGGCCTGCCTCCGCTGCTGTCTCACTAGAGACAGATCCCAGCCTCTCTCAGGCCTGCTGGGTGTCAGTGTCTCTCCTCTCTCTGTCTCTCTCTCTCTCAGGGTCTCTGTGGCCCCATCTCTCTGTCTGCCTCTATCTCCAAATATCTCCATCTCTGAGTGTCTCTGTTTCTTGTCTCTGTCTCTGGGTGTCTCTGTCTCTCCCCATCTCTCTTTGCCTCTGTCTCCTCAGGCCCCCATCACCCCGGCCCCCGGGGCTGGGGTTTAACCAGCTGTTTTGATTTCTCTAAGCTGCTCCGGCTGCCTCGGGAGCCGCCTCGGGCCTCACACCCTCACCCCAGCCCCTTCATCCCTCACCCAGCGCCCCCCCACCGCCGCCGCCTCCCCTTAACACGATCTGTACAAGTGGAATGAGAATTGATTTTTTTTTTAAATTTCATATCTTCTCTGGGGCTCTGTCTAAAGAGGAGAGAGATGCGGCCCAAGACCCTTCTCCCTCGGCCCCCTGCACGCGCACGCGCACACACCCCGACAGGCACACACACACACACCTCCCTACACCACACACCCGTGTAGCACACACCTGTGCACACAGTAGAGACACACAGCAGGTCCCGGTGCACGCACACGCTCTCTCTGGACACACACCACTAGACGCGCTTCACACACCACACACACAGTGTCCCATCTGGGTGCGCACAGCCGGATGCCTGCTGTCACACACTATATTAGCACGTGCTCACCGCACACCTGTCCGTACAGATTATGCCACGTCCATGCCACGTCCAAACCTAGGCTCAAGGACCTCCCGTCACTGGCACCAATGAGACCCCACGGCTGTCCTGGGGAGGACGGGGTCAGGAGGGTGACAGGGGCTCTCCTGCCCGGACTTGCCCCACACTCCCCAGGTCACCCTCTCCTACCCGTGCCCACATCCACCAAATGCTCCGGCCTGACCCTGGCAGGGGTGTCTCTGTGTGTACACACACACCCCCCCCCCACACACACACCTCTCACTACTTCTCTCAAGGGCACGCAGTGTCATCCCCACAACAGCCGGCTCATTTAAGAGCTGCCTCACCCCCACACAAAACACAGGCACCCATGACACACACGCAGCACCACACAGGCTGACGCTCCCACGACATCAGAGGCTCAGCCCCACGCATCGCCGGGCATTGGTTCACACAGTAGTGCACTCATACCATCCAACAGTCACACGTGACTGCACAACCACACACACAGCCTTCAACACCCTTCATGGCTGGTCACACAGAGGATGTCCCTTCATTGTCATGAACTCCTTATCCAGCTCGTTACATCCAGCCTTCCAAAATGACCGCGCGGGCACGCACACACACCCCTTACGTGTCTGATCCCAGACTCAGACACAAGCCCACAGGCTCAGACACACAACAGCACCCCCTTAACAACAAGGTATTGCCCACACGCTCGCACAGCCAATCTGCGATGCAGAGATTTGCGGGGATTTGTGACCATGTCCACAGCTAGTCCTTTGCGTGTTCCTCACACGCACACTCACCAGCCTGGCCCCTGGGGTCCCACCTGGGTGGCACCCTCGGTCCTTCCACCCCGTCTCCCTTGGGCTATTAAGCCTTCTCATCTCCTGGCCCTCAGAGATGTGGGCTGTCCTGTCCTGGTCACTCAGACACACCGTGCGGCCACCTGACTCGGAAACTCCGGACACGGCAACAGCCCTAAAGTTTTGGGGCTGTCACACACCAGACAGCTGAGCATCACACCCAAGTCACACACATGCTCCCAAACATGACACGTGTGGCTTAATTCAATCCCAAGTCCTCACGCACGCACAGTCACTGTGCCCAGGAACACACACATCTCCACACGTCACATTGACACGTGCTGCAACACAAGTCCCACAGTCCCACAAAAGGACAGCCAAGCCCCCCCACCACACTGTCACACACCACAGACACACACAGTCCAGACAGCTTGCACACATGCACATGCGTGCGCACACACGCACACACACACACACACACACACACGGGAACCTCTGCCCAGGCTGACTGTGCAAGACAGATGGGGCACCAGCTTCCAGCCTGGAGGTGTGTTTGTGGCGCCGGGTATGGGGTGCTTGGAAGGCACGAAGCCAGGGAGGGATGGAGACCTCACACCCACCCTCACCCTGTCTCTCCCTCTAGCTGGCGTCTCTGTCTGGGGCGGTGTGTGTCTCTTGTGGGTCTCTGTCTCTCTCCCTGAGCCCCAGCCTCTGCACGGATGTCCCTGGGGCTGTGGCCAGCACGCGGAACGGTGTCATTGGGGGGGGCTGGCGAGGGAGCGTCCCTGGGGAGGTGGGAGCCGCAGTGCCACGCACCCCGCCTACCAAACAGCGCTGGGGGAAGGGAGAGGGAGGGAGGCGCAGCAACCGCAGACGGACCGGGAGCCCAGGCTGCTCCCCCACGCCTGCCCCTCCCCTGGGAGACCCAGAGAGATGGGGGAAGCGCAGGGGTGGGGGGAGACAGAGAGGGAGAGACACCCACAGAGGGAGAGAGACAGAGACAGAGAGACAGCGTGATGGCGAGAGAGAGACAGAGAAGAGGGAAGCAGCACAGAGCAGGAAATAGATTGGAACAGAGATGGGAGAGACCCAGAGAAAAGATGGGAGGCCAGAGAGAGCCCCACAAAGACAGAGAGGGAGCGAGAAGCAGCGAGAGTGTGAGAGAGAGAGAGACAGAGAGAGAGAGAGAGAGAGAGAGAGAGAGACAGAGAGACAGAGAGAGACAGAGACAGAGACAGAGACAGAGACACCGGGACAGGGCGGGAGATCGAGTTAGGGAAACCCAGGAAAGGGGAGTGAGTCAGAGAGGCGTCACAAAGTGAATTAGAGCTGGAGGTCACGGGGAGAGAGCTGCTGGGAGGAGAGACCCCGGGTCAGGGAGGAAGGAGAGGAGGGGGCAGAGATGCGGAAAATTGAGGGATTAGGGCAGAGGCAAAGGAGAGGATGAGGGAGAGCTGCGAGGAGCTGCAGGGCAGAGGCCGGAGCCTCAGGAAAGTGAATCGGTCAGCTGACCCAGGCAGATCCCAAGTGCGGGTTCACGGCCACCTTGACACCCACCCTGGCCCTTCTGCGGGCCTGACCTAGCTCCTGGCTACCACCCCAACTCCAAAAGCCACCCCTCCCCCACCCCTCCTCACCTCCACCTGCCCCATTCCAAGCCCAGCTCCAACCCCTGCCTCATCCTGAATCCCACCCTCTTCCCAACACCAAGCTGGTCCTCAACTGCAGCTGTCTCCCTGTCCCATCCTCACACCCCAGGCCCTGCCCCACTGCCCGGGCTGGACCTTTTGGCCCCATGCCCTCTACCAGCGACAGTGACAGACGTGTAGGGGCAATGACCTCGGTTTGGTGGTGCTGGGGAGGCGGGTGGAGGGGCAGGGAACCGAAGGCAAGTGTGGTCAGCCAGTCCCAGGAGCCAAGAGACCACGAGAGCCCTTCTGGACTGTACTGGCCAAGGGGCAGGGATGCTGTGTGTCCTGGTCATGGGGCTGGGCACCAAGTATGTGCTCAGGAAATACTATTAAAATGGAACTCAGGCTAAAGGGAGTGAGGCAGGGAAACAGAGACAGAGAGATGGTGAGTCAAGGGACAGAAAGGCAGAGACCCAGGGGCTGAGATGGAGGTGGAGAGGCAAGACCTGGGGCGAGGGGGCAGAGAGGTTAGGGACGGAGGGCAGGACCCCCGTGCCTGGAGCCAGGTGTGGGGCCTGGGCTGGCTGGAACTGGGTGCCTGGGCTTCAGGGATCCCACAAGGGCCAGAGAAGGGCCAGGGTCCGGCTGGGCTGGGGGAGGCTCGGGGCTCCAGGGGCATCACGCGGTGCTAATTCAGCGCCATCGATCAGATGGGATGAGAGCAATAAATTATTGTGACAAGATGCAATCCTGGCCCGCGCACTGCCGCCGAGGCGGATCGATCTCTGTCCCCAGCCCCACACCGGGTCCCATGCCCAGGCCTCAGCCGGCCAGGACGCCTCTGCCCACATCTCTCTCCATTCCCCCCACCACACACGCTTCCACTGACAGCCGGGTGGGGCTGCAGCCCTGGGAAAGAGACAAGAACAGAGAGGGACCCACGGAGGGAAGGTTGGCCCCTCTCTGCCCCCAGTTCTCTCGCTTCCCTCCGCGTCACATCCTTACCACAACCTGGGAGGTAGCGACTGCCACAATGCCCATCTCACAGATGTGGAAACTGAGGCTCCGACAGGGAAAGTAACTTGGCCAAAGTCCCACAGGGGTGAGTGGTGATGCCTGGACTCAAATGCGGGTCAGTATAACTTCAAGCCCCCCAAGATTTCCACCGTCAGAGGGGAAGGCAAGGGACAGAGACAGAAGAGGAGGGAGGTGACAGAGAGAGAATGAGACGGAGAGTGCAGGACACAGAGAAACAGAGAGCCAGGGTGCTATAAAGAGATAGGGAGAGATACAAAGACACTGAGAGAGACAGAAATGGAGAAACGCAGAGAACACAGAGAGGGAGAAAAAGAGACAGGACAGAGAGACAGAGAGATTCAGATTCAGGGATAGGCAGATGGGGGGAGATGGGCAGACGGAGCAGGGATGGAGTAGAGAGAGGGGATAAAAGACAAGTGGGAAGATAGGAAACAGGAGCTGGGAAAGAGGTGCGAGAAGAGTAGTTCTGGAGACCAAGGTGTATCTGGGGAGACAGGTGTGTGTTGGCAGGGGGCTGCTGGTTCCATGCAGCTTGGGGGGCAGGTGGGAGCCAGGATGAGGATGACAAGCTCGGCCCAGGGGAGTCAGTGTCGGAGAGAGACAGGTGTGCCAGCAGGGAGGTGGGGCATGTCCGAGGGCAGGAGTGGAGGGAGAATGTGAGGCTGGGGTGTAGCTGGCAGGTGACTGGGAAGCAAATGATGCCCAAGTGACAAGGTGGACAGTGTCTATGGAAGAAGGCAGTCACCTGATAGGCAGGTGTGGGGGGCAAGGACACCTGGAAGCCTGAAGTCAGATGGCCTCAGATGGAGGCAAATCTCCAACATCTACCAGCTTCTGAGCCCAGAAATGACTCCATTTCTGTGGGTTCAGTTTCCTTCTCTGCAAAATGGGAATAAGGGTTAAGGGCCTGCCTCATAAGGGTCTTGCGAGGATGAAATGAGACAATGGATATGAAGAACTGAGGACACCGCCTGTCACAGAGATGGGTTTAATAAGCAGTCGCGGGGACATGTTAGGAGCAGGTGCTACTCGTGAGTGGTCCGTGACCCAGCCGCAGCAGCGGCCGTAGCAGCGTCACCTGGAGCCTGTTAGAAACACAGAGTTTCAGGATCCTCAGCAGACCTGCTGCACCGGGGTCTCTGTGGTGAGACCCAGGCCTCTGTGGTCCACAAGCGCTCCAGATCTTTCCGATGCCTGCTACAGTCTGAGAACCTCTGACTTAAGGGCTTCTGCACGCTGCGGCGGGCAGGTGTGTGGTCGGCTGGGAACAGGTATTATATGTGTTTAACAAATGCTACAGGTGTTACTTATGCTCACTGAGAAAGGTGTTCCCTGAGCAGGTAGATGGCTGATGACAGGTTCTATGAAAAGGGACAGGTCTTACTAGAGGGGAGCTGGCTGGAGACGGGTGTAGGGATCTGAAAGTTAGGCTCTAAAGGGGTGGGGGTGACAGGTTGTGTGGGCAGGTGGTTGAGAGGGGTGGGGTGGGTGCACAGCATCTGAAAAAGCTATGAAGGGATGAGGGCTACGTGGATGTGGGGGGAGGAGAAGGCTAGAGGGGGACCCAATTTTAGGTGTCAGGTGCACGTCTGTGGGGCAGGAGTGGGGAGGCCAGGGGTATGGCAGAGACCCGGATGAAGAGAGAAAGCAGAGAGAGATTAAGGAGGTGGCATGTGGAGGGCTCAGTACTTGTTTGCTGAAGAAATGACTGAACGTGGTACCGGAGCAGGTGATGCCTGAGGTAGACAGGTGAGCAACGGGCAGATGTGTGGAGATGTTGGTGTGACCTTGTGAGGCAAGGAAAAAGGAAGTGAGAAACATGGGAAATTAGGTATGTGGGAAGAGAAGAGAGGTGGATAGGTAGTACCTGAAGGACAGGTATACAGGTGAAGCAGGTACCTGTGGCCAAGGACAGATTCCCTGCCCAAACATGTATAAGTGTGAAGCTGTGCATTGGGAGACACAGAGAGACAGAGACAGAGAGACAGGGAGGAGTCGGACGCAAGGCCAGCAGCAAGTGTGCAGGTGGGGTTGGTGGGGCTTTCAGAGCACAAGGGCTTGTAGGAGACATCATGGCAGGGAAGGGACCGGAGGAAGAAGGATACACATGATACCTGGGGGCTATTGCATGTGTGAGCCATCAGGTGCAGGGGCGGGGGGGGCGTGGGTGGTTAGGAGACATGTGGGGTTGGCGCATGTGTTGCTGTCTGGGATGAGTTACCTGAAATGACAGGTATGGGGGAAGCCTTTGGAAGTAGGTGTACTTATGTTAAATTATGGGAGATGGAGTGTGAGGGAGTTAGGTGCAGGCAGAGAGAGTGCCACGAAGCAGGTGTGTTCTCAAGTGATGGTGCGTGGGACGCTCTTCCGGAAGGACCGGTGTGATGGTAGACAAGGCCAGCATCGCAAGGGAGAGGTATGGGTGAGAGCCAGGAGGGTGGGAGGGAGCGTCACCTGAGGACAGAGAAGGAGGACACACGTGTGAGTGCCTACATGCAAAGGAAAGGGTGTGTGTGTGAGAGAGAGAGTGAACAGGTACTGCCTGAGGGGAGACAGAGATGAAGAAATATAGATGTGTGAGGAACAAGTGTGTTTAGAGCTTTAGGGGGCAGGTCGGGTGGTGCACGTGCAGGGATAATGGGGTATGAAATGAGACAGATGCAGGCATTCAGGTGGAAAGGGCAAATTTTGGAGAATAGGTGTTACCTGGAGGTGCAGGTAAGCTATATCACGGGCATCTTTGAAGCAGGTTTCAAGGGACGAGTATTACCTGGGCTGGGGGGGGGGTGGGGGGGGCAGGTGAAAGGAAACAGGTGATACCTTTAGGGGCAGATGAAGGGAACAGGTGTGGAGGAGAGGGGTTACCTACAGGGCACAGGTATAAGGAGACGAATGTTACCTAGAGGTCCAAAGGGGGAACATCGATGTGACAGGTGCGTTGATAGACAGGTGTGGGTGAAAGGTGTAACCTGAGACCACAGGTGTATGCAGCACGACTCTTTGGGGTGGTGTGCTGCCTCCGTTTCACTCATTACCCCCTCCACCCCTCCCCAGGGGCCAGCTGTGCTCTCCCACCCCGCCCAGGGCTCTGGCCCGCGGCAGGGCACGCAGTTTGCTCTGGGCTTGGCCTGCCGGGCAGCCGAGGCTCCTGAGGCTGCTTGGCGATGCGGAGCGCGTCTGGGCCTCGGCGGCTGGCCGGGCGGAGGGAGCGGGAGGGGGGGCCGTTTAGCCGTGATAGATCCGCGCGCTGCTTGTCTCTTAATCTCCGGAGCGACCGATCGA